>NC_137654.1:11402243-11444743 GCF_963422515.1 Blennius ocellaris | reverse complement strand
ATTATTAAGCTTCCATGCTACAATGATTTTTCCCACGAACCCAACTTAATTCCCACAAGCATTAAGTTCAGTTACTCACAATACAAGGGGATGAACTTGCTATTAACTGTCTTTCTTGCCGAGGGAATCAGATTTGCTACGCAAGCAGTGTTCTCACTCATTTCTTTATTTAAAATGGCCACAGAGTTCACACGAACAACCAAAAACAGCCAGAAGCAGTCAATCATCCTAAACTGCATGATAACAGATTGTCCACAGTGACATTAGTGTTTGCCTGTATCCATAATACCTGTGTGGCTTTAGCATCAGCATTGATGTCTATGAGTTTTCTGTTGCATGTCTGTAAGTTACTTCTGCCGTTCCCTTGCTGCTGCTTCTGATTGCAATAGGTTCATGAATGCAATCCTTTCAAGAAGCACTAACATCCAAATAGCAGTGTTTTTCTCCAACTAACTGAGGCAGAATCAGTGAGATCAATACTGTATTGACATCTCAGCTAATGTGTCACTGCAGCATCACAATAACACAACTCAGCATCCTAAATGACAGATTTCTTGAACTCTGAAGTTTATGTATGTTTTATTTTCATCCTGTTCAGCCTGTCGACCATCCTCAAGAAACTCCATCACTCGTTCAAATGGATAAAAAAAACGTTTTTTATCACAATTTCTCTGTGAATCTCTCAGCCTTGTCAAGTGAAGGTGAGACTATTTTTTTTCAAAATTCTTTTATAAGTAACTTCAGAGCTCTCCTTCGCCTCTCGGGGTTTACATTCATCCCTGCGTGAAGTGTGTTTTCTCCCTGCGATGTAACCAAAACCTGATGGGAAAACAAGGTATTGTGATCACCTCCTCCTCCTCCTCCTCCTCCTCCTCCTGCAGCGGCGGTGCACCCTGAGGGTGAAGAGATGTGCTGATGACCTCTGCTGATGAAACACGAGTGATTGAGGGAGTTCCCTGAGGAATTCCTTTGGAGGAAAATCACTGGAGTGGTCAGGTCATGAGAAAGAGTGCACAGTATTTATTTGCACTGTGACGCTCCATGTGCGTGTGTTTGTGGACCCGCGGGTTTGTTTGTGTGCGTTTTCTGACAACCAAGCTAAGAACATCTCCGACCTCTGAACTGTGAGTCAGCTGCTCGGCCTCTGACGGGGGGGGGGGGGGGGGGGGGGCACATTCCTCTGGCGGAGACTAAACACACAACTTTGGACTGGAAATTGGAAAGAGCCCAAAACAGCGACGAACAAAGATGTCTGCCTCCGAACAAAAGATCAAATGAACATTAAATGCTCCAATAAGCAGCAGCGAGACTTCATGTTCAGAGCTCGTCCGTCCTGCTTCATGAAGCGCTTTGTGTGTGTGTTTCTCCACAGAATGGGGAATAAAAACACCAGAATAAAACAACAAAGGTTATAATTTCATTGAAGCGCCAAAGAAATAGGAAACCAGCTCTCTTTTTAATGTGAGTGAACGTGAAGATTAGATGGCAAGAAGAGAAACTCTTTCAATAAACTGAGAAATTCTGAACTTTGCTTTCAAATAAGTCAAAGTCTTCTGAAGCTACATGACAGTCACGTCCTCTCTTGCTTGTTTCGTACTTTGTTTTCATCATTTCTTTTGAGGTGCGGTCGCCACTTGACACAAAAGAACACTTTTAACCCCCCCTCAATAAACCACCCCCTGAACAAACTTGTCCTGGATGGGATCAGTTGCTCACACGTCCCATGTGTTTCTGCTTGTTTGCAAAAGAGAATCTGGTAATCAGCTGTCTTTCAAAATGGTAACATGTCAGATAAAATGAAGTCAATAAACATTTCAAAGGTGAACAATTAGAGTGGAAGCAACAAGTCGGTGTTAGTGTCCAAAAAACTGTATTTTTTTTTTCTTCCTGTTACAAGAAGTTGACAGTGACAGGAAATGACCAGAGGAAATTCCAGCAGCTCAACTCGGATCAGTGTCTGTAAACCAGAACAGAACCCCACCACCACCACCACCACCCCCACCCCCCCATCCCAACTCCCCGCCCTCTTACATAACCATTAACTTAGTCAAGTTGCCTTTACAGCAAAACAACAGGGGATTTTTTGCAATATTAAAGAAGTGAAACGAACTTTCCAATCCAGTGTTTATTGCAGTTACAAAGAGCTACCATATCTACGTACATACATGAAGGTGCAGAAGCTGGCAGGATTTTAATACACATGCAAAATGAACCTGTCTGCAAAGCACAGCTGCTCTGAGCTTCTCAGGACGGGACAAAGCCGAATGTCGATAAGCGCTCTAAAACAGGATTAGTGACAAAGTGCCACAATACCTTTAGAAACGGCTCCTCTCAGCATTCAAAACTGCAAAATTCTTTCCTCAGAAGTGGAAATGTCTTTGAGAAAATACAGCTGCACCAAACACGCCATACGACTGTGCGTGTGTGTTAATAGATTTTTTTTTTTACCTGCAGGACTGGACATATTAGCTGTTGTTGGCTTCATTTCTAGCATTTTAAGTAAGGTTATCAAGCTTATGTGAAAAGTTAAAACAACTTCACAAAACTGTTTTTGTGTTTTTACAACTTATCATTTTCATTATAGGTGAGATTATACAGCAGCCACTACTTCTGTATACTTAAGAAGTAAGATTGTTGCTTCTTGTAGACAATAGAACTTGATATGTTGTTTCGACTAACCTTGAAATGCAAAATATTATAATATTTAAACATGTCAATGATAATGCAAAGCCATTGTTATTGTTGCAGTCATTGAAAAGTAACATGTCATCATATAATGAATATAGGGTTATTATATTTAATCATTTATTTGCATTCACTTTATCATTGGTGTTATATACCTTTCATTTGTTATTTGAGCTGTTAATGTGAAATGTCTGCAGGAATAAGCAGTGATGCTGCACAGTAACTAAACTTTAAACATACACAGCAGCACTTATCATTCTCGGAGCATTTATATTTAAAATCAAAGAGTAATTTCAGTGTCAGACGGGGTCTAGAAGAAATGAAAGCTGTGCTGTATTTCTGCGTCTTGCTTTCAGTGGTCAGTGAATCCAGGCATGGGGAAGGGCCTGGCAAAGAGCTCCACCCTCTGGCAGAGCTCTGCGATGCGTGACACCGTCTCGGGGTCCTCCAACACGAAGGACTTAAAGCTCGCCAGGTTCCCTGGTGACAAATGGACGAGCATAAGAAATCAGGATAAAGGCCCCAAACTGCCTTGTTTTCACGAGGTCAAAAAAAATCACGACTTTACACTAAAACAGAAAAGAAAAAACAAAAACTGCTCACCTGTTTTTCTCTTCACGTCCAGTGCGATCTGAATCCCTTCATCAATAAAGTCCACTACTTTTTCAAAATCTGCCTCCTTAAGCTGGCGAGAGGTCAGAGCAGGAGCTCCTGTGAGAGAGAGACCAGGAAACAACAAACATCGCATCACTTTGGATTGCTGATGCCAAAGGTCATAAACATCCATCCATCCATCCATCCGTCCGTCCATCCATCCATACATCCATCCATCCATCCAGCTGTACCAAGTCGGAGTCCTCCTGGGGTGAGGGCGCTCTTGTCTCCAGGGCAGGTGTTCTTGTTGGCGGTTATGTAAACCAGCTCCAGGACCCTCTCAGCTCGGGCGCCGTCCATCCCACGGGGCCGTAGGTCAACCAGGACCAGGTGGTTGTCTGTTCCACCTGCGAAGAGGTAAAAAAAAGGTGGATGATGTTGACTTTGTACATTTGCTTGTTCTACTTTGTTTAGGATCAACTTTGATCCATCAATCTTCTGTTCCCATTTAACTGACTCGGGGACCTGGGTGCCCTGTGGCTAATGTTTTGGAAGATGAACTAAATCACCATTTCCGCTTCATTCTCTCTTTACTCCCTAATGCAGGCTATGATGAATATTCTCCTTCCTTAAACCCTAACATTGACTTTTTTTCCATTCAGCTGTCAAGTGAAGGTTAAGTGAACTTTTCCAAAGTGAGAATGCAAATGAAGCTCAAGTGAATGCAACATGATCGTATTGCATCAGCTAATGGGAGAAAATTCAGTCCTCATTCTTCCACATATGCAGGTGTTCATATATTCTCTAAACCAATGGAAATCCTAAAGCAGTAATTACCTGAAACCAGAGTATAGCCTTTCTTCAGCAGAGCATTGGCCATGGCTTTGGCGTTTAACAGCACCTGAGCGATGTACTGTTTGAACATGGGAGTCGACGCCTGCAGAGACACACATGCAACATGAAAGAGAAAAATAATCTATTGACTCCCCCTCTCTGCTACTGTCAGGGCATGTACTGTACGTTCAACACTCAAATGAAGAATATTTCAAGAAATATAACGCAGGAAGTCGGGACCTGTCTGAGGGCGACCGCCACCCCAGCGATGGCGTGGTTGTGAGGTCCTCCCTGAAGCGATGGGAAGACGGCAAAGTTGACGCGGTCCTCCAGGTCGTACAGCACCTCACGACCTTTCTTGTCCACAGACCGCACACCTTTGCGGAAGAAGATCAGGCCAGCCCTGCAGAATGGAGAGGGGGGGGGGGTCAAACACACAACATGAAGTCCATCCTTTCATCTTCCACACTGGACAGCTGTAGTTCATTCAATTTACCTCATGTGATCTACTTTAAAAATCACAAGTCAGTCCTGAAAGCACACTTTTTTGCACTTAATTACAACCTCTTAGTACTTTCTTCACGTCTGGCAGCAGACAAACACTTGAGGTCGACTGCTAAAACTCACTGGTCTGTGAAAAGTCCAAAGACAAAATTGCCTCAGTGTCCCGTTCCTCACCTTGCCCCTCGCAGAGATTTATGGGTGGTGGACGTGACCAGGTCGGCGTGCTCAAAGGGAGAGGGAACGGCTCCTGCCGCCACCAGGCCGCTGATATGAGCCATATCCGCCAGCAGGTAGGCGTTAAGCTCCACACACAGCTGAAACACAGTCACAGGAGGAACTTGGGGTTAAGCTGATTCTGGGGTCTTATTTCCTGAGCAGACACACCTTCTTCACGCGAGCGTAGTCGATCAGGCGAGCGTAGGCGCTGGTTCCTGCTATGATGAGTCTGGGTCTGAAGAGATGGGCTGTCTTCTCCAGCTGGTCGTAGTCAATCAGTCCTGTTTGGGGCTGAATGGAGGCAACGAGAATTAAAAAGATGTGTTTTTTTAGTACAGCTTTTTAAAAAAAAAGGGGGTATAAAATACTCACATTCAGCTTGTAGGGCATCGACTCAAAGTAAATCGAGGTTGCTGAGATTCTCTTGGTGTCTGTCATGTAGCCGTGGGTGAGGCTGGGAAATTAGATCAAACAACAGAGCAATTCACTGATTCATCCATCCATCCATCATCCATCCATACAAATGTAAAAAAGAGAAAAAAGCAAATACAGAAATATTGATAGAAAATGAACACAAAATGTCTACATACAAGACAGACTCACATTGAAACACAATTATATTTTATATCTGTGCGGTTTGCCATTCATCCTTTTAAAACACATCCTACTGATGTACTTTTCACATTTCCTACTGTTGTGCACATGTAGTTCAACTGAAAACGTGTTCACTTCAAAGCGGTGGCATCGTCTGACAACTCCAGACAGTGAGACTTACATTTTGTCATTTTCATTAATGCCTTTTGATGCTAAGTCTTTAAAAATAACATCCGTTTTCATGCGGGAATATATTCGAGCCCCACGGGCAAAGATCTGACCATTTCATGGCACATTTAACAGAACTGAGTACCTAATACTGAAATAACTGTCAGATAACGTCAGAACATAAACCTGAATAAACACATTAAATGAGATGATGTGGAATGTCTTCTAAAGAGCCGGGATCAGGAAAAAGTGTGGCTTTTCTATGAGCGTGTGACATTGCTGGTTTATGTTTTCTTCATTCACAAAGTGGCCCTGCAGAACCATTAAAATTGCAAATACAAGTCTTTGGCTCAAGCATTATGTCAAACAGTGACTCACTGGCCCCCATCAGGCAGGTCCAGGCCCATGATGCGGTCATGAGGCTGCAGCACTGATGTGTAGGCTGCAAAATTAGCCGGGGAGCCGGAGTACGGCTGGACGTTGACGCCCCACAGGTTTGGATCCAGGTTGAAGGCAGTTAGTGCTCGCCTCTGGCACAGCCGCTCTATCTGGTCGACAACCTCGGCACCGCCGTAATACCTGGGAAAAACACATATTTAATTACAACATATTAGATTGAATCAGATTCTGTGTTTGACTATCACATCACACTTGATGCAAATAATGAATTATTATACCAAACCTTATTGAACAGAACCTATTGAATTGTATTATGTTCAGGTGAAAAATGCATTCTGGCACATTTCATTAGGACATTTGTTGTATCACATTTTCTATTTGTACAATTGCATTGAAACATCACATATCACACAGCCTCAGGCTTATATCTTACTGTGTTGTGTGTGTGTGTCCAGTGAATCTTTTATAAAGTACAGATTCAATTGTTTTTTTAACGACTATAGAGAAAGTGACATTGACCTATACCTGTTGTCTCAATCCTGCCTCACCGACATTTTTGAAATGTCGGTGGTTAAGTTAGTGCATCATTAGAGATGGTACCTTTGTCCTGGGTATCCCTCTGAGTATTTGTTGTTCAGACAGGAGCCCTGGGCCTCCAGCGCTGCTCGGCTACAAAAATTCTGACAGGACAAACATACACAGTGTCAAGATCCACACACTTTTTTTTTTTTTTTTTTTTTTAGACCATATTTCTATACTCGGAATACTGCCACCCTCCATCTGTAACCTTCACTTACCTGAAGAAGAAACACTTAGCACACTGGGAATAACTTCAGTTTAAGCTTGTCTTCTGCACTGTGCATTTATTTGATGTACAGCATAAGTATTCTTCTTTTATTATATTTATAGTTTTCCCCTTGTAAAGGGGCTTTGAGAAGACTACGTTGTACTTAGCACTATACCATTAAAATGGAATTGAATTAACGCATGATTCTTGTTGTTATTCTTATTAATATTAATCCTTGTTCAACCAATTTATGAAGTAAACAAAATGCCAATGCAGCCATCCTTAACTTCACGTGTACTTGAGGTGTAAATGTAACAAAATGTTTATTGCAGCTCGTATCAACATATTAGCATATTAGAGATACTGTAGTCACACCGAGGGACAAATATAGACGACTTTAAGTAGCTCTGAATCCCCGTGGGGTTCAGCACAGTGTCAAATGTCAGAGGAGACATCGAACTGCAGAAAAGAAAATTAATGTAAATGATTTTTTCTCGCTGTCTCAGTTTCTTTTCTTCTCACTTCAGCTCATCTTCACTCTCTTTCTATCTCTCTCTTTCTCTCCCACCCCCCTCCTCTCTCTCTCTCTGTCCTCCTCAGCCGCCCCCTCTGTCTTGTTATTATACTAAACCTGTCAGTGTTCAGGGATCCCTCAATCATTCTAGTGGGGTTTAAAACCAGCTCCCCATGAGACAAATGTCTCCTTCTGTGACATTTCAAAACGCTGCCTTGACACACACACACACACGCACGCACACACACACACACACACACACACACACACACACACACACACACACACACACACACACACACACACACACACACACACACACACACACACACACACACACACACACACACACACACACACACACACACACACACACACACCCGACACAGCTTGAAACGTAGAGATCAATGGTAGGAATCAGTGAGGGGACCTAATGGGATCATTTGACTGTGTTCCTGCAGTAAAGAAGCAGAGACTCTCCACTGGGAGTCAGCCTGCTGCTGCGAAAGTGACTGACGGCGCATGCACAAGAAGATGAAAATCTTTCAGATGTCATTGTGACTGATAGTGTTGTGGGTTCATAATTGGCGGAGAGCAGGAGAATAAAAGCTCCCATCTTTTTCCCACAGCTTCCACTTTAGAAGAAATCAGTGGTTTGCAAAGGACGGATCTTCAAAGGAAGCTCTGACGGAGGAGGAGACTGTGAAGAAAACGGGTGAATTCCAGAAACTTTGGTGACTTGAGGTTTCACTCGTGAAGAAGAGGCTTTCTGCAGTTTAAGTTCTCTTGCTTTCTGTCTCACTTTAGCACATCTGTCTCCCATGGGAGAGCAGAGCAGGATAATTAGCAACACGCTTTAATCCCTATAGTGTGAACAGCTGCTATCCTGCAGTATGAACACAGTCAGATTAGGAAGTAAACTCACTTCCCACCAAACCCAAAGCAGTCATGCATCTGGAGCTCTTTCATTTGTAGACATAAAAAAACCTCGTACAAATTTCCACGAGTGAAAGAATTCAAAAAACATGAGCGAAAACATCAACTTTTTCCAACGCAGAATGACAAAATCCACCTCCACTTGGCTTTTGTATCTACTAGATGGCCATATGTTGACATAAGATAAAAACATGTGTTTCTCCTGCAGTGTTTTCACACACACACCCTCTCTGTGTGATGCAATACACCAAGCAAACATCTCCTCACCACACTGTTGATCGTGGGTCACCTCAGTTTACACACAATGTTATTGTCACTGTGCAAAAGATTGTGTGTTTGTTTTCCTCCTGTTCTGTGTTCGGGCCTCACCTCTGAGGCGATGAGTTCAAGTCCGCGGCACTGTCTGTCTTTCTCCCGCTGCAGGAGACTCCACATCTCCGGGTCGTCCTGGGCCAGGCTGTCCTGTCCGCTCCACCCACCTCCACCACTGCAGAGGCCTCGTCTGCTCCACTCCGCCGCCGTCTGACCTTCTCTTCCCAAACATCCTGAAGCTCTGAGGAGAACAGGCTGCAGCGTGGGACACCCCGACAAAACTTAGTCTGGTCGCAATTCAAGTGTCCACTTGAAAAAATAGGATTGTGAAAACAGTTTTTGCTACGATAAATTATATGCAGGAACTGTGTTGGGAGACCCTCAAGAGATTTAGTTGTATTTCTTGCAACTTATTTCCCCTAAAAAAACTCAGTCATTAATAAAAAACAAAAAAAAACAAAAACAAAAAGCTCTTGAGGAGACAAAGACCAAGTTGCAGAGTGTGATGCAACTCTCTATTATGCTTTATAAATTGTCTGCTCAGAGTTAAAAAGAAAAAAAAAAAAGTTTCTGAGGGTTTCTTTGCTGTTGTTGTTGTCCATGATTGCTCCTTTGGTGTCTTTTGAAACCCTCCCGTAGAGTGAGCCTGTGCAAAAAACACTTTCATCACTCAAAATTATAATACTTTGCACCAGGGGTTTGGAAACAGGGGAGTTAGAATAATGCAGCTTTTGATGTTCTAAACAATCCATTAAATGAAAGGCAGTGAAAAACCAAACATGTTATTCAATGGAGCAGTTAAGGAAAACCTTGGACATGAAAAGTGTATGTGGGCTGGCGAGACATGCAGTGACTGAGTTATCAGGGTCTTGTTTGTTGAAGCCAGCTTGTAGCTGCATGGCAGTTATGTAACTATGTGTTACTTTGGCCTAATAGACAGATTACCGTTCAAGCATAAACACATGTCGAAGTGAGTCGCCTTTCATCTTTTGTATTCATTATTTTTTTCTTCTTCTTCTCAGCTTTGTCTCTGTAATAGGCGTTGCATAAAGCGCACACTGTACAGTCAACTTTCTGTCGACAATAAAAAAAAAAAAAGCCTGCTGGGACAAATAGCAGCATGTTTCATTGCAGATTTACAATCAAGTTTTCAGAGAATAAGCGTCTGCCATGCTGGATGTGATCAGGCTGACCCAGATGGCAGTAAACAGAGGTTTAGTTCCAACGCACAGGGAAGATGGTCTAATACTGCAGACACAAGTGCGTCTGGGCGTTTAATGGGGATGGTCTAATCTTGAAGAAATATTGCGGACTTACCCGAAGGGCCTGGCGGATTGACGGCGAGAGCATGTTTTGTGACAGCTGCAGGCTTGGGAAAGCAAAAATACTTCGAAGGTACAAAGGTTGAAAGTAAAACCAGTGGAGGGGAGCGAGGAACATGCGTACTCTGTGTGACTGATAAAGCTGGCTATCACAATAATTAACTCATTTGTTTCTGTCTCAGTCAGTTCCATTAAAAAAAAAAAGCACGATAAAGGATCACAGCTACCTTATAATTAAACAGGTAAAACATTTTTAGATAATAGAAATTGGAAAAAAAAATCCTGGAAGCCGGTCTGTGTTTAAAAACTACAGATGCTGCTGCCCCTCATTATATACAGACATTTTCTTTTATTAATGGCATAAAAAGTCAGATGCACATTGTAAAAAAAAAAAAAGAAGAAAAAAAGATGATGCACGATACAAAGTGAATGTAAATGGAATTTACTGCTTCTTATTTTTTTTCTGCTGCGTCTTAACAGTTCCAGGTAACAAACCTCACATCTCCACACTCATCCTCGCCAGGTCGTATTATTCCGACCCACAGTTTGTTGTAAATTGTCCTCATTGACAAGTTTGCAAATAAAAAGTGACAACAGATGGAAAACACTGAACAAAAACCCAGAACCGATCAATATTGAAGAATGTCCACAAGATGTGTGATGAATGTGCGTCCACTCCTCAGTGTCACAATCTCATCCGAAGTGCTGCTGGTTCTGCTCAGATTGAAAGTTGTGGTCTGGACAAACCTTCTGCACCAGCCTGTAGTCTGTGCCGGTGAAGGCGATGAAGATGCATATAACTTTAAAAGGTTTTGCGCAGATCCAGGCGGCCTGTGACTGGGTGTTTTCCGCGTAGCAGGTCTGCCCGGGGTCGTACAGGCAGGGTTTGGTCTTCTTGGACCGGTTGGTTCTCTGGTACTCGATGCGGCAGTTGAGCTCCGTCACCATCATCACGTCCTGCTGGGGTTTCTGCTGGTCGGTCGGGGCGGTGCTGGTGGACTGGGGAGGCCGCGGGAACTGAGCCGTCAGATCCGGGAGCAGAACTGAGTTCTTGGCGTGGACGCTCTGAGACTCGGGATCCAGAACCTCCCACCCCACGGCCTTGGAGGGCGGCACGATGCTGACGGAAATGTTCCCCAGGCGGGACGAGTTGTGCCGGAAGTAGACGCTGAACGTGCCGTTGATGTGGTCCACGATCTTCCCGGTCACAAGGAGGCTGAACTTCATCGTTTTCACGTTGAAGTAGAAATCCCCCCAGCCCAGGATCTTCTTCGCCTTTGACAATGTTCTGGCCGGAGGCTTGGATTTGGGAGGAGGACGGTACAGGTACTGATCCAGGGCCTGGGAGAAGTTCTGAGGCCAGCCGTAGGGGCCAAGGGAGCCATAAGCTGGCGTTTTGTGTTTGGTGGAAATGACTTGTAAGTCTTTGGAGAGATGTTTAACCTTCAACGCCGCGCTCATAGCGTCCTCTCCACCGCCGCCATCCTCCAGCCACTGAGGGCTCTGAAAGTCCAGCGGCTTGAAAGTTTCCTGTACACGCAGGGAACTGTACACGCAGGGAACAAAAAACTAATTTAAGAGCAATCTTAAAAATGCGATGCTGAAAAGTGACTGGTTGGTTTGCATCGTGTCTTCAGATTGCCTGTTAATTCCAACTCATTGTGATTTTGGGACGCACTCAGTTTAACTAAAGAAATACAAAGTAGGTGGATCTCACCTACTTGTGTTGTAAATGACGTCTCGTCGGCACAGTAAAGCTAAAAGATTCACCTGGACTTTGGTGATTGGGTTCAGTTCCTGTGACCTCCAGCAGCTCACTCTAACCACATTATAATCAGGTTATAGTCGACTATTTGCACACAGTAGATGTTTACGTGTGTCATTATTGACTTGATAAAGTGGTGGATTAATGCAACTGTGAGTCAGAGTTTCTAGTGGTACAAGGAAGACAAAGTAAACCCTGAACCTTGGATGACCTAGATTAATAATGTTGCTCATGTCGTACTGTGATAAAATAAAAAAACACCATAAAACAGATGAGTTACTCATACCTGAGCCGCCAGCCTGATGGCTTTCTGTAGTGTTACAAAGCGGTTGAAGGGGAAGCTGTTTGTCCTCCAGACAGGATTTTATTACAGCATTCAGTCTTTGCTTTTGTCTGAACCCTGCGTGAACAGTCGGTATTATAAGGAAAACTAACTCTGCAAACTTACACTCATTAATCGTTGAGTCTATCATATCCTTATTTCACACTCGTCAACTGACAGTTCCTGACGCTTTTTGAGTTTGTGTAAGATGTTCTGCAGAATGTGACGAACCAGACAGGAGGCCAAATGGCCTCGACCACCACAATGATATTGAATGAAGGACAACTCCCCTGCAGTTGCATTACAAGGGAGCACACAATCGATTAAAATAATTAATCTTCAACGTGTTGGCTCCTCACAATGAGGACGACATGAAATTGACTCTGATCAATAGGCTATCTGCTCCAGGCAAGGACTCCGCTAACAGGCAACACACACACACACACACACACACACACACACACACACACACACACACACACACACACACACACACACACACACACACACACACACACACACACACACACACACACACACACACACACACACACTGCTATTAATGTAACACTCTCTCGTGCTCTAGTTGTAACAATATTTCCTTCAGTGTGACCTTGATGATGGAGTAAATCTCCCGGTTTATTAATCAATATTCTTCCAATTTGGAAAACACAGCAGGTCACTTTTGAAAAAAATAAATAAAAAATACAAGAGGATAGGATACAATAACATACATAATGGATGACACCAGTGAAAAGATGTTGAGTGTTTTCCACACTTGGGGGGCCTTTTGTCCCAAACATGTCTAGCTTGCATCCACACATCTGTTTCCTCTGCCTGCTTCTCCTGGTCCCAGGTCGGGGAAGGCTGCTGACCAATGAAGTGCACCCTGGATGGTCTGACACACAAGGAGACCAGCGAGCACACCTGCAGGACATTCAGAGTCCTCTACTAATCTGGTCATTTTGCATACGCCATAATCCAGAGAGTACAAAGGGAAAACCTTCTCATGCACAGGTTAACATACAACGTCCATATAATATGGATCCAGGCTGAATTTGCACTGGAGTTTCGTCATGAAGAGGTGAGAGAGCTAACAAGATGCTACCATGCAGCCCGAGATCGCATTAAGAAAACGACAAGAAGTAACCTTGTTTTGATCATCAATGCATTATCGTGGATTATTCCCTGGTCTCTTTCCCATAGATTTCCTTTCTCCTGACTTAAATTTGGGTATTTTTTCCCCTCTAAATATAGTCTATATATACCTTCTACTGAAAACCAAATAAGATGACACAGTGGGAAGGAACAGCCTGCATATAACGTGTGCAAAACGTGCATATCAACAAGTTGCATTACCTCCTGCAATGCTAACCGCGGTGATGAGAAACACACTGAGAGTGTTTGGAGGAAGTGCAGCATTAGTCAACACTTACAATAAAAAAATCAATAAAATTGAAGTGAGTTTTCAGTGATATTGTTCATTACAGTTTGTGCAGAGCAGAGAACGTCAGAGAAGTGTGGTGAACTCTACTTGACTGTCCTTAGTTAAGAAAACACACACACACACACACACACACACACACACACACACACACACACACACACACACACACACACACACACACACACACACACACACACACACACACACACACACACAGCACTGCAGAGGAAATATAACCGAGTGCAACTGTGAAAATTATTAACATGTTCAAATGTATGAAGCAGCTTATTAAAAGCCCGGCAACCTGCTGCTGTTGTGCCTGTTAAGACACACGGATCCCAATCCCTCCAAATCAAGTCATTAGCGGACGTCTGTGTGTGAGTCATAGTCCTGACACTCACTGCAAAGCTCACATGAAAAGCTGTCAGTGTTCTTAGAAAGCAAATGTACGACAGAATTAGGTTAATATCTGAATGATAAGCATGATGGACTCCAGCATCGCAGGTGAACCCAGGTGTTGTCACACTTTACATTTCTTGCATTAGGAATCACCCCAAAGGGGGATTGTAAATGCGGCACAGGTTAAAGATCATTATGCTCCCAGAGAGCCGAGACATGAGTTCTGCAAAAACTTCTGCACACTCATTATTTATGACTCGAGTCCCCAATTTGTTTTTATCCTAATGTGTTGAAGGCAGATGGAGGGGTTTTGTTTTTTCCCGGGTGTTCTCTCCCAGATTCCACAATACACAGCTCCAGGGATATCATTATTTCCCACCAACAAGTGGGATCCTCATCACCCCGTAACCACCCGGTCTCTGTGTGCCACTTCCTGCCTTGTGCTGTAGCTCCAGCTGTGCCTGTTGTTAGGAGCCTAAACCCCCAGCGATGTGCTGCTCTCACCTGCCCTAATTGGAGCCCACAGTGTGACAGCCGTGTCACTGGCTCAGTGTCAAGATGCCAGCACAGCGACTGCAGCCGAGCAACAGCAGCGGAGCTGGTTGCAAGCTTGTGCAAAAATCACCTGGAGAGGCAAAAAAAAAAAAAGGACTTGGGAGGAGCATTTATTTATTTATTTAGTTGCTTTTTAAGAGAAACAAAAAAAAAAAAAAAAAACCACCAACCTTTTATCTACCAGCTTTTAAAAAAAACTAAACATTTAATGTTTCAGTTTTTCTCGATATAACAAAGAAATGTGTTTCTCCCCTGGGTGAGGAAACTTTTTCAAATCGACAAAGGCTGCACAGTTATTCAGTTCAAGTGTTAATCGCAAAGTGATTCGCTTCGTGGTTGCTTATTTCCCTCGTCCGTGTTAAAGTCACAGACGTTCATGCAGCGTGAGATGAGGAAGTTCAATTAGAGACATGGGAGTAGATTAAATTACAATCATGCCTGAAAGAGAAGCACGGACCATCCAATTGGAACAAACTCAAACTGTCATCAAGAGTCAACGTTCATCAAGTCCAAAGACAAGCTTAAAAATGTTTTAATAAAGTCTTCAACTGTTGGTATAAGTGTGGAGATGTTAAAGAAGACCCTCATAAGCAGACCAGGACTACTTTTCATATCTTTTGTTTTAATGTAAGGTAATGCTGAATTGTGAGGTGGATAGAATGTATGTATGTTAGTAGTATTATTAAGAATATCAGTTCCTCTGCAACCAATGTCATTGTGTTAAATGTGTCAGTATAACTAAGTTATAGTCATTTTGATTGTGCAACTGTGCTGCAAAAATGATTACCAATAGCAGAACTGGAGGAATAAAGAACAATTCAAGGTAATTCATGACAAACTTCTTAGACGAATCTTGAGAGACGTGAACGAGACTAAAAGACAGCACTTTGTGTTTCCTAATGAGGAGCCCAGCTCAACATCTTACTCACCGACGAAGGAAGCAGCCACAGACAGGTGATGGCAAAGTTCAAACATAAGGTTCTCATTGTGAAGCAGCGTTTCTCCATCCAGAGCCGAGCCGAGCCGAGCCGAGCCGGGCCGCCAGAAGACACCGCTACGCAGGATTCACTGAGGTGAAGCAGACTCTCACTTCTGAAGTAGAGAAGACATTCTGCAGTGAGAGGAGCAACAATCCCCACGATGTGGAGTACCACTGCTCTCTCTCTCTCTCTCTCTCTCTCTCTCTCTCTCTCTCTCTCTCTCTCTCTCTCTCTCTCTCTCTTCTGCCCCTCTCTCTCTCCAATCTCTCCAATCTCTACTTTCTCTCTCCCATCTCCTCTCTCTCTCTCACTTTCTGCCTGTCTCTCTCCCATCTTTCCTTTCTCTCATTCTCTCTCTCCCAATTCCCCCCTCTCTCTCTCTCATCTCCCCTCTCTCCCTCTCCCTCTCTCACCCTCTCTCTCACTCCCATTTCCCCCGTCTCTCTCTCTCCTCTTGCAGCTTTATCACACACACACACACACACACACACACACACACACACACACACACACACACACACACACACACACACACACACACACACACACACACACACACACACACACACACACACACGGCCCCCGGCTTGCCTCCTTGCTCGTTTCCTGGTTTCCACCTGGCCGGTGCTTATTATGGCTCATCAACCCGGGAGAAGACACTGCGAGGAAGGCACAGTGTGACAGCCCTCCCCACTGTCCTCGCATACTTTAGCCACAGGGAGGCTGACAAAATGACAACAGCCCTCTGTAGGAAATGTGAAAAAAAATATATATCACTGACAACTTGTGAGCTTCTGCTGCCTCTGCCTATCTGTGGCAAAATGCAGCGGAAATCACCAGATAGATATGTTGTCCTAAATAAATAAAAAGCCTGAGTGAGTGTGCGTGTGTAAACACACTCACCTGTTTGTCCTGATTGGATGTATTCAAGTACCTCAGTATTTTGTAACTGGATTTGTACAGTTGTGCCAATTTCATCACAAAATGTTCTATCATATATTTACTCAGTAGTGATAGAAAGAAACCAACTAAGTCTGTGTGGGTTTTTTTGTTTTTTTTGGGAGGTTTGAGGTATGACTATAACTGTATGTTTCACTGGCAGGCAGCACAGTAATTAGCACCCCAATTTAAATCTGGATTAAACTGGAGGGTGTTTCTTTATGGAGTGTGTATAGTGATTGACAGACCTGGTGTTGGCTTCTGCTCATACTCCAGTTAGAATAAGTGTGAAATAATAATAATAACAACACACAACTGGTGTTATTTCCAGTTTCAGTTAACACGACAAACACCTGGTGGTTAAAGCAATATAGCAAGTTTTAAAAGTAAAACTTAGTGTTAAAAATGAAGAGAAAGCCTGTCTGTTTGTCAATTTTACACTGTCAGAATCTCCTATAATACTTGGTTAACTTAGAAATTAGTGTAAATAGATACAGTGACTTTGCATTTAGGATTTGATTTTTGCATATTACTGTATGAAGGAGGGGCTGCAGTCATTTTTCTCTAAGGTATTATCTAACGAGTCTATTGATATGGCAAAATGATGTATTCAGAATGCAACACACACACACACACACATACACACACCCACACACACACACACACACACACACACACACACATACACACACACACACACACACTGAATCCCTAACCTCAGTGTCTGCAGTAAAGTTTGATTGAATATTCATTGTGCTCTTTCCTGTTGGCTGAACTGGAAAAGCATGACGAGCCAGAAAAGCATGAATGTATATGTGGCTGAGTTTCTCTATGACTAATTGTGTGCTTGAGTGCAAGAGTGTGTTCACACAGTCCAGTTAGCTAATTGTAAAGAACTCTGAGTACACCCGGGTGGTGTCTAAGACTTCTCAGGTCCAGCTACTTCTCTAATGACTGCAGATAAGAAACGGCACAGCGGCTGATGTGATGATCCATCAAAAACCATGTTAATGTTACATGTTACATGAAAAAAAAAAAAAAAAAAAACAGGTTGCAGATTTTATCTCTCGTAAGAACCTGACGCCCATTTTCAGTCAAAAATAAAGCTTGATGCACAATTTGCAATTATTATGAAGCTCTATTCAGCACTCACCATCTCTGCTCTCCGTCTATTCTGCTCTCCTCTTGCACAAATACCACACAATTAATACTGAAAGATTACAGCACTTGCTTTTAGCTTCGATCATTTTGTTTCACACCATACGTCACGGTAAACACTGCGTTTGAGACTGTATTTTTATATTTGTTTCTGCCTCTCGGCCAGGTCCTCATTGCAAATGAGAATTGGTTCTTAACGATTAATGACCAGTAGGTGGCGATGCTGCTCTTTCAGGCTGGTTGTGGCTCCTCAGCAAAACACCAAGAAGAAGAATAACAGAACCGAGTTCGCCCTTGAAATGTTACTTTAAAAGTTGAATTTTTACTTCAGAATTATTGCTGCGGTGGAGAATAGGAGTTCCACCGATTCCACTATAGCTTTTAATCGCTGAGGATCAGTAAGTGTCTTCCTGGTTCTCTTTCAGCACAGCGAGCTAACCGGGCTAGCAGCTCCTCCAACTTCTACCAGCAGGTAAACTTCTGTTCTCACACTGGTTCAACATTACTCTTTAAATACTGAACTAGAATTTAAAACGTGCTTGTCCTTCTGCAGTTTTATATATAAATAATATATATTAAAAAAATCTCAATTTTTATTCAAATGTTGATTGTATCACATAGTGTTCAGTCTATGTTGTGTGGTCTATAATGTTTAATTATCATTTTGTTTCCTCTGTGAGGGTTGTAATTATGGCATTTGTAATGAAGACACACAGTTTTAATGAATCTGTTAACACATTTGGATTGGATGAGGGTATCTAAACGTTCTTTTTGTTTGACATTGACTGTTATTTGTGAAATACATTCACTAAACTTTTCCACTTTTTGAACGTGGTCACGGCATTCTATAAAAAAAAATGATTTATACCTCCTGCATATGCTTAAAGGTACTTTGTTTTTCAATTTACTTTTCACTTAATTTTCAGTTTTGAGTTATGAATAACAATTATTGCACAAACAAATAACTTTGCCTTTGATATCCACCACATTTAAATCTAATATATTTGTTTCCAACCGAGCCACAACAAATGTTTTGTGTATTCATCTGTTGGATGAAAGTGTTTAATCAAACTATGAACACAATTACCTCAGCTCGCCGCCTAAAGAATCCTCCTATTCATTCTGTTATTGATGCCCTCCCTACCGCCATATACCTCCTCTTTTACTTTTATAGTCACACTTTCAAGTGCTTGCACTGTCATTTAGTCAATAAGTATCAATCTATATTATACTTTAATATTTAATATACAATAATGTACGCTTTAATAATGAATACAATGTAGCACAAAGCAAGGGCCTTTAAAGTAAAGACAGTCTCAATAAGGAAGTATCAACGATAAAGCAATTACACTTCTAGGTGAAATACTAAATTAAGTGAACAAAATACATTTATGGTTAAGCCATATATACAAATGATTAAATAATTATTTAAAATTGACTGTTTTAAATATATCACCATAAATGAATGCTGTGGATGTTGTAAGTAGAATAAAGCAAGTTGAGTAACCTATGAGGAACATCTCTCATTATCTAATTTTGATTACAACACAGGTGTCAAACTCCTTTTAGTTCAGGGGCCACATACAACGCAATTTGATCTCAGTAAAATAGACCCGCACATAATATCATGATCATCTATAAATGTGTTGAGTGCAGCAAAGTATTAATATATTGTAAAGAAGTTCACATTTAATGAAAATAAAATATCCCTTTATAACATGAAAAACCTGAAACAAAGACTAGAATATTAACCATAATGAACTGGAAAATATAGTTTGCTACTTCATATTATGGTCTGAATAACTTGTCAAACTGTAGTTATTATCTTTAATGTATGAATATTTCTACAGTGTAGCGATCTTGATCTGAACTGATTCACCACTCAAGTGGAATAGGAGTTATAGAGTTGAGCGCCCCTGATGGTCCATTAAAAAAACGCAGTCCCTAATGACTCAGCTGGAAAATGTCATGTTCCGGGTTGTAGTGGACTCTGGCGGGACGGTTCTGGTCATTGGGCCGAACGTTTGACAGCCCTGGATTACATACATCAATGATACATTAAATATTATTTTTATTCTATACATCTTAATTTTATTCTATATCTATATTGTATTTCCATACAGTGGAGAGGTGCCGGTATATTATGATATATATATAAATATATGAATACATATATATCAATAGGATATTTTAAATAAAATTGGAGTATAATTTGTGTTCCCTTAAGGCGGCGTGTCCTCGTTTTTACAAATGAAAATCATTCCGTCAAGAAACGAGAACAGTTGGAGCTGGGACGTGGAAGATTTGAGTGCGCATGCCCATGACTGCGTTGTCTAAATAATCTACTAAATCGTAACAATAAGTCACCCAAAGGGGCTAAAACTAAATGATTTAAAACGTTGTTCTTCTTTTGATTCAGTTCAAAACAATTTGTTAAGTCACGATGGACGCATATTTAGAAAATAATCAAATAAACAAACGGGGGCGTGGTTACGGTCTGCCTTACTCCCGCAATGCATAGCGAGTGTAGATTTATACAGCTTGAGGATAAATTGTTACCGATTAGCCACCTTTTATTGCTTTCTGGTGCGATATTAAGATACCGTTGTGATTGTGTTTACGTTTATGTATGTTGATCGACTGGAAATGACTGGGTTGTGACACACGTACGTGTAAACCCTGAGTGACTACGACCTGTGTGAGAGTGGGTTGGGTCGGTCCGCGACTTCAATGGTATGCACTCTTGATTCTCTTCAGATCGTATAAATCTTTCGCCTTTTACTAAAGATTTCCGTGGAGAGGATCAACAAGAGTTTATCCAAATTTTTTGATGCCCTGCGCAAGTGGGGCTTCCTAACATTGTCAAAATAAAAGATCAACTTAGTGTTCGAAAAACGCTATTGGGTTGAGATTTGTGTGAAGCCGTGCCATCTTTTGCACCACCTAAGCATTGCTAGTCACACAGTGTTTAATCTTCAGTAATTATAGTATATAATAGTGAGGTACGTACTGAAACCCTATGGTCAACTGTGCTTACACGTAGTACTCTCTCATGCCCACTAGATGGAGCTCAACGTCAATATAACAACACCCAGTAATTGGGCCTCAGTCTGGCTTGACGTTTTAAAAATACTAAGAATCTGAAACATTGAGCATTTCACTTACCTGGTCACACGTGGCTGCAGCAAAACGTCTGATTCAGCTTAAAACATCGGTTTTGCTGTTATATTTCTAGCTTCACACTGTGAATGTTTGATTTTAGTGTTTCGATTACTAATGCATACTGCAATCTGAGACATTTCTCTCTGTGAGCTTTCTAAATGTGACAGACGTGACAAAGTAGTTCTCATTCTTCACTGAAGTTGATTTTTAGAATCTCTTTACTTCATGTTCCAGAGTATTTATATTTCAGATTAATTTACTTTTGCCACACATATTGGGACTTTCTCCAACTGGCTTATTACAGCTTTACATCTAATTTGTACAGATAATTATCATAGTTGCAGAGCAGCGGACTGTGACAGTTATTCATGCTGAAGCTGCAGAAGATGACAAATTATATTATATACCTACATGTTATTATTGTATGTATTTTTTTGCTTCTCTTTTATTACTGGCCACTTGCTGCTACAACAATGCAACATTATCAATTGTGGGACAAATAAAGAATTATCTTATCGTGTGTGTGCACGCTCGCGTACACAGACATATATGTGCCACCAGTGTACCACCACAAACGAAATCCTGTAAGAAAAGTTTTATTTCTACCAATGCATTTTTATACACAATATACTTTTACCTAAGTAAGGCGGTTAATGGTTTTTCGATCTGTAAAATGTGAAAGTATACAAAACCAATGAAGAAAGTCTTGATTGGTCTATGTGTAAATTGACGAAGCCACTGAGAGCCTCTTTAGATTTTAGAAAGACGCTAATTGAAATGAATGAATGAATGACACACAAAATGTTAGCTTTATTGACCACAACTAAATAAGCAGTTAACAATGTACAATTAAACGTGTTTTGTCGTCAACAATACAGTAGACTGCATTGAAATCCTTCAAGGAAAACGTTTGATTTACAGTAAATTCTCAGCTTTTATTATTGGCGTTACGATAAGGCTCTCAGGTTGTGATTGTGGTGAGGCACAGAGGTAATCTCATGTAATACTACATACAAATGCTCAACTTTATAAGTCAGAGGGTCATTTGGCTTTTTCCTCTCCCTATAGTGCACAATGTGACGTATCTGTTAGGCTGTGTTCTTCACCACAAAGCCAACACACCACCAACTGATTGGTATAGACGTTTATGAGAAAGTATTAATCTCCTGACTAAGGCACATATAAATACATTAAAAAAAAAGAAAATAAGCTAAAGCATCTGTGCTGTGAAAAACACAGATTTTCTTTGGGTGGTTAATTAGATGACCAGTGGTCTCTGCTCTGGTATTCAGAGAGTTCTCAGGTCACGGTGATCTCCTCCAGCAGGTCAGCAGGGAAGTAGCCCAGCTTGCGCCCGGTGCTGACCTTCAAGTAGCCTCCTTTCTCGTCTCCCTTTTTCACCACGATCTGGCACACAGAGGGGCAACAGAGCAACGAGGTATCAGGGATACGTGGTTCCATTACAGACGACCTCTGGCTCCCAAAAGGCTTGACCGTTAAAACACCACACACGGGTTTCAGGTCAACTCAACAACGTCCGTCGGCGTGTCGGTGGAGATACCTGGTCTTTCTTCAGCGTGATTTGCCCCATCTCTCTGTTCCCCACGAAGGAGCGTGTCACCTTGAAGACTCTCTCTGAAGCACGTACTTTTATGAGGTAGTTTGTGGGGAAGTAGCCCGTCTTCTCCCCCATCTTTCCCTGACAAGGCAGACACAGAACGCAGGTTGGACTTGCCACCCTGGACATCTGGTTGTAATGGTGTCTGGACTCACCCTCCACCACTCCTCGTTGGAGTCATCCAGGACTGTGATCCGGTCCCCTGGGCTGACGCACAAAACACACTTTTACCAACATCGTATACTGAATTTAAGGTGCAAATCGTTATGGCGACGTACTGAAAGTCCAGGTCGTCCTTCTCAATGGCCTTGAAGCGATAGAGAGCCAAGTAGTAGTGCGAGTGGGAGAACGTCCCTTTACTCTGCCGCGGAGGAGCACAAGAGTCGGTCCATAAGACAAAAAGACTCTTGATTGCAAAGGAAGCCGAGGAACACGAGATCAACTGTTCTGTTCTCACCTTGTCGTCTGCTTTGTCTCCTCCTTTCTCCTTTTTATCGTCAGGTTTCCCTGTGGAAACGCCAGAAGGAGGTTTTTTTTTTTTATCACACAGGACTCAACTTCAGCACCTCACGTTGAGTTTCAGTCGGTTTTACACATTTTTGTCTTGGCGGTTTAATGGACAGACGACATTAACATGACTGGACCAAGAATTAGTCTCCACCTTCTCCACCCTCCTCGTTCTCTTTGGGCTGCTGGTTCTCCTCTTCCTCCTCCTCCATCATCATCATCATCTGGAGCACACAGCGTCGTTCAAATGTAAAGACTTTATTCTTATTTCACGCTGGAGATTTTATATCTCAGTCTCTTTTAGTGGAAGATGTGTTCCGAGCAAAATGTCAAACTCACATTTTTCTTGTCATTTTCATTCTTTTTGCGCTCCTTATTCGCCATGATGACGCCGACTCTCAGCGTGTCGAAGACGGGGTCGTTCCGGTTTGGGTTGTCTGGTTAAGGACAGAGTTGAAAGTTTCCTTTAACTCCAATTCGCAGAAAGCTTTTGCGCTGAAGACTGAGTTGTTTTAATGACTTCTCTGCACTCGGTTTAACATGTGACCATATTCCAGGCTGAGATGAGGCTCAAATATGGCAAAAGAAATGCTCGGGGTTTGTTTTTTTTTCAGCTCAAATCACCTTTTAATTCCTAGATAGTGAACCTGGAATCCTGAGTATAATTAGAAAACAGTGACATTGACTGATTCGGGGACTGACTTGAGTCTGGCTGGTCGCTGCTGTACAGAGGAGAGCTGTAGGCCCGTCTGAAGCCAGGAGGCTGCAAGGAACAGACACCGTTACACCATCTTCAGTCACAGTCCAATGGTAGACTATATTAAATAGTTCTTCTTTTTTGTTTTTCCACTATCTACTAATCCCGGGGCAGAGAACTCACAATTTTGCCGAAGCACTTCTGGAACTCGACGTAGGACTGACACGAGTGGTGGATGTTGGTCTTGCAGTTTTTACACCTCAGAGCAAACTTGTTGTTCACTGGAAGGGAGAAGCCAAAAGTCGACCAGGGAGAAAGAAAAGAAACCGTTCACGTGGAAAGTGCCGCCGTCACTGGGAAAACGTGTTGAGGGGCACGTACGGACGATCATGCGAGCGCAGACGTCGCAGAATTTGGGTTTCTTGCAGTAGTGGTCCTTGAACTTGTGTGGCTTGTCGTTGATCCGGAGGACGGGCTCTGAGGGAGGCTCCGGATCCTTCTCCTCCACCTCCACCTCCTCTTCATAGATGAAGTAGACCTGGAGACACACACATACACACAGTGTTTAAAAAGCCTGGACATGTCAGCTGCAGCATTCATGGCGTGAGAGAAGGACTTGAGATCAGGGATTATTCCATTGTGCTGTTCTCACCTTCACCAGGAAGGTGAGAACAGCACAATGGAATAATCCCGGTGTGAAGTCCAACACCAGCGTTTCTCTCTAAGCCTCAGTTGGCTTCGTCCACGTATTACAGCTTCCTTCCACAGTTCACACATGTTTCCCGGGCTGATTACCTCTTGATTGCCCACAGATCTATGTTTCTCTGTGTGTTTGCTCTATGGTGGACTGTGACCTGACACAAGAGCGACCAGCATGACTGCCGCTCCATTTTAAGCATGGAGACGCCGTCAATCAGCCCTCTGAACCACCGCCCCGAAGAAAAACAAGTGAATACATGTCAGCTATCAGTCTTTCAGCTGATACCTAATATACATTTTTGTTTTTACAATCACATTTCTATATAAAACCTGTGAGAGCGTCAGTCACAAATCGGCCAGCAGTGTCATTTTATCCCACGGAGACACTTAAGTCCAAGCTCGTCTTTTTCCTATTGACGCCGTCCCGCGATCCGGCCCCAGCTGGTGGCTATTTTAAACAGTCCGGGAATGGCGCTGCTTATAGCAGGGGGGGGGGTTGACATGGTGCTGTCACTCACAGTGTCTCCTTCCTCCCTCACTACGTTTTCCGGAGCGGGAGGGTTGTCATGGATATCCACCGACTGTTTGTCTTCCTCCCTTTGACACACACAAAGCAAAGAGAGGACGCATGAAGAGGAATCAACTGCCTCATATCATCACATTGATGAGAGGGACTTTTTAATACATGCAACAAGCTCACTTTTTTTAAGTTTACATCAAACTCTTCAGCAAACCGGGACACGTAAACATTTTTTAAAGTGGTGGCTAAAAGATGTTTGTAAGGTAGCGTCAAATAATGTAATGCTGAATAAATGTGTTCAGAGTAGTATCATTACACTAAATAAACTTCTTTATCATAACATATGAGCATGGAGGAAACACAAAAGATTTGAAAGATGTCCATTCTGTTGTCCCGGCAGCATTCGCTTTATTTGTATTTAAATACCAAAAGAAAAGATGTTGAATTTGAGACATTATACTTACAGATCCATGGTGAGACTCAGAATTCACTATCAGCCCTTAAAAACAAAAAAAGGAAGAGATTCACATTTCGTTTTGTTTTATGACATTTGTCATCTTGTAGATTATTTGCAATTTTGTGGGGTTTCATACAATACATTTAAACAACTATTGGATAACATAAGCTATATTCTTCCTACAGTTTTTGAGAATAAGTTGCGAACCCTTAAGATAAATGAGTTGGGAGTAAAACTGTTAATTAATTTATTAAATCACTGACTACATTTTTCCAAGTGGACGTGACAAAATAATCTGTAGTGGAAAACAGTAAATGTAACAACTTGCAAAGAAGAGTTATGCTTTTTTATTGCTTATTAAGGCCAACAGCAGGAAAGTAGAACAACTCTTAAAAACACCCATTCGTCAAGCAGAAAGTAGTGCTCGTAGTAAACACGCAGTACTTGGCTTGAGGTTGTTGGGCTCGTTCTCCCACACTCTGGACTTTAAACAATGAAAACCAAATCAACCTACCATCAGTGATCTGTTTCCAACATCTGTTTTGGTTTGGGGTTTTTTCTCATCTACATTATGAATAAGCTGTCTTTGTGTATGAGCCGCTGTGCCACAGTGTTGCTCCTGCACCATAGGCACACACGCACATCTCCCACAATGTAATACAGTCGGCAGAAGATAAACCTGACCTATAATTGCGATTTGCTGAGGAACTACGGAATGATAATAGAGAATTTGCTTTTAAAACAGTTCGAAAACAGTTTCAGATTATATAGGTATTTGGGATTTCAATGAAAACCTCATTATTATGCGAAGAGATGAATCTAAATCAAGATAAACTAAGCTATGTAGTTTAACTTTTTACAAACCGAACATGACCACAGACTTGTGTGTGCCAACTAAATACTTTTGTTGGCATTAAGGCCACATGAAGTTGGACGTTCGCTAACTCGTTCACTCGCCGAGTGTTTGACTGAACTTGTCCAAACTATTCTGAGGTTGTGAAATTCAATCCCATCAAAGCCAAATTGGCACCTGCACCAGTCAAGGAGAAACCGGCAAAACGTCTCGGAAAAAGTATGACAGAAACACAAACAAAAGAATCTGAACAGACAACAACCGTTCTCTGTTTGTTTGTTTTTTGTTAAATCACGTATTTCTCTCATCAATAAACAATCTGATTTATTTACTTTTATTAGCCAAACTGTTAAAAGACAAACAAGAAAACACCTGGAGTGTGAACAGAAATGTAAGTTTACCTTTGTCGCCCCCCCCCACTGCTCTGAATGGAGTCGTCCCAACCTGCTGCCTGGCTTCGGCCCCCCCGCTTTCCACAAAGCTGCCGGTGTCGTCCTCCCGCGCTCCCTTCAGGTGATTTCCAAAGTGACTTCAGACGCAGAGTGTCTTTGTGTGCGCTGGTCGTGTGTGTGTTTGCATGCGAAAGGCCGAGCCTCACTTGTGTGAAGCTCTGACAGTTTGCGACAGCTGAGGAGCTCGAAGTGAGCGCCGATGACGAGGGGAAATCAGACACTTTTTCTCTCCCCTCTGTCTTCATTACACTCACACATGTTCACCTCTTTCCTCGTGTCCCACTCGCCCCAGACAACAGCAACACAAAGCCACGGAGACACGGTCCCGTCAACTCACTCCTCTGCTGATGGAATAGATGTTTTTACTGCCCTTTTTTATTGAACATGCTTATTCATTACTAAAAAATAAATAAAAAAAATGCATACACAATAAATATAAAACATATGACAATGTCATTTTTATTATGAGAGAAATGAACTTTGTCATACAATGTTTCACTTTTTACATGTAGGACATTTGGGCTCAACAATTAACAGACATTAATATACATGAGAAAATTGAGAACTCCAACTAAAATAAACATGTAGTTCAATTAAAACTGTTCTGACTGTCAAGTAGAACTAAACATTGAAAGAAAACGTACATCAGCACTTTCAAAGTCATTCATTTTCTGCATGGATGACTGTCAGATAATAAATAAATAATATAATATAATAATATATTTATTATATAAACATATTATATATATATATTAATATATATATATTATATATAAGCAAATTACTTTGTTGATTTTGCATGTACTTTCTGGATTTTTTTACTTTTTGCTTCAGTTTGCTGGCCTGTTGAAATAATACAGTTAAATACGACCCAGTGCAGTAGGGCTCCATCTGAGTTCACAAATATATTAACATGCAAAAACAATATGTTGAACTAAAGCTAAACTAAACTAATCATATTCTATTAATATTCCTTTTCCTGCATTTACCCATCAGACACTTAGGATGCGGTGAGCAGCTGCATTAAGGCACCTAGAGCTGATGGGGTGGGGGGTGGGGGGGTCAAAGGTCATGTTCATGGACCCATAGTGGTGACCTGTCCACTGTGGGAATCAAACCTGCAAACATCCCAATAATGTATGGAAATATGATTTATCGTAATTTGGTCATTCATATTGAAAATGTTGATATTGCAATGACTGTGTGTGTGTGCATGTGCGTGTGTGTGTGTGTGTGTTTGTGTGTGTGTGTGCGTGTGTGTGTGTGTGTGTGTGTGTGTGCATACTCAGCCGTCAGCTGTGCTTTTACTGGATGGTTTCATATAATGCACCTTAAATTAGTGATAGCTGTTACATAATCACAATCCCAATATGAATCAAGTGATTGGCGGGGAGATCAGAGACATTTTGGTGAGTTTTGAAGGACTCGGAGTCAGAACGTGTCGGAGTGTGGAGGACAGGTATACAATGTGTACACCCTGCATTACCTCCCGTTATTATCCTGTCATGATCGCGTCCTCTATCAAGGAGCCGCACACTGGCTCTCGCGTCTGTCTGGAAACACTACAAAGGTCCCGTTGCATGTCGGGTACAATATTCCCACAGCTCCCACTGCGCATGCGCGACAGAAAAACTCCATTATTTTTTTTTTTTTTGCTCGGAATTTGTAAGAAAAAAAAAAACAAAAAACAGTGGGTAACTGAATTGAGGATTACACGGGTCGTTATGGTTGTCGGGAGTCATTTGAACTGGACTCGGTGTAGCCGGAGGGAGAGCGGAGAACCGGCCGGACAGCCGTAGACGGGCAGCGGGACATCCTCCAGTCTTGTTTGGGACACTGTAGATTTCGGTTAGCTCCGCTCGCTAGCCTAGCCGCTGCGTTAGCTCCGAAGGTCCTGGGCGCAGGGAAATGAAGCGTTATTGCCCTTTGTTTTTACACCGGACTGCCAGACGCTGCATAAATGCCGAGGGCTGATCCGAGCCGCCACTGCGCCACTCGCACCACGCAAGGATTTAGTTCACGGCCCTCAGCTGAAGAAGTATCTGTCCGTTTTACCAAACAGTCTGCGGCTAGTCCGTTAGCTGGCCAGCTAACTCTTGATTCTCCCGCGAGCCACGGAGGCGAAGAGTCCCAAACTTCGCCAACAAGGAGCCTGACGCAGAGAAAGGTTGGCGGCGCCTGCTCGGGTTGACGTTAGCTGACTGGTGTGTGTGTGTGTGTGTGTGTGAATGTGTGTGTGAGGGAGAGAGAGAGAGTGTGTGTGTGTGTTGTGCGGGGCAGATTCCTGCAGTTTATTTTTTTAGTGGACTGGTATTGTGCACGGGTCGCTTCTCGTTATCGCGGCTAACGCACAAGAGTTTTGCGTCGGGAGTGTTTTGTGCGCCTGACAGCTGTCACGACAACACAGTACAAAGTGGCGGAGCCTGCTAGCCATAGCCGTTAGCCGCGGCGCGAGCCGTCGTGGGACAAACGTTCACGCCGCGGCTTGTTCATTTCTTCTCGGCTCCACACTTTTTTTTGTTTTTGTTGTTGTTGTTGTGTTGGCTGCGTAACGATTGAGTCCCGTCAAGGTTTAATCTCCGTCCGTGTTCGTGTCGCTAGCCCGCTCGCTGCTTGTAGCCCCTCAGCCAGTCACGCACGGGCCTTCACAAACACACCCTCCTACTTCAAAGTAGCCACGGCTCGCTCTCAACTTGGGATTGTGTTCCTCGCGCGTTTGACGCGATCATTTGAAGCAGACTTGAATCAGATGAGCTGCGGCTGAGGCATAACTGCCGGAGCTCTTGGACGTTGCGTGTCTCTGCCACATTACATAATCCTCCTCCACCTTTCTTCGCAGGGCTTTCCATCGCCACCCGAGCCTCTTCTGCTCGGATGTGAACCGAACAAACACGTTCGTCAGTCGACCTGAGAGCCTCTGCCTCGTCGCTGAAGGAAGCCCAGGTGTTTTGTTTTGTTTTTTTGTTGCTGGCAGTCTGTGTGCTTCTAACCCACCAGCATGTACATTGGACAGTGGATACCATAGCCAAAACAGATCCTGGCTTCCCAAAGATGACAAGGTACGTTTCTATCGCTGCTTCCTTACAACCAGCCTAAGATCTAGGCTTTATTTGTTTTTGTTATTGTGGCCACACCCTGTGAGGATGCTTTTTACATCACTGTGTGTGTTAATCCATATTATGTGACCAATGAGCAGAGGCCTGATCAGGAATGGATCTTGTTTAGGATAACAATGTGACTTTTTCGCAACTTTGCTGGAGTGTATGTCTGCATCGGGCACTAAAATAATGCAATGCCATTTGTGTGTGTGTGTTTGTGTCTGTGTGTGTGTTTCTTCATGAATCTGTTGAAGCCGGACCGACTCAATCGTGCTACTAAAGTTACATTTGTGATACATGGCGCTGATATTTGGTGCAGTGTAATAAACTAGAATTGATCCGCACATTTACTGTGCCTTCTTACACGAGTTAAAACATGGACCTCTCTGCAGGGACATTCACTCGGCCATTTATGCATGCACATGTTTATTTATTTAGTGACTTGCATTGAGACTCAACAAGCTGAACTGGTACATGTGACAAACTACAGTTTCATCCATACATGAACATTACTGTCTTTTATAAGGCTTTGTAAGAAACTTGAGTGTTTTCAGTTTTAGTTGTCATATTTGAATGGCAGCGAAATGTATTAGAGACCATAATAATGTTAATTAGCCATACATTCCTAGGTTTTGATATTAAATATGAACCAAAAAAGCATTTTTAACAAATTTAATTTAATTTGTAAGCTCATTTGTCTGAAATGAACATATCATATTTGAGCTTTTACTGAAGTATATTTGATTAAGCTAAAAAAAGAAATGTTTAGCAGGTATTTCTTGTGTATCTTTGCTGTGCAAACTGAGACAGCACATTTTTGAGGAGTTTGAGGAAAACATAATGTATTTACACAGTGCTGCTCATTTTTTAGGTGCTGGCAGGTCGCAGCTACAAAATGATGGGAGGCAGTGAGACTGTCAGTGGGGACAAGGATGGGGTCCACGCTGCTGCAATACAAGTCCCCATCGGCTGGCAGCGGAGAGTGGAAGGAGGGCAGGTGGCCTATGTCAGGTATGTTGGTTCATTTTCTGGGGGGGGCGTGTGGTGGAATAGTGCAATAATATTCCTGAATTGAGTTTGAGAAACCAGGAGGGGATCATTCTTTATAAAGTCAGGATGTGCATCATGTCCGGGACGTACTTGCCTTCACCTGGAGCTTCAGCAGTTCTGACTTGAATAAAGCGCTTTACTAGATGGATGGATTATAGATGCTGCTTGTAATACTTGGATAACACAAAACAAAAGACATATTCATTGATTTGTGTTTATGTTGAATAAGTAATTCTCAATAAAGGACTATTTTTGTTTGTTTTCCTAAGTAACGGCACTTCATTAGCTTGGGTTCCTTCACATGAAGTTCATAGATTTTGCCAACATATTTGGAAGGAAACTGCCTTGAAACATGACTTTGGCTCTTTGGTTTAATCTTTAGCACTTTATAGATCAATGTTTTGCAGATGAATTAGGCAAAAAAAAAAAAATTCAGACAGCAGATAGTGTGGAGGTCAAGAAAATGCTTTTAAGTTATTGATCCGTCCCTATAAGCTCCAGCTGAGAGGATTAAACAATCCCCTCTGAAAATGGTGGTGTGCATCATCGTCGGTAGAAAACAGGATGAAGGTTTTTTTTTGTTGTTGCTTTTCAGCACAAAACATCTGGAAATGGACTCATTGTAGGAATTTGCATGTTCTTCTTCGACCTCTTCTTTTATCGTCATATTACACTTGTGTCTCATCCAAAAAAAGAGGAGTGTAAAATTTGCTGCTGCTTTTATTTGCTGCATGTTTATTAATACAAGCAAATAATTTTTTCCATCTTTAGGAGACGAACGTTTTTAAAACGTATTTGTTTTAAACGTCTACAATTTTCCCCTTTGCTGTTAAATGTGTGACTCGTCTTCAGCACGTCAGAAAATAGTAACCTAATATCCCTGAATAATTGAGGATTTTCTTCCAAATATTTTCCCCCCGGCACAGAACAGTCTTTTCATTTGATTTCCACTTTTCGGTCTTGTTAGCCAACTCGAAGCAAAATATTTTGATACGTACATGGATGTGTTTTGGAACAGACGTTTGGATCTTATCCACATAAGTTGCACAAATTATGACCTTGAATATAAACAATCTTTAAGCCAACAAACACTGGATGTTGTCCGGAGCAGTAAACCTGATAATATACCAGATTGATTGGTTTTGGGATGAGTTTATTTATATATTTTGTTTGTGCGAAAGAGGTTTGTGGTCTAATATTCAGCTCCCGGTGTAACACAGAGTTCTGCATCACAGCAACACCAGGAGAGACATGCTGATCTGTGGAGCGCCATGCATACAATAACCTTAGTGTTCATACCGTGAGGATGAGGAGCTGGATGTTGTTGTTAACAAGCGGTTCAATGTTTTTTAAATGCTGCATCTCTACTTTGGATGGTACTGTGGGAGGAGAAGCCAAGCTGGATTTTCTATCATCAGTGTAACTCCGGTTTAACCCAGGTTTTAGTGTAATACAAGACTGGTTAAATTCTTTCCATGGTAGCTTGCGCTAAACAGCTAGCCTGCTCCGGAGCAGGTTATGTTCTGGATAAGAGATCGAGCATAACAGCTCCGCTTCCTGACCGACCAATCCGTTCTCTTGGAAAATGGGCTGCCGATCCTTAGGAGATCCTGGTTGTTGCGCGGATTGTGAGAAGAGCGCTTTGGAGAGAAATAGGTTTTAGGGAGAGATGGAATCCTTTTAATATAATGAAATAAAGCCTCGTCACTGAGTACTTTGAAGGATCTTTTGTACTTGTTCTCAAGTCTGTTTCGCTATAGTCTGGTTGCATCTGAAAAAATGAAGTTAATGATGGTGGTCACACATGGCGTAACTGCAGAAACAGGACTTTATGGAACGCACAACTGCCCATGCTGTCACTGTGAGGAAATGGTATTCCAACACAAAACACGCTCACGTGGGGGCGTGAAGCCTCAAAAGAACCCGATAGAAAGCATAAACTAAAGGAAGGGCACTTGGGAAGCTCCGCCCAAAACGTCTGTGCAAGTAACGTTGCGTCATCAGTGCTCTCTGTTTATATTGTCTAATGAATTAATATTGTATAATCTCACAAAGTTGCACATTAACAGACTCAGCAATTGTCTGCAGCATTCCTTCTTGGCTTTGGCTGCAGCAACAGTTTCCCTTTTGGCCTAAATGTTGTGCTTGAACTCTTCATATTTTTGGACAATGTTCTCCTGCTCCTCCATTACGTAAGCTGCACTGCACCTTTGGCAATTCTCCGCCCTTTTTATTTTTTTTATATGAACGCGAACGTGCACTGATCAAGATGGGAACAGTCTGGCTTGCACTACCGAGTTGATAACCAGCTCCGTGTTGACGCTTATCAAGTATTGCGCACGTCTCGATCTGTCAATCCAGATATCAGGAAGATATACCGGGGACATTAATCCTGCTTTGTAGTGCGGGCCTCAGGAGTGCCGTCACCTGTATGACTAGCAAAGAGTCTGTTAGTTCAATACGCTATAAACATTACAACATAGAGATGGATAGTTTTCAAAAAGTTCAACCTTGAGAGCCATTTCCCCCCAAAAATTCCACCAAATACTTTGGTGCTGTGTTACATTACTCTTTTGAATTTTAAATACCTTTATTGACCCTTTTTCTTTGTGGTGGGAGTCTTTAATGATCTGATTTCCGATTTTCTCTCTTTAAATCATACCACCCTTGAGTTTTGTATGTGTGGTCTTGGAAATGTCCAAAAGTGAACTTTTACTGCCGTCTCCCTCCATGTAGTCCCAGTGGCACGGCGCTGTCCTCTCTGGATGAGGTCAAGACCTATCTGCTGACCGATGGCACCTGCAAATGTGGTCTGGAGTGTCCACTCATCATCCATAAGGTAAATTCTGACTTTTAGGCCACAAAAAAAAAAAATGCATATTATGTGTATCAATTTGAGATGACCGTCTTAATGAGATTTTTGTGTATTGTCTAAATGTGGTGATGTGATGCAGGTGTTACTATTTATCATCAAAATGATAGCTTTTGTATGTTGGCATTGTGATTTGGACCTATTTCAATTTTAATTTAAATTTTTATTCAAAATAATAAACTCCTCTTACATGTTTTAATGCCCTCAGAATAATGAGGTCTGAATTTCTCTTCCTAAAACAAAACAACAAGTCGTGTACCATGAAAGAACCAACCCTCTTTCTACTATCAAAGACAAAAGTACTTTCTCCATTTGGTGGCTAGGTGGCAGTGTGTTGTAATCTAACCTCAGTTTACTTTCAGTCCAAGGTTACTTTTACAAATCTATACTCTGAATGTGCAAAAAAAAAAAAAAGTAGATTAGAATGATTGCCACAGTGTTCTTTGTCCTATTCTGTTTATTATTTATTTAGAGAGTTATGTTTGATTTTGGCCTGATCTTCTTGTGTTGTTTCATCCAGGTTTTCAACTTCACTGTGGGCGTGAAGGTGGAGCAGCACAGCCAGCCGATCGGCAAAGCAGAGCAGGACATGACCAAACTGTGCAATCACCGCAGGAAAGTGGTGGCAATGGCCGCTCTGTGTCGGAGTATGCAGGCCTCACAGCTGCCCTTCGCCAACTTTCACCATCCAGGTAAAGGATGAAACATGGAGACGCATCAACCATGAAAGCTACTTTTGTGAGGGCTTCCAGTCCATGTATAATGAAACCAGATAAAGTCTTTACCTCGCTCCTACCGCAATAAGAGGTGTCTAACTTATAGCCCCAGCAGAGCACTTAGACCTGGAGATAAGCAGCCCCTGTTTAGCAAGGAACAAACACGGCCATAGAATTCATCCTGGGAATGTGATTTGACAAAAACCTGCATGCTGATAGTTGTTTGTTTATTTTTAGAGGGGAGCAGCCGTGTGGACAGCAGAGAGCCGGTGGAGCGTGAAGACGAGGACAACGGTGTATATTACCCCAAACTCCATCCGGTCCCAGCTCGGCCTCACGCCAACTTCCACTCAAACCCCTGCGCCAGCCCCAAATCCGCCCAACACTTTGTTTTCCCTTACAATGGTTCTTCCCCAATTCTTCACACAGGCACGAACTCTCACCATCCTCTAGATGCTTTAAGAAGATTTCACCACCCTCCCCTCCCAGCATCCCCCAGCCCCTCATTCTCATCTTATAGCGCCACCCAGAGGTCACCCCGCACTCCGACGCCTCAGAGCGTCAGTCAAGGTCAAAGAACTCCCAAAACCCCCCAGAGTCCCGGCTCCCCTCGGCTGGGACCCCTCTCCTCGCCTCCTCCCTCCTCCCCTATGACTGTCGGTGGCGGAGGGAGAGCAGCACAGACTGTCACTCATCATCCTCATAGTGTCATCGTGGGGGGCTCCCCACTCTCTCCGTCTCCCTCCCTCTCCCCCTCTGTCCATAACATTTGCGCGTCTCCTCGCCGGCGTTCCCGCCACCCTTCGGCCTCTCCCTCCTCTCTGTCCGAGCAAGCAGGAGGCTCAACTGCAGCAGAAGGAGGGGGACTGATGGGAAGTAGCTTGAGTCAGAGGAGGAAATCCTCCTCTTCCTCTCCACACTCCCCGCTCCCTGGAGGGTCCCCAAACCCCAGCCCCCACTTCCCCAAGCACAAGCTGGAAGACATCTTGGAGCAGTTTAAAAACTCAGGCAACAGCAGCACTAGTAATCACCTCCTGAACCTAACTAACCCCTCCTTACTTACCAACCAAAGCAGCAATTACCCTCATGCTCTCTCCTCAAAGTCCTCAAAGAGTGTCATGCCTGCAACCTCCAGTACAGGACCACCAGGTTTTGGCTTGACCTCTGCAGGGCCCTCGAGTTTACCTCTGGGTCCATTTCTGAAGCACCAACAAAGCCATCAGGGTAAGCTGCTCCACCCAGCCTCTTTTCCTGCGAGCAGTCTGCTGTCAGCAGCTGCCAAGGCTCAGCTGGCAAACCAGATAACCCAGGGGCAGAGCTCAAACGTGGCCAACAACCCGGGGAGTTTGGCCGCTTCTCTGGAGATGTTGAAAGAAGCACAGCAGCAACAGTCGTCAAAGGTAACAAATAGCACTTTACACAATAGCCACTCCCCCGCCTCCATTGCTTCTACTCGGCTTCCCCATCCCACCCTCGCGGCAGCCTCTGCCGTCCTCTTTTCTCCATCCCACCCTCTGATCCAGTCCCTGGCTTCCTCCTCACCCCACCTGCCCCCTACAGCAGAACGCAGTGCGTCACACAGGAAGAGACAGCGCAGATCTCCGACGGTGCTCAGCATGTTGAGAGATACTCAGCAGCTGGTCAATGGGCCGCGGAAGTCCCCCCCACAAGATTCTACCCCGAGCACCGTAATCAACCTTTCCTCCCCTTCCTCGACCTTCCCTTCCTCCTTGCACTCCTCCTCTACCTCAGCTGTGCAGAACCAGAATGCCATCATGTTGGATAACCATCATGAGCTCCTCTCCGGGCAGATGCCCAGGCTCGCCGCTCCTCGAGCAACAGCACACTTCTCCAGGCCTCCGCGACCAAACGAGGCTCTGGATTTCACTACGAGCCTGACACCTGCGCCGCTCGGCTTGGATCCTCCCACCCAGCCGCTATCCGCTCTGCTACACCTGCTCAGTGTGCAAAATGCCCAGGCCGCAGCCTCGGCATCCAGTGCTGCCGCAGCTGCGTCGGTTGACAGACACACTAATAAACCAAACCCAAGACTGTCGCCCTCGTCTCCGGCCCGACACTCTCTCGCCAGACACCCGCAGACTCGATCACCTTGCCGGACAGATAACACTAACCCTCTACCGCTGGTGCAACCGCCTCTTTCTCCCTCTGCCGTCTCCTCCCAGTTCCCGTCAGCACAATCCCAATCTCGGCCTCATTCTACTAAAGCCAGTCCTTTACGGAGAGACTCTCCTTGTTCGGGGCTGCCCAACGTCAACCTGGCTCAGCAGATGTCACCATCTCCCTTTGAGAAGCATCAGCCAACGGATAATCACATTCCTACAATAGACTCCGTCTCCAAGACACCTTTGCAGGTCTCCTCCCCACAAGGCGCCAGGGCAACAGAGGTCAGTGTGTCCGACTCTGTGGACTTGAGTCAAACTCAAGCCGGTTTCTCCGTTGGGGCATCCACTTCCCCGAAGCCTCTCGATCTCAGCAACCATGTCCTGGCGCTTCTCGCCGCATCCTCCACTGGGTCTCAAGGGGAGGACAATTCCCCCAACCATAGTGCTGATCCTGAGATGTCTTCCCCACAAAATCATTCTGCAGGTAAAAAACAAATCTTCGCCCACAAATTTGTTTTTAGTCTCTCAAACATAACTGTTTCTCGGCTCGCTTTTTAATGTAGTTATTCTCGGTAAATGTAAATGAGGCCTACAGATGTATGCCCAATAGAGGAGTGTTTAACTGATGTTTCGGTGCTGCTTTACACCGATCAAGAGAAAGTTTTGTTGCACATTATCCACAAAATGTTGGTTTGTATTTGTCGTGTCTGCGGTTGTCTGAAACCCTTTAGTTTGAGTCGGGATGAAAATGAGGAGTCGTGTTTATTCACCTGTAAATTGCACGTGGTGTTATAGTAGCTATTGCTGCACAGCGTACAGTTTGATGCTGTGTCAATGAACAAAAAGCCCAGTTTTAAATCCTCCAGAATGTTTTTCTGGTTTGGTACATAAGCTGACATAGAGGTGACCGAGTCATGTCTTTCCCTGCAGGGTCGGAGGAGGCTGGATATGTGGACACAAAGGTTTCTACATTGGACAGAACTTCATCGGCCACCACACCTGAGCTCTCGGTCTCCTCCCAACAAGGAGAGAATCACCGCCCCCCTACCCCTCCAGTTGTTGCCGACTCAACTGCTACCTTACCTCTGGCCGAGGCCTTTCCCTTCATGAACCAGGAGCAGCTGCTTCAGTTGCTGTCATCCACAGGGGGTCTCCCGTCCCTCCTGGACCCCACAGTCCTAGCGTCTTTGCCACTGGGGGGGATGTGGTTGGGGGGGCAGCATGCACATATGCCTCCGGCCAGTGTTACACCACAACCATCGCAGAGTGTTGCAGAGCAGCAGCAGCAACAGTCGTTGCTTTTCCAGCAGCAGCAGCAGCCGCTGCTGTTCCAGCAGCAGCAGGACACACAGCAGCAGAACCAAGATCAACAGCATAAACATCAGATGAACAACAACCCCCTCTTTCCTCTGCTGCCCTTGTTGAGTGGTGCCCAGGGAGAGTTGCCTCTGAACCTTTTGGGCCTGCTCAACCCGCTCCCGGCTCCAGCCTCGGCCACGTCTGCCGGCCAGGACACAGATATGACTGAGAAGCCCAGTCTCCAGGCTCTGCTCATGGCCTCCTTGTTGCTTGGGCAGCAGCAGACCTCTCTGCTACCCCTGTCTGCTCTCGGTCAGCTGAGCCAGGTCAGCTTGGAAGTCCCTATCCAGCAGTCCCAGCAGATCCCTGCCACACAGGAGGGCCTCACTTTAGATAAGAGCTCTGGCCTTCTTGAACTCTCCACCCTCACAGGGGCAGGGCTCCTGGAGGTCACCCAGGGCCTTCTTCCCATTCCCGCTGGATCTGAGGGCTCTCTCCAAGCCCTGCAGTCTCTGCTCCTTCCTGCTACTCTTCCTCCTCCCCCTGCAGCCTTCCTGCCCCTCAGCCCTGCCTTGCTCTCTGCTGCCCTGAGCTCTGCTGAGCTCCACCCTCCTCCCAACACCCAGTTAACTCCTGCACAGCAAACCCAACATACCCAACCTCAGGTAGGCTCCCCATCTCTTCTAGATGTTTCCTCTTATTTCGTCCAATTCTACCCCAAGGTACCCCAGATACTAATTATTTAGCTGCTGCATTGTCTTCCTGTTTTAGTTGATGATTGTCCTTACAAAAACACTAGTTTTCCTGTTTGTACCAAACAAATCTATTCAGTTTTTTGGTTATTTTAAATGCAGTTTTCCTCACACTGACTTTGTTTGTTAATAATGCTATTAAAAGTGCTTGAGGTCTGGATGCACATTCTGATTAAGGTTTTCTAGCATGTAAATATTTGGGTTTATATTGGCAGTGTATGATTTTCTCATTACAAAAACAGCATAAGACATCAATAGAAAGCCCTCCTGACATTCCCGTGGAAAACTTCAAACATGTATTGACGCATAACAGTTATCTTTTTTCTTTATACTGACGAAATCGACAACCACACAAAAAGACTAAATACAACAAGAGAAAACATTCAGTAGTATATATTTTGGGTGGAAATGGAATTGGTGTGTGCTTAAGTGCCTTTTCAACTCGTCTCTGATCCTTTGCTCTGTTTACCCATCAGGTACCAACTGATGCAGGTGTGGACACCCTCATCCCCGTATCGCTGCAAGGCAAAGACAACCCCCTCCTCCAACAGTTACTGCCCACTTTGCTTAACCCTGCTTTATTGGGTGAGGGCACACAGTAATAGAAGTAATTGGTCTGGCATTGTCATGAACTGTAATGGTTCTGTAGTGGTTTTCTTGTGGGTCAGTGTGTGTGTGTGAACTTGTGTTTTGATAGGAGATCTTCCTGGTATCGCTGGGCTTCATAACATGGTGGGAATCAGAGCAGGTTCCATTCTCCTGCCTCCAGTCCAGGCCTCCGCTTTGGGAATGCCCCTGCTGCAGGGCCCAGACGGTGCCATCAACTTACTTGACAACATCCAGGTATGTACCTCATTTGTGGTGTAGATGCTGTGGTCTGCTTTGTCAGCGTGCTGGTGAGCATGTACTATTTTCCTTCATGGAAACTGGGAACCAATTGCATGCACAAGTAAACATGCGTGAATCTGAACGTATCGTCACTCACTAAGGCAACACAAGCACACAGAAAGATCAGGGATTGAAAACAAGCTAATGTTATCTAATAAGATGTGGAAATTGCACAAAATAAGCCACACAATACAAACCATTGTCAAGTACTTCATGGCAGAACCAGTCACACTGGTCCTGCGCTTTACCAGTCATGGCTTGTGACACAAAGATCGAGGAAATTAGAGTTCTAAATGTTGACATAACAGATAATTGTCATTTTCATCAAACCGGTGAATGTTACTCGGCTTAACATTTTTTTTGTCAGTGAAAGAAGCATCCTCAGTACACTGGATGTAGTTTTCCTTTTTTTCAAAACAACTCAAACAAACTGAGATGTTTCTGATCAAATAATGTTTGCTCTGAGTCGTTCTTGTATCTGGATATATTCTCATGTATTTTATATAAAGATAACATTGGTATTTACTCTGAAACGATTGGATTTGGTATCAGGAATGGTGTTTCGATCTATATTAAATGCAGTTTGAATGAGACTGTCGTCTTTGCCTTTAAGGAAATGTCGGGATGTAAGGAGTAGAGGTAGTGGAGGTGGATGAGTTTAATTACCTGGGCTCAACTATCCAGAGCAGTGAACGGTGAATTGTGACAGAATAATAGCAACCAGAATGAAAGGGAAGCTTTACACTGCTATGATGTTTTGGTTTGGAGACGGTAGAGCTGCATATAAGAGGCACAGATGAAGATGCTGAGCTTGTCAGTGGGAGGGACCAGAAGGGACGGGGGCAAAAATGAATTGATAAAAGTGGAGGAAGATGGATTTAAAGCCACAGAGGCCAGATAGTCAGCCAAAAGGATTTAAAATTTGGTGTCTGCCTTGTGACTATCGTCAGCCCTCCCTGGACCAAATGTAGCGGGCTGTGAGTGTAACTTCCTGTTTTTTTTGCTGGGGAGAATGATGCCACACGCTTTGACTTCAGGGGTGGGGATGGATGCAAGTGGACAGTAATGTCATTTGTGTGCCTCCGTTGCAACGAGGACAGGCAGAGTGAACGCCACCACAGGAATCCCCAGAAGCCATGGTAGAAGGTAGAACCCCCACCCTCCATGCCAGAGCCTGAGAGGACGCAGCAGACCGAGGTTGTGCTGAGTGAGAGTTATTGCAGGATAGAGTGTAGTGCTTCACGTTTCCAAAGTGTGCTCCACGTACACGCCCACAGCACAGCTTTTCTGAAACGCAGGGTACTTTGGGAAACTCCTGGCATGATAACAGTCATGTTATCGGGGAGGAAACACCAGGTCTTTGTTTGAAAATACTTCACAATATTCAAAGCAAACAGCTGCAACAGTCACCAGTCGCAAAATCTGTTTATCACAGAAGGAAAAACACCCCATAATTGCTGCAAGTATCAGAAGTTGAATAAATAGTTTCAACTTGTGATCACCAGCTTCAAGGAGCCGGCTGTAATCTAACATGTTAGCGTGCACCACACCAGAAGAACACAATCTATAGGGTCTGCACACAACCAGTGCATATCCCTCCTACCACAAACGGATCTCCTGTCAGCAATTGTACTGAGTGGATGACCTGACGGAGTCCTGATGGATCATACATCACATGTGCCGCTGCATTTATTTTGGGATGTAAGAATAATGTTGACCTGTTCTGTTTTTCCTCCTCTTACTTTTCCCCACAGTTGAACCTTGCAGCGCCCTCTGAAGGAGAGAAGCCAGTTTCTTTGCAGGAAACCCAAAGCCCCGCCCCCCAGGAAGACATACCAGCCAGTCAAATTTCCCCCGACGTGGTCCCCAGTCCTGCTCCGACTCCAGCCCCTGCCCAAGAATCCAGCCCCCCCACTCAGCGAGGATCCGAGGGAAGGTCTGTTATTGATCCCTACACCTCTTTCATGGACACGATCTATACCTCTTTCCTTCAAGTCAGTGCTAAAGAGCAAGAAGACAGGGCCCACCTGGGGCCCTCTGACCCCACTTCACCCTTCTGTGCCTTACCGCCAGTTTCTTTCCCCATGGACCACCAAACCCCGTCCACCACTGTCCCAACGCTGCCGCAGGCAAACGCCCCAGTCTCCCTCAGCCCACGGCGGGCCTGTACCCTCCGCAACCCAGACTTATCCCGACTCAGCCTGGAGGCAGCGGCCCATTCCCCAGCCCAAGGGACCCCCAAGCCCACTGAGGACGGGTCCGCGTCACCTTTACAAAGGAAGCCAGTCATGGTCGAGGGCCACACCCACCCAGAGCCTCCTCTGCCACCGATATACCTGGAGGAGGCCAAGACGGACTGTACGGGGCCCACTGCCGCCGTGTGCCCCTTTGTGGAGGCAGGGGGGGAGAGGCAGGGGCATCATTCCCATGCAGGGTACCTTAGTCCTCGGGACGGGAGGTCCAACGAGGAGACGGCCGGGACGCTGCGACACACTGAACAGCGAATGGTGAGTGTCCGGCTCCTCCCATTCCTGTCAAACTTGTGTTTGGTCAAATGGCTCTGCATCATGAACTGATGAGTCATTTTAACACGGTGCCCTTGCAATGCCAATTCTTCCTACTTGTGAAGGATCAAGCAGGAGCAGCCGCAGGAGCAAGAAGAGGAAGGAAAAGGAAGCAAACGTGAGTTTTTTTTAGCTTTCATTTCTCCGATTAGTTAAGACAGATTGATGAATTAATACTCGGTACAAACCAGAGTAGCTTCATTAAATGTTTTCGTTATCTGGTGTTTTCCAACAGCTGGATCGTTCAGGTTTAATTGAATGCGTTTCCTCTTTCTTCAGGCTTCAGAATGTGTTGGAGGACTTCAGAGACATGGACGCGACGTCGCTAGAGGAATCCAAGGCTACAGTAAGACGATTATATGTGACGAGTTCTTCTTTCAGTCGTTTCTGAACCATGTGAAGCTCCCGACACTTGTTTCTCTAATGAACGTTTGCAGCTTTGCGTGCATCTCTCTGCACATTTGCACACATGTATTTTTGTTGTCAAATCACAACTTTAATCGGTCTTCAAATAGTAACATTAGGATTCTTTTGTTTCTTAAACCCATGCCAGCATCTATATCCATGTTTTCGATTAAGCTTGATCAGAATCTTGTTTATCATTTTTAGTCATATTGACTAATTTCGTCAGCTAAGATACAGAATACAACAAACCTGCATGTTTTATTGTCATTTTGTAGACTTAAGCATGCTGGCCATCGCATGTAGCTCAGTACAAAACTATGTACTCATGTTGGCTGTAA
>NC_137654.1:11079818-11402043 GCF_963422515.1 Blennius ocellaris | reverse complement strand
CCTCATCACTACTGCTTAGACCTTTTTATATATTAAAAAAAAAAAAAAAAAAAAAAAATCTACTGCACTAATATGCTGTTGTCATGTCAACCATTGTTATGACAACCACTATTAAAAAAAAAAAAACAACACACACACATAGGAGAAATTTCTAGTTTGAATTTATTTTTTGAGAAAAAAAAATGGGGAAAATGTGAGGAGAGGTTTCGTTGATACTTTTTCACTTAGGTTCTTCTCTTAGGTCTGGGTCACAGAATAACGGTCGCTTTACGTCGTAATCAAAGATCTGCCGATTAGGTTGTTGTTGTTAGGACTTCCATCAGTGGGAAAACGTAAAAAAACAAACTAGTACTGTTTTCTTCTCATCAGTGTGTCACTGTGAGTCAGGATAAAACCCATCTACTTGAACGACGCTCTCTGTTGAAAAGCGTGTCTGTGCCCATGTGGGAGTGTGTGTCATTTTTTTTTGTCTGTGTTTTACGTGTGTGTTGGACAACAGTGGCTGTTGCTGAGCCCCGACTGTCCGACCGTTGTCAAACCTCTTATGTGTTTCAGTGAACGAGACTCCGTCTGTCAGTAAGGCGGAGGCCTCCGGGCAGTTGTTTTTCAATGAAACGCTCCTGAGGTCTTCAGAAGGCGCTGAAAGAGAATACAAGAAGGAAAAAGACTTGAGTTTATACTATTTTAAGGCTTGAATTAACCTTTATATTAGAGAAGCCAAATTACACAGGTGATTCTCTTTGGTTCTCTGGTGACACAGGAAAACCAGTTTCGAGGGCTCCTGTACTGTGAGAAGTTCTTAGGGATTCATACATGCGTGAACCTTTTGGAAATCAATAAATGATGCTGTAACCTGCCAGAGTTTCCCAGCATATCGGTTAAATTCATCTAAGTGGATTTGACCACATCAAAGTTCTTGACGGTCTTCAGTCGTCACCATAGTTACACTTCTGCAATCCATTTACTCTCCAGATGCGGTTTTTGTCTTTGTAAAGACTTAATTGAAAGCACCGGTGCTGTGGAATATGTTGACGCCAACACGCACCCTCTATCTCCGGATAGTCGACAGGATTTAATTTAGAACTAGATGGCGAGTGTAAAGAGAGTGCTGTATGTCATTTGGATGGTTGGATGCATGGTTTTGAGACTGAAATGCAGAGAGTGTTCGGTGTGGATCTGGAGTGATTTCCTTCCTCGGCTCCTCGTGTCACTGAGCTCCTCCACACACACTGCCCCCGCCCCAAGAGTACTGGCATCTCGAGCTGTATTTAAAAAATAAATAAAAATAAAGTGAAAAGAAAGCAGATTATGCAATTTCTACACTTGGAAATTTGTACATATGTACAGTTAATGTGTTTTATTTTGATTTTATATTGTTAGAGAAAGACGAGAGAAAACAATGAATTGTGAATTTTTCTGGGAATTGTAATTAAGTATTTTTCTCATTCTACCCCTTTGCTTCAATACTTATGTTTAAAATGACGATTAAATTGTGGACTGTAGCTTTCTTTTTTTATATGGGAGTCATTTTTTTTTATTTAATATTAAACTATTTACAATAAATCTTCCTTGTGTTGATTTCAGTTTTCAGTGTGACGATGCAGCAGAGCATTTTGACATCAACTTTCACACACAGATTAGCTTTGAGTTGAATAAAATCATTTTAATAAATGACAAATGGTCAGATATTTCAATGTAATGTGAAAAATTTTTTAAAGACCATTTCAATTTAGGCACAACCTAAATACACCATGTAAGTATACTGTAAAAGGAGAACACATATTTTTATAACATAGCTTATTTTAAGACTGACTCGATGTTGGGACTGGAAGTTAAATCTAAAATATCGAGGTAGATGTCAAGACCATCAGTATTAATGGCATTCTTTGAAGTATTACTGAAACAGCTTTATTCATAACATCTATTGACTACAAACAGTCTTGATGTGTGTCGGTTCAATACAATAATCATACGATGTAAAATTTTGAAGCATGATGGTGTAAACACTCACCTCACAATTTGACCAGTTTCAGTGTAAAAGCCTTTTTTGCCATTGTGTGTTCTCCCGATCTGTGAGTAGATTTAGTCTTTTTTTTTTTTACTCCCTCAGTCCAGAAAGGTGTCAATGGTTGGTTGGTTTGATGTGTGATGGCCTGTCCAGGGAGGACATTGGCTCCAGCATCCCCCTGACATCAATGAATAAAATATAGAACATGTGTGACAGGGATTCAGTAAAACAAGAGCATTGACTAACCACTCGAGGTGCAGGAGCTCCAGTGAAGGGCAGGGACGACAGGCTACCTTGCTGAGGCCATGGCTTTGTACGCTTGTCTCTCTGATTGATAGCGTGAGAAATGGCTGTTTGGGTAAAGACTTTCAGTCTCAGCAATATGTACATTGTGCCTCTTGGAAAACTGGCAGACTGATCACAATCCAGCCAAATTTAATCCATCTAAACTAACATGAAACATCACAATCTGGCAACACTGGTTTTAATGCAGAAATTAAAAATACAAATGCATCCTGATTCATGCACTTTTACTAAATCGGTCATGTATGTTAACACGGTGTGACTTTCATGTAGACACTCACCGCTGCATCACTGTTATAAACTCAGGTACTTACATTGGAAACAACATTTATATCAATCATAACAGTTTCAACAACATTTTTATTTACAGACGTTGGCATTAAGTCCAGTTGGGTCACATACAGCCCAAGTAACAGTATAATTACCTGCTCATTCTTCTTTTTAAAATTGTTAATTTTTCTGTTGTTTTGCTGCAAAGACGAACAAATGAATGATTTAAAATGTACATCTATTGCAACATCTTCATTACAAAAAAAGAAGAACAAGTTAACTTTATGAGTGGTCGTGGGAGCAATTTCAACATTACACCACATTTAACAAAAAAAAAAAAAGAGAGAGCATTTGTAAATGCGTTATATCAGTCCATCTAAATTGGAAATGAATTAGAAACAGCCTTTACATTAAGATCACGTTAACATTAAATTGGTTTTTATATCTTTGTTGTTGTTGACACTTTGTAAAGCCATCACGTTGGACTCGGAGCCCCTTGTGGCTGATTCCTGACACACCCTGCTCTGTTCAAGTGTTTCTTCTTTTGTTACAGTTAGTTGGATGTTATTCCTTCGTCACGTTCTCGGCTTCGTGCTCCACCGTGTCGTCAAATGCTTCAATGCAACTAGAATGTGAGGCTGATCAGTCATTGAGATGAGAACATGAGAGGAGCAGGAGCAGGAGCAGGATGTGTAAACACTGCTGAGGTCATTGTTCCTCCTGCTGGGAATGTGTGACTCTGCACTGTGAGCTGGACGAGGATGAGATGAGGATGAAACGAGGGTACCGCTTTAAAAAAAGGCGGATGCGGACCACGCCCTTCCCCTGCTGTCGACAGAGGGCGCTGTGGTGACCGACAGACGAGTAGCTCTCCCTCCCTGCCCTTCCAGCAGCATCTCAACCTTCAGCCGGCCGCACGCACATCCACCGTCCGCCCCCGGATAAAACAAAACAAAACAACAAAGCAAAACAACCGAAAGAGACCAAGAACAACCCGGGAGCGGAACCTCGATCAGCGCCACCGCAGAGTGTTTTTAATGATGTAGCGGGGTCGTCTCGTGACTTGACGTCTCATTTATCCCGCACGCGTCACTGCGACACGCACACCGCGTCCAGCTGCGCATCAAGTAAAAAGCCAGCTCTCTCAGGGTAAATCCGCCCGGCCTCTCTTGTCAACGTAAAGGACGTCGTGTGTGTTTTGTTCCTCGTCGTGAGCTCAGGCCCGGACCTGACCGCCTCCAGCCTCCAGCCTCCAGCCTCCAGCAGCAGCATCCTTCTCCTCCGTCACCCCGCAGAACGCAGCATCAGCATCCTCCTCCAATCTGCGCCATGGCCGACGTCCCAGCGGAGTGCAACATTAAAGTGCTGTGTCGCTTCCGTCCGCTCAACCAGTCGGAGATCGTCCGCGGGGATCTGTTCCTGCCCAAGTTCCAAGGAGACGACACGGTCGCCGTCGGGGTGAGTGCAGCCAGGGAGACGCTTTGTTGTGCGCGCGTGCAGGCCTCGCTCCATCCAATAAACCAGCAGGCCCCCGCCATCTGTTTGGGTTCGGAGACGAGGGGGCTGGAAAGAAAAAAAAGATAGAACCCAGCACCGGTCCCGATCAGGGGGTTTATCAACACCGTCAACAAGTCGTCCAGCCTGACAGCTTCAGGACAGGGATGTTGTTGAAATGCGCACATAGAGGCCTCCTGGCAGCTCTGCGCTGAGCCTGGCATGAAGGAAACATGTTCTTATCAGATTATTATTAAACTCAACTTCGTCACATAGAAATCTTTACATAATCCTCCTGTAAACTGTTTTGATAGATGTTTTCCCACCAGGCCGTGCCACCACCTTACACGAATAAGCCTGATCCATAATAGTATACATCCGATTAAATTCATCTGAACTCTGCCTCATTACTCAGCAGCCTCGTGTGGCTGCAGAGGTGGGGGTCTATGACGATCATGTTGAAGTGGAACAAACAGGCAGGATGGAATCTAATCCAGTCTGTAAATTCACGTTTGGTGGTTTCTAACCAGGAATGATAGGTTTCAGCTCTATGGCATATTCACATAAACAATTATTCGCTTCTAGTGTACATTTAAGATTTCTCTGTTTACTTCTGATACAACTCATATTATTTAAAGAAAAAAACAACTTTCGAAACCAAACATGAACTGGATCTGCTTCATTTAACATGTAAACAAAATGAAGTAAGAAAACCTGGTGAGTCATTAAAAACAAACTTGTTCATTGTCAATCCAGCTTCATAGGTGAAAATGTTGAAATAAATGACCATTTTCCTGCAGAGAGGTCTTAAATAGAAGTAAACATAAACATCCATGTGGTGTTCTGTATCGATCCTGACCCTGTAGCCAGGAGAGCAGGTGAAATGAGATCACACAACAAACATCAGCATCAGTGATCAATTCCATTTAATGACACTCAGAACAGCAGCCTGTCGAAATGAGAGCAGCCTTTGACATAATCTCGGTGCTGACAATGACCAGAGTACATGTTAAACTGTGTCTATGTGAGCACACAGGGAACGTGAAGGCAAGGAACCATCACCTTGTGTGCAGAGAGAGGAATGAGCCATGACGAAAGTGTCTCTCGCTGACCTTCCTCTCTCCTCTCGGCACGGTGCTGGACAGTAGAGTCAGAACCTGATCTCTCTAATTGCCTTGAGTGAGGATCAATAATCATTTAGCTCCTGCATCATGGACTGACCTGCTTTCTCCGCCGGCTCCTCTCTGTCCACCTCGCTCTCTCTTTTAAAGCCTCTAAATGCCTCCGTGTCTTCTGGCAGTGTTTCTCTCATTTGACTCATCGCCATCTCTCCTTTCCTCATCTGTCATCATTTTTATGTCTCTTTGTGTGCCTCCCACATCTCCACCCTCCCTCCCCCTCCTGCCCCTCCTCCCATCCTGGGACTGGATGTCTCTCCTTGTGGTAAATCACTCTGTCATGGGGCCGGCCTGCAGATGAGTCAATTTGTTAATGACATTTAATACGGCTGGTGTCCCTGGCAGCTCTCGTTATTGCGTTGCATCGCGGCCCCTCTATCAGATGGGACAGTGACATTCAGGAGTTTAATTGCTGGGCTCGAGCATCGTCTGGGCTGAGTCACTCATCAGTCTGTGTTTGGGAAGGAAGCCATTGGCTCACAGGACGAAAGTTGGAATTTACAGCTTGTGATTGAAAACATTAAGACATATAGAGGAGTAGTCAATAGATGCTGCACTCATCGAGTTGGATGTTTCTTTAAGACTTGAGTGGGAAGTTTTTTTTTAACCTCCAGGTTCCCTCCAAGAATACTGCAGACCTTGTATAACCCCCCCCCCCCCCCCCACACACACACACCCTCTTTCTGCTCCCTGCTGCCCCCTTCAGGCTCGAGGCATTCTAGACCCCAGCTGAGACGCAGCTGATCCCATATCTTATAGTATGTCACACCTTTTCCCCCATTACAGATTATTTGAGCGTTGAGTGACTGAAATGATTGAATTAAATTATTAGATCAATGTATTTTCCTTGAAGCACTGATCAGATCCTATGTTCTGAGAGCAGGATTAATATTGCAACTACACAAAAAAAGGGGGTTTCCAGGCTTCGAATAAATGAGCATTTATAAACTTTGGGAAGAACATTTATCATTGACAAAAATTATCCAAAATGTAACAGAATACATCACAACATGCATTTGTTTAAACAGGGTTTGGAGAGAATTAAAGTTAGTTTTGTATTAAATATCCGCTTATCCTAGTAGAACGGGAATTCAACAAAACATTTGGTTTCCATTTGCAATAAAATTCCTATAAACAGGCTGCCAGTCCATCACACTGAAAACACAGAGATTCAGACGAACCGCATTCACAAAGTTTGTTTTTGAACAAGAACTCATCCAGCCAAGGGGGAAAACATGCAAGTCACACACTGAAAGTGTTCAGACTAGACCTGAATCAGGAATATTCTTGTTATGAGGCCAGAGGGATACGCACTAATTCACCCTGAAAACAATATATAAGGCAGAAGCATTGTATATCAAGAAAGATTTATAGACGCTGACCAGGAGATCTAGGGTTTTTGATAGCAGTGTGACTGTATCTTCATATACTTTATATACATGTTAATAACCTTTGTTGTTTTCCTGGCTGAATGTAAAAAGTGTCTCCAGAGGAGTGCCGGAGGCTGCTTTTCTTTCTCTCTGCTCATAACCTCTTTTGTTTTGTATCAACTGCCGAGAAGATGGAAAGACTGAGACAAACGGTCCACAGAAACACAAGCAATGAAGCGTTTCCTGCACACCTGCCGGCTCAAACTGCAGCGTTTGATCTTCATCATCCTCTAGTGTCACACCCACCTGTGTGATTGATTACTCCTCATTCTCACTGCTGTCTTGACGTTTATACGGCGACTGTTTTCCTGGGAGAGACAAGGTTTTAAGGTTTTACAATGAATGAGTCAGTCACTTTCAAGGATTTCAATCAGTGACCACATCAGTCATTGCAGCTGTGGTGATGATGACCTGATCGACCTGGTTCTGTTCAATATTATACGGTTATGATGGGAAAAAGATGATTTGATTATTTTCATGAACCGTCGGTTTTATTTTGTTGAGGTTTATTTTTCGTCAAAGGAAATGAAATACAGTGTTATAGATCCCTCATGTAGAATCATTTAGAGTATCTCTCCTTAATTCTACTTTTACAGTGTTTTATTAACTCTTCCGTTTCAGGGCAAGTCCTACGCATTTGACCGGGTCTTTCCCACCAACACCACCCAGGAGCAAGTGTACAACAGCTGCGCCAAGCAGATTGTCAAAGGTACGGACAAGCACATGAAAATATTTCACATCGTTCAAAGTTTCCCTCCGTGGCCACACTTCATGTTTCTGTTTGTTTTGTTTTTTTCTCCCCCTCTCTCTCATAGATGTGCTGTGTGGCTACAATGGCACTATCTTCGCATATGGACAAACCTCCTCCGGGAAGACTCACACTATGGAGGTACAGTGTGCAGAATGAAATCAATAATTACCCAAATCAACACGTCTCGAACAAACCAACCTTTAGTTCAAATCAATCCCATTCAAACTGCAAGTCATCGCTACTGTATCACTTTTCTGGCCAATTCTGAATATTAAACATGTGGTTTTTGTTTCTTATTATATTATAGAATATACAAAATATAGAAATGTTCCACTTGCACAGGGCACATAGAAGCGACACTTTATACAACACTGATGTAAAATACAACATAGACGTACACAACCATTGTCAGACAAGTCGCATTCGTACTTGGATACAGTTTCTAGTTCCTTCTTTAAAAACTGATCCAAATTGTTTTAATAGTGTGCACCTAGTTGTATTAAATTGGTGCATTACCCAGGGCTGGATTTAGTTAGAAATCCTTATTTTAATCAGTTTGATGTCGTCAGCCATTATTTCACTCCAGTATTTGTCTCGAGGGTAACTTTTCAGTCGTCACTCAGAACCATGCATAACGGTGATGAGGAAATAGAATCATGAAAACCACCAACACTCACACAGAAGCAGGCAGCCCTTATATAAGATTATTTAATTTAATGTTAAGTTTATTTATGAGCTAAAGTCCGAACCTCATGCAGTCGCCACATTCAGATGGAGTCCTACTGCACTAGGTTGTATTTTGCTTAATATTAAATTCAGTCATGCCAGATGGCAACAGGCCAGAAACTGGAGGAACAACAACACGAAAGAAATGATTTAAAACCACAAAGTCAACAAACTGCTCTGCTTCAGAAGCTGAAGTATAAATTCCATATATCCATATATTCCACAAACACTGTTTCAGTGTTTGTTTATTATCCCATATCAGATGTTTACCGAATACCGTGAAATCTTAATGAGTAAGATGTTATTTCATAATGTGTAGCACACTATGCCACACAGAAAGATAGAAAATACAGTTCACACAATTAAATAGCATGCATATATCTGTGTGATGTTAAAAAAAAAGCTGTCTTTGTCATGGAAGACACTATTTGTTTACCAAGTAAACAAATAGTGGAGGAAAAAAAACAACAACTTTATTATGACTCGTGTTGCCAAAAGCAACTTGCAGCTTCAAGGAGCTACTCTCTTTCCAAAAGTCCATCCTGTTTCATTTTCCAGACGTTTTCCATGGATTTTAAAAGGATTGCTACGTGAAGGATTAGCTTTAACCTTTGACCTTAGCAAGCTTTTATCATTTCACATCTGATTATACGTGGGCCTGCCATTCCCCGCTGCAGGGCAAGCTGCACGACCCTCACCAGATGGGCATCATTCCTCGCATCGCCGAGGACATTTTCAACCACATCTTTGCAATGGATGAAAACCTGGAGTTCCACATCAAGGTGCAGCAACTCATCACTCCCATACTCAAATGGGACTTTTCTGCACAGAAAGATCTAAACTTAATGTGGGTTGTTTTTTTTTTTTCCACCAGGTTTCCTATTTTGAAATCTACATGGACAAAATCCGTGATCTTCTGGATGGTGAGTCCTGGATGGTGTGGTATAAGTTCACATTGGCCTATTTTGTTTGTTTGTTCCTGAATTTATCCTTCCAATGGTCCCTCTTTTTTCTTCCAGTGACAAAAACCAACTTGTCTGTCCATGAGGACAAGAACAGGGTGCCGTATGTAAAGGTTTGTGAGAGCAGTGTGCATGTCGACGTGAAAATCTGTCTGTGAAACGTCTCCAACGAGATATAATCTCTCCTCTCCTCTCCTCTCCTCTCCTCTCCTCTCCTCTCCTCTCCTCTCCTCTCCTCTCCTCTCCTCTCCTCAGGGATGCACTGAGCGTTTTGTTTCCAGCCCCGATGAAGTCATGGATGTGATTGACGAGGGAAAATCTAACCGCCATGTTGCTGTGACCAGTGAGTTTACTTCTCAGATTATACAGATTATACACTTTGCACACGTTCATGACAAACGGGTATATGGGTTTTTTTTTTTTTTTTTTTGCTCACCTCCTTTGTTTTGTAGAGATAAAGTGAGTCTCTGTGCGGCTCACTGCTGGTTATTGATGCGTGAAACGACAGCCTGGCTCATGCAGCCTCTTGTGTCTTGTTATGTAATCTGTGTGTTACAGCACACAATTGTTTAAGCTTCACTTGTTCTCATTACTGTAAGAGAAATAAGATGCTGTCAGACGCAACTCATTGTCTTGTGACGGGTCGAGACCGGTTGGGTTGGTAGAAAATAACAAAGCACAACAACTCTGCCTGCAGCATTTTTGTTCTGAATAGTTATTCCCAGTAGCAAACATAAAGAGCCCCTGCTGTTTGCTAATAAGTGGGTGTAAGACAGTACTTTTGCAGTAAAATAGCAGTGGAGAGCTTTTGTTATTGCCGTCAAACATGGAAAAAAAAAGCCTTTCCTATCTCTGAATAGTGCTCTGTGCATTGACCTCGGTGGTGCTGACTCACTCCGCTACCGGCCAGTAATAACACTGTATGTGACTAATGGCTCCACCACTGCAGCATTAAGGCTTATGGAGATGTTTTGGCTTCCTAGCAGAAAATGTCCTGAACTAAATGCCAGGAAAATAAAACGATGTGGCCCATAAAGTGAAACTGCAACGTTATCTTTCTGGCAAAAATAATCCCCCAGATTTTCGAGCAACTATATTACATTAATGTAAATAAGAAAACTGTAGTTCCCCGTACAGAAATACTGGAATAGCGTTGAGTGCAGTAGGCTCGTCGCTCTTTGTCTGCGCTTTTTTCTTTCTTTCTGCGAGTCTTGTGCTGACACACACAGCTGAAGTCGGCTGCAGACTAAAGGAAAAAAGAGCCAGGTCCGATGAGCTGTGGGATTATTGTGTGTTGAACAGAAACACCAAGACTGTAATAAATCTCCACCTGCACACTTCAACGTTTGTTCACATTTAATGGACTTTGTGCCTCAGTGCACAGCAGGTTCATTAAACAAAAGTTTCAGTGAAGTAATCTTTATATCTGTGGTTCTTTACTTCTCTGTATTGGGAAACCACCAGGTGTAATCCTTAGGACTGGAACCTCTGACAAGTATTGAAATATACATCAACTGAGTGATAATAACAACTGAGAGGCTTTTAAGAATTGGCTGAACATGTCTTTATTCCCTGAAAGGATTTGACTTGCGCACTTGTCATTACTATAATTCCTTCATTATTTATTATAAGTTCAACAACTAAAGGAAAGTAGATAAACTGAGCTTTGCACCCGTACGCCAGTCAGTGAGTCAGAGATTGAATACCTGCCAGATATTTAAATTTATCTTGGACAAAAGGACAGTAGAACTCAGTTAATGCACATTGCACATGCCAGGTGTTCTCATCATAAGTACAAAATCACACTGAAATTACACAATAAATCCTGAAACAGAACAGCAGATATCAACCTTTTTTTAATGAACTGTATCAACCATTAAATAAGGTTTGCTTTATTGACCATACCAGGATGAAATTGACCTCATTACATTTCAAGCTGCATCTTCCTTTAATGTACTCGCTGCTTCTCCACGTGTGTCCTTGATGAACTGAGTGACTGCGGTCAATTTGCATGTCGATTGTAGTTTCTCAGTTGGTATTAAACCAGTGAGAGGATCCACACTCCGCTGAAAGTCAATGAATTATAACTTCCATCATAATAAATGATAAAAGGAGTGCAGTCTTTTAAAACAATCTGTCCTCTGACAGCTAAATAGAGTTTTATTACTTCATTCATTCATTCATTCTCTGCTTCACAAATGCAATCAGTGTAATTGTTAAGAGATTAAACTCTGTATTTATTGTGCGTAAAGAATTATTCGATCTGGTATCTTTCTCTAGGGAACAGAATATTAAAGCTTATGTTTGAGAAATGGAAATATTTGTGCATTTCTGCGATATCTTGTCTATTTCATCAGATATTAGCTCAGAATACTAAGACACTGAGAAAGAAAAACGTGAAGAGAAACAAGTTTAATGCAGATCAGCAGATCAGCACTTTCATGCTGTTGAGTCAGTGTGAAGGCACAAACCCTCCCGATTCAAACAGCTCGTGGGTTTAAAGAGTCTGAGTCTGCAGTGGTTTTCTTACTCCATCACGTTTATATCCCGTTGGGTCAGATGTATTTTTTTCTGCTAATTAAAAAGGGGTTGGATGCGAGAGGGTAAATAATCCTATGATCTATAACGTGTCTCAAAAGAGATGGCCAGTCAATTTATATAAAAATGGTTCCTGGCACAAAATACAGTCTGTGTTATTAAAAAATCAAATATATGTAATTTGATTCATTTGATAATCTTCAAATTTTCTTCTATATGTGATGCATTACGGTAATGTTTGCTCATTTTAAAGGCACAGTGCAGATATTTCAGGCCAAAGACGTCAGATTACAGTAATGAGGAAAATTAGGTGTTGACAAATACATTTTTGATAAAAAATTATATTTTCTTCAGCACCATAAATAGCTATCTTAATCATGAATAAACACATTTCAAGACAATACAGCGTTGAATAAGAAAATGACTTTTAGTGGAATTGAAAAGAAAAGCAGACGAAGGGATCAGGACACATTTCAATAAAGAGAATTGGCCATATACTGGAGTTTGTTCAACAATCAAGACAATTAGAATGAAATCATTAAAAAAATGGCACATATTCTCATGAATTTCATTCCCCTTATAGAAAATATCATAAATATTATGTATTTAATGTGTAAAAAATAAATAAATAGAGGAAAATGTTTATTAAAGCGCCAAGAGAACACATTTATTATACTTTTCCGGTGCTGGCTTCATATCCTCTGTTCTCGTGGGGTAAATGATCGGCGTGTCGCAAGAGCATCAAAACTATTTCACGGGTGAAAAGAATGCTCGTTGTTTCTTCAAAGTGAATTTAGAAAAACCACCTAAATGAAAAGGAGCAGTCGCTGTGAGGCTGTGAGCAGCAGTGAGCAGTGCCGTGTTGCTGACTCACTGCTGCAGGGCGGCGTGCCGATAGGCTACAGGGGCGACACACTGCAGACGCCCAGCTGATGTCCTCAGATATCACCTGCAGAGAAACCTGAACTTGGCGTCTGAGAGGAAGTCCGACGGAACCAGATCGGTGCCGTTTGTCACCTCTGTGACGTCGCCCTGCTGCAGCAGCGGCTTGTCTGCTGGACGAACACGCTCAGATTCAGAATTTAGGTTTATTTCGGGAAAATTAATCTGCGTCTAGTTTTAATCCATCGATTTTAAAACGAGCCCGTTTACAGGGCCTCATGAATTCTACTGCAGATAATAAAAAAAGGGAAAGTTGTGGCCTGAACTGAGCAACCTCATTATTTTCTAACTGCTTTGCTGGAGGGAAGAATTCACCGTGCAGTGGATTAATATGAAAAGCTGCATTTTGGGTTGTGTAAGCATCTGGGTTTGCACCAAAAGACAAGAGAAAGAGAGAGTTGATTTCATACAGTCTATGCAGCTTTATCCTCCTCTGGAGTGAAGGCAGGTTAAACTGTGGATAAAACAGGGAGGAAAACAACCACCCACACGTATGCATGCACATATTATGTGGTATAACTTTAACGCTGAACACAAGCTTCAAACTTTCCTCACAGACCAAATCATACAGCTGCTCTTTGTTTTACTTTCTCACAAAATGTTGTTGGCACTACTGTGACTCATTTTTGCTTCTTGATTTGGTAAAAATAAATAATCTGGACTCATAAAGACCCATTTGTTTAATATCTTAGTTAATTTGCCATGCATGGTATCATTTAGGTTAAAACCGAACCCTAATATAATATTCTTGTTTTTTTACAGGTTAGTTTAACCCGATAAGATAATATAAGATATACAGTAGTTTGTTAGGATTTGAGTTTCGTATGGAAAAATGGGGATCTTTGTTCTCTTTTCTTAAGAAAGTTAATGTTGCAGTGTGCTTTAGAATGTGTTATAAATACCGTGTGTTGTGGAGCTCTGTATTTAGCTTTCAGGGCTTTTGGCTGTTTTTTTTTTCTAACTGTTGCTGTGTTACTCTTTCTTTGTGCAGACATGAACGAACACAGCTCTCGCAGCCACAGCATTTTCCTGATCAACATCAAGCAGGAACACGTGGAGACGGAGCAGAAGCTCTGTGGGAAACTCTACCTGGTGGATCTGGCTGGTAGTGAGAAGGTAGGAGACGTTCAGTCAAAAAGTCAATCATCATCATCATCATCATCATCGTCATTATGCTGTGAATCACTTGACTTCCTTTCTGTTGCTGTTCCAGGTCAGTAAGACTGGCGCTGCAGGTGCCGTCCTGGATGAGGCTAAAAACATCAACAAGTCTCTTTCTGCTCTTGGAAACGTCATCTCTGCCTTGGCTGAGGGCACGGTGAGCTCTTCTCCTCCTGCCTTCCCCGCTATCTCCTGCCACTGCGCTTCAGGAAGTACATTTACGCCACAAACCAGCAAAAAAAAACAAATTTTAAATGGAAGTTTTCTGTGACTGAAGCCAACATAAATCAAACACTAAACCACTAGAATATGTAGAATTTTCATTTCTAAAATATTAACTCTAATGTCTGCTCGTTTTTTTTCGGGGGGGGGGTTGTCATGCTCAGTACACACATTCTTTTCACGTTATCCTCCCTGTATCTCCTGCAGAAATCCCACGTGCCGTACCGTGACAGCAAGATGACCCGCATCCTGCAGGACTCCCTCGGTGGGAACTGCCGGACCACCATGTTTATCTGCTGCTCTCCCTCCAGCTACAATGATGCAGAGACAAAGTCCACTCTGATGTTTGGACAACGGTAAATACATGGATCCACACGGGATCCAGTCAGTGCATCCACACATCTTTTCTATTGCTCTGAGGGGGTGGGGGGGGTTCACGTTCTGATTTCAAATCAAAACTTCACGATTTTATTCTCTCGGCCTCCCATCTCCTCCGTCACAGTGCCAAGACCATCAGGAACACCGCCTCCATCAACCTGGAGCTGACGGCCGAGCAGTGGAAGAAGAAGTACGAGAAGGAGAAGGAGAAGAACAAGACCATGAAGGAGACCGTCCAGAGGCTGGAGGCTGAGCTCAACCGCTGGAGAAACGGTGAGACGACACGTTTTCTAACAGGCCGACTTCCACTTATTCTGAACAATCCTCACTCCCCTTGTCTTCTGCGTCTCAGGAGAGGATGTGCCCGAGACGGAGCGGACCACCTCCGATGTGGTGAACCGCATCGAGACCGTGGAGGAGCGTCCCGTTTTGGACAACGACACCTCATCCATCGTGGTCCGCATCTCTGAAGAGGAGCGGCAGAAGTACGAGGAGGAGATCCGCAAGCTGTACAAGCAGCTGGACGACAAGGTGGAGACACACAAACGCCATCACTCACGTTACTCACGAGCCAGTTTTGGCTTCGCAGCAGTAAAAAAAAGCTCATATCGACACTGAGTTATTCATTTTAAACCGGTTTAACATGAAATCCCTGTTGAATGAATGCATGAAGGGAAGCATCAATTATTTCTTTGTGATAAGACTCTTGATAATAAATCTTAGCCTGGAAAGCCTGGAAATGGTGCAAATATGTCAGTGACTTCTTGTTGACTGTCATTTGATGACGTTTGGATGATTTACCTGAAGCTCAAAACAAGCGCCAGCGTTCATGGACTAACTTCTTTTTTTATGGAAACAAGCCACATAGTCACCTGTTCTCCTCTCCATTAAGAATGTGGCGCAATTTGAAAAAGAAATAAAGGAATAGCACCTGCCTGGTGTTGATGAGAGGTTTGTGTTGATGCAGGATGATGAGATCAACCTGCAATGTCAGGTGGTGGAGAAACTGAAGCAGCAGATGCTGGACCAGGATGAGGTGAGAACATGCAAATTCACACATTTACAATACTGGCTAGTTTCAATCTTGGAATGGGTCACCCAAACCTCCACTAGATGTTTCCATGTACTGACTTAACTCCTCCTCCTTTCACTTTTCTTCGCCACTGCAGCTGCTGGCATCATCCAGGGGCGATGGCGACAAGGTCCAGGCTGAACTGGGCCGCCTCCAGGTGGAGAGTGACTGTGCCAAGGCCGAGGTCAAAGAGGTGCTGCAGGCCCTGGAGGAGCTGGCCATCAACTATGACCAGAAGAGCCAGGAGGTGGAGGAGAAGGGCCTGCAGAACCAGCTACTGGCTGATCAGCTGGCTCAGAAAATGGTATTTGGAAGAGACGGACACAAAACACAAGGAGAACTGAAACTGGGGACATGAGGGGGAAGAAAGGGATGCTGTTAGCAGCTTTTTAAATAAGTTGTTTGTTTGCCAAGGTAAAAACTGTTAGCGGCACAGTTTAAATGAGTGGAAAGTACACATAAATCTTAGCACGTGACAAAGACAAAATTAGATAATCTGAAAGTTATCTAATTTTGTTTCACCATTTTTGTACAATTCCCATAAATGAGGCATTTCATACAAAAGTGGCTTCAAACACTTTATTTGAATGACTGACAGAAAGCCAGGGGAGAAAATGGTCACGACTCAGAGGTTATGCCTACATGCAGGGTGTGATTTACAGGGAGGCACTGGAGCGACCGACACTCTCCCTCCTCAGTAAAATCCCACTTCTACTGAATTTTTTATTTATTTTTAGATATATTTATTAGGTTTTTAACAACTTAACGAAACACAAACACATTTGGCTCATATGTACATTATGATAAATAATCAAGGTCAAACAGGTGTCGAGCCTCAGGATATACATCGTGTACTAAACAACTGTATCAGTAAAGAAAGAGTTAGTGAGTACACAAATAGTTATTTGGTCTTTATACACACACACACACACACACACACACACACACACACACACACACACACACACACACACACACACACACACACACACACACACACACACACACACACACACACACACACACACACACACACAATCTCTAACGCATGCCCTCCCTCCTCCAGGCCAGTCTGATGGAGCTGGAGGCGGAGTTGTCCCGTATGCAGGAGGTGAGCAGTCAGCAGAGGAAGCGCATCGCCGACGTCCTCAACGGGCTCATGAGGGACCTCAGTGAGTTCAGCACCATCGTGGGCAATGGAGAGATAAAGCTGGTGAGCAGGATTCACAGTGGATCGTAGAGATGGACTTTCTCACTCGACCTCCTTCATATTGTTGAAAAACATCAATTAAAGGCATCTATTTTTTTTTCCCCTCCAACCCTCAGCCTGTGGAGATCAGCGGCGCCATCGAGGAGGAGTTCACGGTGGCGCGCCTCTACATCAGCAAGATCAAGTCGGAAGTGAAGAGCATGGTGAAGAGATGCCGCCAGCTGGAGAACATGCAGCTGGAGTGCCACCGTAAGATGGAGGAGACCGGGAGGGAGCTGTCCTCCTGCCAGCTCCTCATCTCGCAGGTAAAAGCATGGAGGGGAAGGGAAAAAGGGAAGGGAGGATGTAAAGGACATTTTAAAACTGAAATAGTTCCATTTCATTTTTTTATGTTGTAAACCTGGTCAAAATGTTCTGGAACAAGCTTGGACTGTAAAGGAATGAGCAGGTGTAGGCGGGGAGGAACTCTGATAGAGAAGAAATGTTAGATTCTGAAATGAGGGGATTGATATAATCTCTTTGGGTTTAACTCTGTGTCCGTACAGCATGAGGCTAAGATCCGCTCCCTCACTGAGTACATGCAGAGTGTGGAGCAGAAGAAGAGGCTGCTGGAGGAGAGCCACGACTCCCTGAGCGAGGAGCTGGCCAAGCTGCAAGACCAGGGTACCATGCACAACACACGTGAAAAAAAACCACACACTATAATAGACAAAATACAGATATGGTGATATGGTTTTGGCTCCTGACCTATATACCGCCTTCTCCTTCTGCCAGATAACTCCATGCTTGAGGAGAAGGAGGCAGAGAAAGGCGAGACCGAGGATGGAAACGGGAAGGTGAGGTGCACTCAAAACAAAATCAATATAATCTTCTCATTGTGAGTTTTTTTTTGTTTTTGTTTTCTGTCTGTCAGCATCTTCTGAGAGAGACTATGCATGTGTTATGTTCACTTACAGAAAGCTCTTCGTCAGCAGGGAGAGTCCCACCGTGGTCTCCATCACAAGCAGCTGGCGCGTCTGCGGGATGAGATCAATGAGAAGCAGAGAGTCATCGACGAACTCACCGAGTACGTCGATCAAAATTCTGCTCCCGTAACACAGATATAGACGACATCATTCATGGTTGAATCCTATTAACGTCAACGACTGAATACGTTATGCATCTTCTTTCTCCCTGGAACGTCTTGCTGTCACTTCACTCCTCCAGCCGTAACTCCAAGATGGAGCTGGAGCTGGCTCAGGTCCGCGCCGACTTTGAGCGTCTGAAGAACCAGGACAACACCAAGAGCGAGCGCCTGGAGGAGCTCTCGTGAGTACCAGAGGGGAACAGCATTTCTTAGTAGACCTTCAGTCTTAAGCGTGTGAAACCTCATGCAGAAAAACAGGCTCCGTTATTCCAAATTTCCACCAGAGGGCGCTCAGATGATCACACAGATGTTGTCCGACTGATGTTTGGTGTCAGTGACGTTTCTCCTGTTATTGTCAGATTCCTGCACGAGCGCCACGAGCAGACCAAACAGGACTTGAAGGGTCTGGAGGAGACTGTCGTGAGTTAAAAAAAAAGAAGAAGAAGAACTAAAACCCCTTCATATTTTCAGCATCCTCCGCCGTTGTGTCACTGACATCCTCTCTGCATCTGTCTGTCCTCCAGGCCCGCGAACTCCAGACCCTCCACAACCTGCGCAAGCTGTTCGTTCAAGACCTCACGTCGCGGGTTAAAAAAGTAAGGCACTGACTCATCAATGCTCAAGGTTGTTTTTTTTTTTGTTTTTTTTATCATGTTACTGTAAGAGGGCATTAAAGGATCTGTGACCTCAAAAAATCACATCAAACCTCTACAGGAATAAAAATCCTTAATCCCCCTAATCCTCTTGACTTTGTCATATTATGGATGAAGAACTTAATTTTTTTGTTTACAAATAGATGAAAACATCCAAATAAAATCGTAAAATATGCTTTCTCGGACAATGCCACACTATCCTGTGCAGGCTGAAGACTCCTGCCATCTTGAACCTTTATTTAAAGAAAAATAACCATCAGTTACAAGTAGCGTTTTGTTTCTTCTATAACTTACATAATCCCTCACTCTCTGTTTGGTATGACATCAATTCCCTGCTCCAACGCATTCGATTTTCCTCCTTGATGTCACTATATATTCTTCTCCTCCTCACGGTTCCACCCTCTCGTTTTCTCTGCAGAGTTCCGAAATGGAACCTGATGATAGCGGGGGGTCTTGCACCCAGAAGCAGAAGATTTCCTTTCTTGAGAATAACTTGGACCAACTTACAAAGGTTCACAAACAGGTGAGATGCACTCATGAAACTTCAGCTGAAAGTACTTTTTGGTAGTGTTAAGCCAGGATGTAGTCATTTTGGAATGACCTGTCTTTTGTCCCTGCACTAGACACACACGTGTTTAAATAACTTTTAAATCATCAGAAGTCCTTCGAAACCACGGATTGTGACTGAAATAGTTGTCGACCTCCCAGTGTGAGTGTCATTGTGGCTGCAGAGGTCAAAGACAAACCTGTTTTCATTCTTTTTCTTCTCTTTATTTACGAGGCTTACAGACAAAATGCAACATTCCCTGATACCTACTACCATCCATCCTGCTAGATGAAGCATTTTCCTGTTGAGGATTAGAATAGAGTGAACAAGCGTTTGGGTGACCTACTGTACAGGCATATCGCTTATGATTGACCCCAGTGTTTGAGAAGCCTTGTCCCTGTGGGTAATGTGGACATAAATATGTCTCTTTCTTTATCTTTGGGTGTGAAGTCTGGTTCCATGCGTTCCTCTGCTCTGCTCCCTGCAGCTGGTTCGTGACAATGCAGATTTGCGTTGTGAGCTTCCAAAGTTGGAGAAACGTCTTCGGTCTACTGCTGAGAGAGTTAAGGCCCTGGAGACTGCACTGAGGGATGCGAAGGAGGGCGCCATGATGGACCGCCGCCGCTACCAGCAGGAGGTCGACCGCATCAAAGATGCCATGAGGGCAAAGAATGCCTTGAGGCGCCCCCATGCAGCACAGATCGGTACGACTCTGAGACCTAAATACGGGATGGGAGACACAAAACAATGGAGCATGTGATATTGAAACGCCTTTTTCTATTTATTTGACCATATTGACCTGCAGTAGCGATGTTCAGTTTTATATCAGTTGTGACACCCTTGTATCTTCCCAACAGCCAAACCGGTGAGACCGAAGCAGCTGCTGCCGGTTTGCTCTCCCACCAACCCGTTTTACTCCTACATCCGCGCCAGCGAACAGGCCAACACCTACAGCAACGCCCTCTTCCAGGGCAACGCGACACAGCAGAACCCCTCCAGCGCCAACTGCAACCCCAACTCTGTCCAGAGCAACACGTGAGTCCAAATCACTGGTTCTCAACATGGGACGGTCTTCACTGGCCTCTGACACTGAGCAGCATTCGGTACGCAGGGAGTCGAAGTGTAAAATTCAGAATCGACTCCAGATGCTTATCAGATATATATTTCATGAAGATGCAGTTAGTATGTTCGTTGAATGTGGGCAGTGTCTAAAGTCACAAAAAAACCACAAAAACACACTGACCTCTAACCTACTGACAGCAAGGAGCTCAGAGAGGAAGCATTAATATTTTATCAGGCAGGAAAACCAGACTTTTATCATTTGGGTTAAATTGAAACCAAAGACAGTGAAAAATATTCAAATCTTCTTCACTCAAACAACCTTTAGCTTTAATCACTTCACTGTGTTCCTACTTTCTTTTATATTTGACAGAGTCTCCACAGCACTGGGGTATAGAGCAGGAAGATATAATGGAGACATTCTGGAGTCCTTCCCACTCAACATTGACAATGGTAAACACACATACATACACACAAACCTGTACACGAAATAATATTCATGTATGAGTTTGTGCATTCGCGCAATATCTAATTCATATCTTATTTTATTTCCAACAGGGAACAACATCAGTGAAACCAGAGACATCAATGACAACAGGTGAGCACTTCTTCACAGGAGAAAGTACATTTTTGTATCTGCATTTAAGTATCTAATAGTTATTTGTTTTAGTTGGACTTTAAAAAGGGTTCAAACATATTTGAGCCACTATTTACAAAAAAAAAAACAACCTGTCACAATGTCATTATTTTCATTGTGAGCAGTTGTTGTTTGACTTGTTTAATCATTTGATTGATGGTGAGTAAATAAGAAATATATGGCTGACGGTGTTTATATCTGTGCATCAACAGGAGTGACGTTCACTGTAGCAGCGAGGTTGATGAATCAAAGCGGCACTACATCATTCAGCAGGAGACCGCTGCAAGTTAATACCATGGTAACTAAGACAGGAGTCCTGCAAAGACTCGTGCTGCATAAAAAACACCTCCACTGGGCAAGATTAACAAATATAACACACACTGTTTATCCACTGTGATGTAAGTCGTCCACTTCTATCATTAGGACTTTCACTAACAACCTTAGCATCATTAAGTACGATTACTAATACAACTATTCCTCCCACTGATAGATGTGCAGTTTTTTTTTGAAGAACAAGTCGATTGAAATTGTTTAACAGAGAGGATCATCTGTTAGCATGCACTGTATTGCTCCCACCCCATGTCCACATTGAATTATTCTGTTTCTGCAACGACTGTTTGGTAATGGCTACGTGAGCTGGACTTGCTGGTAGCATTGTTATTTTTACTGCAGATGCTGCTATGATTATCATATATCTAAATTCCTAATTCCAACACTCGCCCAAACTTGAATGTAAATCTAAAAGAATGATTTATTCCTGACTGCGGGATCCTCCGGTCACATCAGTTCCATTTGTCTCAGTTCTGACTTCTCTGCATTGTCTCTTTACAGAAGACGACCAAACAGCGTACCGTCCGAGGTCCCTCCCCGACCCGTCCATTCTGTTTGCATGCAGCCCGTCTCCTCATCCCTCCACTGCATCAGCGATGGCGATGAAGAGCCGTAGCCCTGTAGTCTTCAGATTAGATGAAGCTTTTCCCGCTCTTTCGGTGACCACTCGTTGCCCTCTCAGGTTCGGGGTCCAGTCCCGTCCAGTTTGGTCAGTGCTGCAGCTAAATTAAATGAGATTTTCTGTAATTAAACAAGGTTCATTTAAACACCCCATTGATTTCCAACGTCCATGAGATATTATGAACAAATATCTCTGATGTGGATTACATCCTGACGTGACTGAACTCGACTGGCACTGACCCCGTTCCTGACCACACACACATACACACACACACACACACACACACACACACACACACACACACACACACACACACACACACACACACACACACACACACACACACACACACACACACACACACACACACACATACACACACACACACACATTGTAAATAATAGTGCTGTATATTCCAGTAGAGGTTTCTGACCAGCAACTGTTTGTGTGAATGCACAGCCTTCCCCATCCGTCCCCTGCACACATCTTCTTAAGGGCATCATGTGGATGACATACTGTAGGCAGACATGACCTTTTTCTCCGTCGCAAATAGGAGTGTAGTGTGTAACACCATCTTGTAAGAGAAGACCCACACTCTGCGTGCATGTCGCTTCGTGGGTTAGCTTTCAAATCTTTGCATGTGTCATGATTCTTGTCAGGAGCTGGTATGCCGCGCGTGAAGTCTGATCGACTCTGACAGATGTCGGCAGGAGAGAGAGCTGGTTTCCCTTCATCCTGAACCTGGTCCCAGTGCTTGATTTTCATGTTTTTGGAGAAAACTTTAGTGACAGGATTTGTCGTTGTGATTTTAAAAGCAATGAAGAAAAAAAAAACCACACCAAAAACATCCACTGGGTGTGAGAATGGTAGAGTAGAGGGAAACCCAGTGTGTGCTCACAGTCTGTTTGGGGGAGATCTTTTGTATTTGCTTTGATACTGTGATGTTGCAGCTGTATGATGCCATTGGGCGTCGTAGTTCAAGCTGCCTGCATCGGTCTGGCGTGGCTCCTTCCCTGCATAGCACACACACCTTGTGAGTTTTCTTACCAAGCCTTAACAAGAACTGATTCCTCACTATCAAATTAACATGCTCTCTTTTGCATACATTTGTAATTACTACCTCTAGAGCAGCTTATCCTATACACCTCCTATTACAGTATACTGAGAACTGCTGACTAACAGCTCATAGTAGTTTCGACAGAGTTGAAGCTTCAGAACAACAACACATATAAGTAGAATGAATTAGTCTTAATAGAGTTGTAGTTATTTTCTCCTGCGAGTTCATGAATACGCATTTTCTTCTGCACATTACAGGGTCAGAGCTCAGCTGAACTGGTGCGTGTCACAATGAAGCGGCAACTGTTTGAAACCACAGAGAGTGAATTTATAATCCCAGCCTGGGTCTTATAGTTTCAAGTTACACTGAGTTGTCAAATTGTACATTTCCCTCATGTTTCCCTCTGTGATTCGGCGGTTCTGGAGGTTTTCCACCGTAGTTTCTGCAGGTTTCCCCAGCTGAGCAGCCACCAGTCTGGGTCACTTTGTCGGAGGATTGTAAGAGATGCTGTTACCCTTCTGTGACGAATCCTGACCAGCCAATCAGGATAGAAGAAAGCAGTATGTCTTCAGGGGTTCGTGACTAAAAAGATGGTGAATCGCTGAATTAAAAGAGAAAATGTTTGTCGCAACACTAAATACAAAAAACCACTTCATTTAAATTCAAATTTTGAACATTTCACACCATATATTGCTCACCCTACGATAAGAGCCTACATTTGTTATCCAAACATGTTTTTAATGTGTTGTGGTGGACGATCCCCTCTGTGTAAATCAGTCCAATCAAAGCTGAAGCGTATGACCCTCCTCACTCATGTGATCCATAACAGCGTCGTTCATTCCAGCACCACTGGGCCTGATGCTCTCAACGGCATTAACAACATCTCAGGGCTTCACATTCACAATCATAGCAACCATGGGCCACCGCCATTGTCTTCCTGCAAGACATGAAACTCCGTGATGGCTGATGAACAATCAGGCCGGTGTGTCCTCTCCACGGCTGAGCAAAGGAATGGAATGACAAATCTGACGTTACAGAAGAAAAATGTACATATATATTAAAAACATCCGCATTCATGATATTTGAGATGAATTAAAAATGTCATCTGCACCTGTTCAGACCCCGCCGTACATGTCCAAAGTGGCCCCTTTATCTGACATTCTGTTTCCAGTGTAATAAATCTAAATTAAAGGGGGGGAGTTTGTACTATATTGTCACCTGCTGTTACATCGTCTGATTTCAACATATCTAAAGTACATGTGCTATATATTGTTAATCTTGTAAGTAAACTAGCGTGCCATGACATAGTAAGATGCAAAAAGAAAGGTGCACGCTGAATTTATTCAGAGAAATGTTTGTTTTATTTATTTCTGTATGCCTATATTGTAGCGTCAACATGATTATGTGGAGAATCACCGTACAGAACTTCTGTATATATAGACTCATCACTATGCTGTATTATTGTATGTGAACCACTGTGTTGTAGTAAAAAGCTCAATAAACTTGTAGAAAGGAGTTGGTAAGTTGTTTTACTTTTTATTTTATTAAATATAAGTCAATGATGTTTCAGGGAAAGTGAGATAAAACAAGCATGATGTGGAGGGTGGAGGTTGCTTCATACTCACAGATTAAATTACCACCATCTAGTGGATGGAAGGGGAATTGCAACACAGATACGTCTTCCTTATTGCTTTGTTCAATGGTAGAATGAAACCATCAAACAAATGTGAAAATATGACAATATCAATATAAAGATTAGTAATGAGCAGCAACGTTTAATATATTTGTTGCATCCATGTAAACTTCCAGATGTTTTCTTATTTCTTAGTGTTTCTATTCCTTTTTTGGACCAAACTCCTTTACCCCAGATGACGTATCTCACCCCCACAGAGCAGAGTGATTTCAGAGGTCAACTGCAGAATTTTCAAGTGGAGAGGATGAAACCACTTCCCTGCAGTCTTGACCTGGAATTTATTGAATCACCAACATGTCTTGTTTCTTCATATTACAATCACCCAAACAACAAACGAGTCAACTGCAAAGAAAAAGATGTTTTGCAAAGATTTGTTGTTTTACATGTTCAGGCCATATGCTCATATGTCTTCATGTTGTTCCTTGGTTATAACATTATTAGACTAAAAATATGATTTCCTGTTGATCTGTTGATGATCACATGAGGTGAATCATCTCGCTTTTGACCGATAAGTCAATCCTCTCACAACATCTTTGCATAAAAGAAACAAAGCTGCTTTCAGCAACACAACAAATTAAATAAACATTTCCCACTCACAGCACTAATCCTCCCTGTAATGAGCAAACTGCAGTTAGTGAGTTGCATCTCTGTTAAGTGCTCGCTGTTGCTGTTGTTATAACCTCTGACCCAAACAGGAAATGAATTTTCTAACTGTGCTAAGAGGGGAACTTTGCTAATAAGGACAATAAAGAGTTGCAAGTGAAGCCGGCATCTCATAGACAAACCACCCACACTGAAGATGTCAGAGAGATATAAAGTTGGAAATAAAGTTAAGTCAGAATCAGAAGGCCTGGTAGCCGTACCTCCACATGGACTGGTAAATCAACCACACTAACCATTGCACTGTTGTCTGGATCCACAGTAGTGGAAACTTGAACAGCCACATGTTTGTCAGAAGCTCGCTCCACAGAGGAACTTCCTCTCAGCTATTTTATAATAAGCTGCTCTTCATCGTTCCCACGAGAAAGGAAGCACTGATATAAACAGCAGTGGCATTTCAGGCATCTATGTGGGCTGTGTGTGTGTGTGTGTGTGTGTGTGTGTGTGTGTGTGTGTGTGTGTGTGTGTGTGTGTGTGTGTGTGTGTGTGTGTGTGTGTGTGTGTGTGTGTGTGTGTGTGTGTGTGTGTGTGTGTGTGTGTGTGTGTGATGTGTAACAACAGGATGGATTCAATAAAACTATCAGGCTGGGACACAGCCAAACATTAATATCAATAAGAAAGAGAATAATCCTGGAAGAGATGGATGACTTAAAAGTCAACAGGAAACAAATGTTATATTTGTGTCTGTTCATCTATATCAGTCATGATGCTAATAAGATGAAGTTTCCACAAAGAACTGGAAAGTCTGTCAGCTTTACCTTTCCAAGCCAAATCCATTGTTCTGAGTGTAGAGAACTCCAATGATTTTCTCTTCCTTTCCCGACATTTAAAGACATCCAGTTATAGATTACCAGGCAAAGACTTGAAAATGACAACATGTAATGCATTTTAGTATTGATTGATGCATTTTTGTTCCTTAATTTAACGTTCATTTTAGTCATCAATTAACCTCAAATGCATGTTTTTTAATTGTGGAGGGGAAAGAACCCAGAGAGAACATGCAAACTATTCACCTGCGATATCTAGTCACTGTGAGGCAAGAAAATACGTCTTGTCATCCCCGTGAATTCAAAACAAAGCGTTTTAGGCACGTGGTTATTTGATTGAATCCACTTCTCTGTTAATTTGAAGGGCACATGTCGGTTTTAATTAAGATTTCTTCTATTCCAGGATTAAAAAGTTATCAATCCTACGTGGCTACATTATGCACGACAATCCAGAGATGATTTGTTCTCCCTCGTTTGGGTCAATCTCTCAAAGTCACTGATTTCCGCTCACTTGGTGCGCTGCGCATCCCCGCTGCGCGCTCCCGATGCACAGTGGACCAGGCGCTTGGAGGCTTCGGCGCACCGGGGGGGGACACGGCGCTCCTGATCTGGACAACTGGGGCGGACAGGAGGGCGTCCACACCTCCAGGTGGACTTACAGACAGGGACAGACGGAGACCGAAGCCTCCTGTATTTCTGTCTCTGTCTCTGTGGGTGTGTGCGTGTGTGTGTGCGTGTGTGTGTGTGTGGGTGACTGCGCGTCGCGCGACGAGAGGAGCCACGCGTCAGGTACAGATCCTTATTATCTCTGACAGTGATGTGCTCATGTCTAACAGTCTAGAAAGCCCGCATCCACATCTGTGTGTGAGCTCGATTTAAACGTGAGAAAAGTTGTTTGAACGTTTTTAAAATGCACCGTGTTAGTATTTGTCCCAGTGATGGAGTCGTTGTGCGGCCGTGGTGTCGAGCTGAACCAACACCGTTTGCCCTTTGAGTCGCACACATGCAGAAAGAAACCCGGGTTTGATTTCCAGGTCGACCCGGTGGCAGATCCTTAATGTCAAGCTGGCTTTTTAGCAGGGGAAGGTGTGCATATAAGTTGATATTCGGTTTTGTTTTGTTTGTTTTTGTTTTTTGTGGCTCAAGCTTCACACCTGCAGCTGCAGGTTCTGCACATCCAGGAGTGCAGATCCTGCAACCCTGGATAACAAGCAAAAAGTCCACATCACTGTATGCCAGTCTCAAAATAATCTCTCTCTCTCTCTCTCTCTCTCTCTCTCTCTCTCTCTCTCTCTCTCTCTCTCTCTCTCTCTCTCTCTCTCTCTCCCCCTCTCTCTTCCAAAGTTTCAGTAGCACTATACGGTTATATGTCTTATTTCAAACACCCATCAGCACTGAGGGTTGCGTCTCACTTCTATCAAATTGACATGAGAAGGTTTGGCGAAGGCCTGCAGCTGTTCTTTGAATCAGAAGCCAGGGAAGCGGTGATAATCCTCTCAGATCTCTGCTCTGTCTTGGTCAGTTACATAACCTGAAGACTGACGATGTGGTGACACGCTCGCACACGCTGGACAGTGTGATTGAGTGTCAGACAAGTATCAAAATATGGCCCACTGAAAACTTGATTCCTCTTCAAAGGGCTGATATTTGATCGTCACAGCTCATACGATTGCTGGTGGAGAGATTTGTTAAACAAATAAGAGATTTGTGGAAAAGCCATTGCTCTAATGCATACATGTATGCAAGCTGTTACTACTTTAAGCAGTGGTTGTGTCTGTCATGTGTCTTTTAATTTTACAGACAGTTTTACAGAGTCTGCACCTATACTCATGATTTCATCTCACATGATCCAGCAAACTTAAAGCAAGTTGTAGAGAAATATGTGAGCATATCTTTTCAGAAACAAAGAGTTTGAGAATAAAAAGAGAAGTTGACAAGAGTGAATCCATCCAGCTTCTATTTCACTTTATAAAACGTACGATTGCAAAGCGATGGATACAATCTGTACTGTGTGTGTGTGTGTGTGTGTGTGTGTGTGTGTGTGTGTGTGTGTGTGTGTGTGTGTGTGTGTGTGTGTGTGTGTGTGTGTCGGCTTGGTTTTAAAGAGTGTCCATCTCCTTTTAATAGTAATAGTCACAGTACCATCAGCAATTCTTGTCAAATCAAAGTTTGATTGCAAGTTTTTGATTTATTTAAATTTAATCTTCAAGTTATATCTAAACAATACAACCATTTTTTCCAAGGACGATAATAATGAATTAGAAATAGATCAAAATAACAATTTACTAGAACAAAAACAGATCAATGAGGTGAAGCTAAACAATTTCTTGTGGCAGTTTATAAATTAGTTTTGTTAAGTCTATTGCTTTCATCATACATCCACCGAATTGATCAAAGAATACTTCTATATCAACCTTCTTCTTTCAGGAGATAATAATACATATTAAAACATGTGTATTCATATTTGTGGCCATTTGATTTAAGACATTTATCTTCCTTAAACGTTTTGGAAAATTCAGGTAGTCCTTTCTCATTATATTTGACATTATGGGCTAAATGATAATCATAATAATAAATTAAAAAAAAAAAAAAAAAAAAAAAAAAAAAAACTTCAGCTGCATTCTCGGGCGTCTCTCCCCGTGTTATTCTGATCCTAATGCTCGGCGTTCCTCCTGTGTGACCTGAGCGCTCCTGTAACCAGCTGTTACTGCCTGTCTGTGTGGCTGCATCCTCTCCGTTTGCTGTGTGAGCGAGGTTATAAATAAGAGATGTGTGTGTGTGTGTCTGTGTGTGTGTGTTGTTTAACCAGCTGCCGGTGGAGGCTTGTCTGCCTCCTCTGAGTGCAGGTGAACACTCCGGCCTCTAGATGCTGTTGTCGGGCCTGTTTGAGGGATTTCTCCCACAGCTGCCACTTTAACCACCCGGCTCTCTCTTCAAGGGTTTGTTTGTTTGTGTTTGGTCAGCGTCGCCGGTCTCCTGCATTTCATCTCTGAGTATCTGTGTGCTTACGTGAGCCTTTGTGTGTGTGTTTATCCATTAAAAAGCCTTCCAATTGAAGAGCCGTCAGCAAGCTTTGGAAGAATGAACTGTGAACACAGTGTGCTTTGATTTGTGATGCAAGTGAATTGATAACTTGTCGTTTGTCCCTTATTTCGCTATATGTTTTAGGATTTTGTCCAAATCTGCATTTCGAAGTATTCCTCAAAGTCAATGAGAATCTGGGAGACTGTAGAGCGGAGAAAAGATTTAGGAACTGGTATTTTATGGTTACATGCTATTTTTGAACTTTGAGACAAATTATACCCCTCAGACTTGTGTGCACGCTCATGTGTGACCGACCAGAGAGGAGCATGGGAAAGTGCAGCACAGACCACCAGCAGTGGCCGTAACGTACAGAGATTTAAATAGTGGTAGCCTGAGATTAACACTATTTACCCCGATGTTCATGGTTTAGGCTCAGTGGATGGTGACACCAGAAATAGCAAGCTTCCTCCAAACAGCGCCACAGTTTAAATATTGTTATTACATGCAAAATGGACAAATGAAGGAGCAAAAACATATCAAGCATATGTAAAAATCACTTACTTCACAACAACAAAAGTGTCTATTTGGTTAAAAGAAAAGTCAAATTATGTTTTTTTTTATATTCGAGTGTAAAATTCTTCATTACTCCAATTTATCATAGGAAAAAGGACATTTTAGCAGCAGGAAAAACTCTGTGGTTGAAGGCGATGCCGTGCCAAGAATGAGTTAAGGAAAAGAAAGGAACAAAGTAGAAGCAGACACTTTTTTAAGATTTCATTCAAACACACTATTCTATATATGAATGAGTTCAAGTCATCCTCCCACCACACTTTGAAAAGCCCCTGCTGTAAATCGGTGTTTTCCATTGAAGGAGTACTAAGTCATAGTTATAAACTTAAAATAACAATGAAAGTGAGAGTTCTTTGGCAGCCTGAGTTCAATGAAGTGCTGAAGAAGAATGGATTGATCTGTGCTGGTTTGCTGACATCCTCCACGTCTCTGGATTACAGTCTGGAGACATGCTGACATTGTTTCATTCTAGAACAAAAACTAAAAGCAGCGACATAACCCGGTTTCTGCACTCTAACATCAAATATTGGGGAAAATGTTGCATCTGCAACTTTGCTGCCCTTTTCTCGTGGTGTGATGAGCAACTTTTCTTCAGGCCTGCACAGACTTGACAGCTGAGGTCAGGCTTGTTTGTGAATCATTTGGGACACGACATCAGACGGAGCCCAAGGAGCTTGTACTGAATGAGTCAAACACCTTGCCAGCAGGCCGCTACAGGGTTCCATTGACTTCTCTTACAGGAGCAGGTCAATAGTGTGTATGGATAACTTTGTCACTTTTCAGTGTTTTACCAAAGCTGTGTACTACTTGTGTTGTCAGTCGTCATGCTCCTCGCTGTAGCTTCTTTCTGCCCAATGACAACTCCATGTGTCCCATGTGGCCACTGAAGGCATCATGTGTCTGACACACACACACACACACACACACACACACACACACACACACACACACACACACACACACACACACACACACACACACACACACACACACACACACACACACACACACACACACACACACACACACACACACACACACACACACACACACACACACACACGAGAACAATGAGTTCTGAGCCAGCCTTCCAGTTCGTTGCCAGTTGACCCAAACAGCTCACGGTGATTTACGAGCGTCGGGGTCGACTGCAGACGAGGCTGTGAGAGTCGCTCACACAGTCAGTTAAAATAGCGGCGTCTCCGTCTCTCTCTCCCCCCCGCCGGGTCGATTTGTCTCCCTCGTCTCCCTCGTCTCCCTCGTCTCAGAGCTGACGCTGTGGAGCAAGTGTTGAATCATGCAGCTTACTCCCCCTGAAGTAAGTGTGTGTGAAAAAGTTTTCGTGGAGTTCGATCGTGGTGCAGAGTTATAATATTAGCATCCACCTGAATGCCCAGCAGTTTTGTAAGTCACATGTTTGTCGCGACTGCAGCGATGCTTTTCCTGCCAGGGCTGTCTGCACCTTTAAAAAGTGGGTCAGTAGATCTCTGAGCTTTCGTGTGGGTCAACAATAGCGTAACAAGACCACAATATCCCATAGCTGGAAATATAGTCAGGCTGTTTAGATTTGGAATTGTTTTAAAAAAATAAAAATAAAAAAGTGCATTCACTGTATTTCTGTGGGTTTTTGTTTTTTTTTAACCAAGAAGCTCAAGTTACACGTGTGAGACATGCTTGAGAATCTTGTCTGTGATTGTTGTACTGTAGAAGTCCAGGGGGACGCTGTAATGACTAGTGTCGGAGCAGGAAGCTCTATTTCTATACTTTCTTCTATCATAAACAATCCCAAAGTTATGATTATGTGCCTGCTATACAATGTGAAGCTTTAAATCTCTCACTGCATGTTTTGACCTTAGGCTTAAAATGTACATGTTATCATCACCTTTTTGACTTCAACATCAATAATGTATACGGAAACGTTATCAGTTCCACGTCAGGCTTCACTATTTGTATTTTCACAATGTTTTTAAGTCATCCTCCTTGTAATTACAGATGGTAGATATCTTATCTCGATTGATGTATATTACTCCTCAGCAGAGAGTTATTGAGCACCAGGGTTGAGAACTTTCTGTTTTTTCATGCTCACAATTGAAAGTTGATGCTCTTCACATAATGCATGATTAAATCTGTGCATTTCACTAGTAATCATCAGGAATCAGGAAAATTTACTGCATCAAGTATTTGTGGTTGGTTTTAAGTCATGTCGTAAAAAAAAAAGTACTTGATATGCATCTTTAAAGTCCTCAAACATAAAAACATCCTTGAACAACATGTTATAAATTGCATGAATTGAGCGATCAGTTGTTTGTCGTTGCAGCGGCTCAGTGAGTTGTGCAGCAGAGAAGCGGTTGTGTTTCTCCTCGTGTATTTCATTTGCTTGTGTTCTTCCTGCACAGAGATCAGAATGAAGGGATGCAGCCACAGTCGGGAATGAAAACCCTCTTGTTAGTTTGTTATCCTCCAGGGCTTTTCTTTTCTTGTCTTTCACTCTGACGACTCGCTGGCTTGCATCAGGCAGTCGTCTTGTGTCAAACTATTTCCTCCAGTTCCTCTCTGGTGTCAGACATGTGGCCCGAAGTGTAGAAATACTAATGTAGATATAAACTGATGGTCTGTGTTTTCCCATTGGGAATCACACTTTTAGAGGTCATAACAGAAGACTGAGACTAAACATTGAACAGCAGATGGCAGCAAGACTCAGCTGAGGAATGACTGACATCTACCAGCTTCCCTGTTGGTAACTTAATAACTTAATTACTATTTCACTCATACTGTGGGTGTGTTTATGAAAACATGTTGATTTTTATATTTCCCACAAACAGTTTTTTTTTAAAGTGCATTAAAAGTTGTTTTTCTCTCTGTAATGAGACCTTTTATTCATTCATTCTCATTATTGTTATCAAATAAAGCCATGAAGAAACCCTGAAATTCAGATGACATCACACCTTGAGACGGTTTCACTGGTTTGAAGAAAGTAAATTACAACTGTAGCAGATTTTTCAAGGTTTAAATAGTTTGAACAGCTTAAAGAAATAGAACATACCTGACGTGCATTGGGAGCTTCAGTTATGTCCAGTTATGTGCAGTCGGGGGGGGGGGGGGGGGGGGCAGTGTCTCGCCAGTCATCATGATAAAAAAAAGAAAATAAAGTACATAAAATAAATATTAAGATTTTCCACTCAAGATGCATTTTCAGTTATATGTCATATTTTTGACATTTTATTCAGTAGAAATTGCAGAGTTTGAGTATTTGGCGATCAAACCCAGGGGGAAATCCCTGGTGAGGCAGTGGAGAGCTGAGCCTCATGTCTGACTGTGATCCAGTACAAACTGGGTCACAGTCATGACGCTGCCCTGTCTGGTCCTCAGCATATCAACTATATGAACTTCACAGAAATATTTGTTATGCAGCATGACTCTCTACAGTCTGTATAATGTCTGTAATGTATGTGTGAGATAAAATTTTATGTTGATCGTAATGTGAAGTGCAGAGAACATTCCGCATGAGTGGCAGGCAGGTACCCAGCCTCACCTCAAGGGGGCGTACGTGAACTGAACTTTGGCCATAATCTCCATTGAGACTGATTTTATTTATTTATTTTTTTAATAATATAGGTGTAAGTAGAAAAAAAAACTATCTTTAATTGATTAAAGCAACACAATTGAAAGTTTGAAAAATATTTTTTTACTGAAGGCCAACATTTAATTTGGCTGCACACATTGCTTTACTTTTATATTTTGTTTAAAGTAAATCTGAATTGCTTGGACACAAGAAGAGTGCTCTATCCATTTCTATAAAAGAAACTTTCTTTGTAGGACAAATATGTTCCTGTGTTAATTTTTGTGTTTGTCTGAAAGAAGAATGGCGATGGGATATGAAGCATTAGCAGTTGATGCTGTTGGACGGATAATGAAATCAGATACTCTTTTCAGTTCTTACAATTGTAAATGTGAGTCCAGAGGAGTCAGTGCCTCACCTCACTGGTTATGTCAGTAATGCTGGTTGATTTAGTAGCTGAGTGAAATCTGCATCCTTGCCTGTCTGTTTAAATATGGACCTTGAAAATGGGTTTGTGCCACATGCTGCCAGATGAGGAGTTTGTGAAACAAGTATTGGAAACATAGAAGAAGTCCAATTGGTCATAAAACTGTCAATCTTTTAAACTTTCTATGTAGCCCGTGTTTGCCCCCCCTCCCCTCCTGCTGCCTGCAGGAAATGCATCTTCAGCTATGTTAACTGCTTTACAGAATGGTAATGAGGTGCTAGCTGCCTAAACCAGAGCTCCAGACCAGGCATACTTCGAAGTGCTGAGGATACTGGAGGCAAAAATAGAAGGCCAAAGCTTGAGGTGCATTTGTTTCCATCTCGGACCGGGATTATCAGCTTCTAAACACTCCATTCCTTTAAGGCTATTGTAGCAACACACACAGACACACACACACACACACACACACACACACGCACGCACGCACGCACACACACACACAAACACACTCATACAGTAAAGGTGGAGTTACATTGTTACATTCAGAGCTACATGCTTGTTTTATATTGGATGGGAAATGTCAGATGTTCCATCCATCCTCTCTCATAGCAAAGAGATAGACATATTCACAACTATAGCCAATTTAGAATCACCAATGAACCTAAACTTTATGTTTTTGTTTTCATGCTGAGCTGAGCCAAAAGACGAAGCTCTCAATTTACCGGTCGATCTTCGGACAAGTGGAAGAGGATGGATGGATGAGCAAGGTTACATGTCTGTGATGTTCAAGTGATAGTAAATAAAGCGAGTGAGAAGGTCTCTGTGGTGCTCTGAGGTGATCAGGCCTTCCATGATCACACTGTAGCAGCAGAGGAAGCCTGATCTCACATCATGCGGGATTTTCTTCAGGCAGAGTGGAGACGACTGCAGTTATTGGATTGAAGCGGGCGAGTCGCAGATTGACCTTATAATCAATTATTGCTGAGACGGGAAGCCTGGAAAGTTAGTGAATGATGAGTTTGATATGTTGGTATTTTTGTACTTTGTGCTGCTGCTGACATCACTTTTTCTACATGTATTGTAATTTCTGGCTGCTCTTGCGTAGTGCAATACCAGTCCAGTCTGGAGGAGACAAACACGTGGACGAGTTTTTCTACACTGAGTGAAATATGTTTTACAAAAGACAAGAACAACATAAGAAAAACACATGTACATGTAAAAGATGAAAGAGGAAGTTAATCACTGGAAAAATGGGAGGCGTTTGACGGAGTTCGAGGAGAAAATGAACCAGATGACACTTGACGATGAAGCATTTCCTGTCAATGGTCCCATATTAAATAAGTTTTTTTTAAGGTTTTAGCTTGAAGAAAAAACAAGTGAGTGGTGGAAATGTCATTTAAAGGGCAACATTTCGCTCTCACTGAATAAATGTCAGAGCCTGTACTATTTCTTTTATCTTATTGATTTAATTACATCTCTGAAAGTTATGGATTTCATAACTGTTTGTGGGAAGTCAAGTCTCACTGGATGTGCAGTTGCAGTGACACATTAGCAGAGCTGCCTTCAGTGTGAGTCAGTCAAACACTTTAATTAATTAACTTTAATTTACTCATGAAGTTCAGATGAAGTGGTGCACATATATTATTTTGTTTAAGTTCTCAACTATTATTACTGAATTCCTGTATTTTCTGCAGCAAGCTGACCATTTAATGCAATTTTCTGCATCCATGTATAACTTTGCATGGCATCTATATTTAAAAAAAATCAGATTTATGAACAAATGACAGCGAGAAGAAGCAGCAAGAAAGAAAATGGCTCAAAAAAAAGTTGTCGTAACTGCAATATTAGTTTCATAATAGCGGTCAGTTGGTGGTGTGGAAGAGTCAGCTGTTATTAAATTAACATTCCAAGTCATAATGCGACGTACAAAGACGATACTTAAACATTGAGTCCGTATTTATACTTCACTGAGGAGTGTGTGTACTTTTACTATACGTGGTTTTTACTCTACCTGTTTGTAGACTCATTTTTAAAATATTCAAATAACAAGAAGACAGTAACATCATTTGCTGAACTTAATCTCAACACTGTTTTCATCGTTTACACCTCAAAACGAAACACAGTTTATTTGCCATTTACCAAATTGAGTTTTGGTCATTTTCAGCTTGTTCCAGATCAGATCGAAAATGTAGTTGAAATAAATACACAGTGTGGTCACAACGCAGCTTATCATGAGAGAAGCACATGTACACATATTTCTTTTTGATGCCATCATTATTCCCCTGATTGAAAGGAAAGCATTGGAAACACACTCCCTCACCCAGCTGGTACTGCACATCAGTGAGGCGGCTGCTGTCATCGACTGGTGTGACCAGTCACTAAGGACACAGTGATTTTTCTTGTGTGTTTATTCTGTTACTGGACATTTATTTTTAACCTGCAGAGCCAGTCGTGTGCAGATTGGGATTCACAGTGACGACCTGACAAAGAGGAATGGGGCAGGGCCGGAGATTTAGGATTAAGTAAAATATCGTGTATGCAACATGGGCTGAGTAAGAAAGGGATTTTGAGAGAGAGGGAGGGAGGGAGAGGCAGAGAGGCGTTGAGGGGGAGAAAAGGACAAGGGCGGTAAGGCCTTGGATTCAACCAGTTGAATCAACAGCTCCTCTCCTCTGGCGAGGACACGCTCGCTCTGCTCAAGCCTAATACCACAGACATGCTGTCACACACGCACAAACCCACACTGATTTTTCTCCTCCTCCTCCTCCTCTTTCACTTTGTGTCCCTTTGAGACTTTTGCACATTTGCCTTGTCACCCAGTAGAGTCGGTGCATCAGGAGAGCCCGGAGGAGGACCAGAGAGAGAGAGAGAGAGGCAGAGAGCATGAGGCTGCTGGGGAATAACATGAGGACAACAATGATAGCTCCAGCATATGACAACAAAAAAAAAAAACAACAGCAGAATACTCACGGGTTTCCTCGGGCTTGTGCTCAGCTGCTGATGTGGAGGCAGAGGGCACCAGCCTCTCACAGACGTTAGAGTTAACCGGCCCTGTTGCAGCTGACATCTCCTTAGATTCTTTTGGGTGCATTGCATTACTCCTCAGATATGGAGAGTGCACATGCATGCCTGCATATACATGCATAAGTGCATGGACACATAAAGACATATACAGTAAGAGGACTGTTTTATTAGTGTGAGTTTATGACAGCAGCTTGCTGTCATTTATTTTGTAAAACATAAATGCAATATGGCCTTTTTTCAAGCCTTCAGGCTCTGGGAACTTGTATTTTCCTGTTGTTAGATTCTGTATTATCTTAAAACATATCAATCCACAAACATGTTAAATTAATAAGGTTGTTTTTCATTTGAGCTGTAGTGTTAGTTCTGAGCACACTGCTGTTTGAAAACATGTTCATTTAGGAATATTAACATATTACTAACACATCAACAGCTGCGTTCTACAAAGGCAAACTGTTATATTCACAATATGAAAAAAATTATAAAGTGAAGTTATTTAAAAAAAAAAAAAACTGCACTGATCATTCAAATTGCTGAATGAAAATATGAACCTCTGACTCTATACAAGCTTTGTCTCCTGTTTTAGTCTGAACCAGATCGCTGGAGAGGAATCTGGCTATTTTGGTGTTAAATGCACTACTGTATGAACCAACATGTCTGTAATGATGAATTTGTTCATTTCAGCTGTGAGAAAATGGGTTTGCATGCCTGTAATGCCAATCATATTATGCCTTTTTTGTAAAAGAAGCTTTTCTCGAGCAGTCGTTCTCTATTGACTCCATATTTTTCTGTTTTCTTTATTTCAAGACCTTCTGATTCTAAATTATGCTCTGCTGTTACTGCATTTTCAATTTTTGCTGCAGAGTTGTTAAAAAGCCAGCCACATGATGTTGGTGAAATATTCATTGCAGTGTTTATAATGCATGCCAACTGTCGTCAACTAATCCTCTCTAAATGTTAGTAAACCTTTTTCAACACAGGTTGATACAATTCACAAATATTCAAAGAACAAGCATGATATTAAGATCAAACCATTAAGGAAAAGAAGAACAAGAAAAACATTGGAAAATTATTATAGAAGCACAAATTAATAGACAAAACAGACGAGATAAGGGAAGGTATAAAGGTATAAAGGTCTACACATTTTGAATGGGGTGAAAAGTGAATAATACAGTCAAGTGCGACACTGGAAACCAAACTGAAAAGATAATCAATGATATATTTTGGGAGTCGAGGTCAAGCTGTGGACAGCAGGCAGGTTTTGGCCTTTGGATGAAGTGAATTGAGCCGAGTGTTGGAAAAGCGTTGGAGGAATGTGCTGGCCGGTCACAGAGCGAGAGTGAGACCTCACTGTCACTCTGTCGCTTTGTCTCCACTTTGACACGAGCAGGTCAAACGTCGGGGGGGGGGGGGGGTATTCCTGCAGCAGCTGCCGTCTGTATGGCGTTTCACGCGGTCGCGCCGCCTCTTCCAACAGTTTTCCTTCCCGTCTCACGTCTTCACCTTCTTTTCTGCCTCTTCTCTGGTTTCCTCTCGACGCACCGAAATATCCCTAAAACCAGGATCCGGGGTCGTCGTCTCTCAGCTGAACAGCTTCTCCCCAACTTGTATTTGTTTCACACTCAGGTAGTTTCTATGACGGTGGCCTGACATTTAGAGGGCATTCATAAATCCTAAAACTTCAATTAAGTTTGCTCACGTCACATGCCTGTCCACCGTCACTGTCACAGTCGCTTGTTTACTTTGTCTGTCTTCACCGGAGAGCAGATCCTCCTTGGTGTGCTCACACTGTCTGATCCCCGCTCTGAGTTTGTGATATTGTGATAGTGAGAGTGACCCCAGGATTGGTTTTGCTGCCATAGTGACAACACTGAAATAGAGTAGTTGAAACTCTGCCGACCTGTTCACTTCCGTGAAGCCGCCGGATTTTAGCGCTGAGCAGGACGACGAAACGCCAACAAATACAATCATTAGTAATGTTGGCGTGGAAATATAACACCATCCCTAAAATAAGACTTATAAAATAACTTGGTTTATGTAATACTCTTCCAAGCTGAAGTTTAAAGTACTGCATTTCAAACCAAAGCCTTTTGTAAGAACAGAACCTTCAAGATAAAATAAAGACAGAAAGAAAACATAAAAGAAATTTTTAAGAATGGAAAATATGGAAAACCATCAATCAGACAAAGAAATTATATAAGCGAGTTTTCCCAAAATATTTAAACGATGAGAACGTACATGATCCTTGTCTGCGGCCGAGCAGCGTGAGCACTGGCTGGTGGCCTCCAGGAAGTCCTGCCCCGAACTACAGACACTGAATCTTGACATGTGGAAGCTGAGACGTCATCATTTCTCAGTGTGCGTGGCGACGGTGTTCCAGTTAGACTGTCGTCTTCATGTGTGATCGCTGATGACTGAATAAAGAGAATTACATTGATATAACCAGGATTATATAAAAGAATGAAAACCATTTTCAAAGTCAGATGGTGAAAAAAAAGAGAACACAACTTTGGTGATTGCAAAAAAAAAAAAGTATATTATATCTATTAGTACTGAAACCTACATGATTAATAATTGTGTAAATGAACGTGTTCCTGGCTGCGAGGTCACAGCGTCTCAGGGTAAATGATGTCAAATTGACCTGATCTATTCGAGCAGCAGCTGCTGTTCTGTGTAGGTTCATATCAACATGTCTGAGTTGAATGTGGAGGGATCATACGTCAGTTATTTTTTCTCATACATTATACATACTACTTTATTTTCATTTTCTATGTACTGCCAAACCTGCTTATTTTGCAATGGGGGTCTTTCCACAACCTCCCATCAAGCTGTTATAAAAACTACAGCCTTCAATGAGCACTAACAATGAGTTGTGTGACGACTCTGTAGCACTACCTAGTGGCTGCATGTCCATAGGTCTAATAGGTAAATAAAACAAATTGGTTTTAACTTATTCAACGCCATCATAAAAGGGTGTGTGATTCTATGTGAAGGACTGGAGAGCAATGTGTCTCCCTGCCCATTGTTAGCTGGGAGACACTCCAGCTTTTATAGTGACCAACTCTCCCACCTCATAACGAGATTTTCCCTGGTTCGATTCTGGACTCTGGCTTCTTCCCATTGCTCAGAGAAATGTGTCTCTGAACTGCCGATAATTGTATTTTCCCTGCCAGTGACTGGTGACCTGTCCAGGTTGTAACCTGCCTCCCACCCAATGTCAGCTGAGATCCATCACTCCCCTATACCCCTGTGGTAGATACGTCAGCCATAGATGGATGGATGGTTGGAATAAAATGGAATTAAAAATATAGGTGGATCAATGTGGGCTTTCCAGTGGTCGCCATTGATTCATGAGAGGGAAGTCAGCTTTTCTTGCAGCCCATCATTCAAGATCCAGGCGAAGGCAGCACAGCTCATCGCTTTGAGAGCTAATCCAATATAAAAGATTTCATGAATCGGCTATTTCAGTTTGTTTGATTGCGGGGGGTTATTTCCCCCACATCTTAGACCTTTTTACGGGACTTTAAACATATGATGCTTAATTTACAGAAGCTCTTCACCAAAACCAAATAATAATAAAGATCATTTAACCCAAGGATATGGTGATTTTGACCACATCATCGACTGTAAGTTCCTCAATTGTTAGTGATATGAAAGAAAAAAAAATTCTCTTGGCAGTAAGTCAGAGCTCATTCTCCTTGTTGGCAGTCAGGCTTAATTATCACTGTAATGTGTGTGTGTGTGTGTGTGTGTGTGTGTGTGTGTGTGTGTGTGTGTGTGTGTGTGTGTGTGTGTGTGTGTGTGTGTGTGTGTGTGTGTGTGTGTGTGTGTGTGTGTGTGTGTGTGTGTGTGTGTGTGTGTGTGTGTGTGCGCTTGAGAATCTGTTTCTGTTGCGTAATAAGATGTCATGGAGGACAATTCAAGAATTTGTGCTCGCTACATGGAATTACTGAGTATTGCCCCTTCCCGCCTGCCTCTCTCTCTCTCTCTCTCTCTCTCTCTCTCTCTCTCTCTCTCTCTCTCTCTCTCTATCCCCTCTCTCTCTCCCCCCTCCTCTCTCCCTCCTCAGACAAACATAGCACTCAGCACTCGAGGTGCTGTGAGAGTCTGAGAGCAAGCGGAGAGGCGGAGAAGAGGAACAGCGAGCAGAGGGAGTGCAGAGGGTGAATCAGAGAGAAATCAGGGCAACTGGCAGCAGAGAGGGAGCGGACCAGCTGAAGACTTAATGAACGCTCATCCAGCTGGCTCCAGGTTCTCCTCACTCACTCAGCTGTGAAGGAGCGTGCGCGCAGAATGGATTTCATGTTGGTCCAGCAGCCAGTGACCTGGAGCGGGAGCTGCTGCTCTGTGGACGCTTCCCACTCCATGTGGATTACTTCACAAAACGCTGCCGTTGTGATGAAAAGTGAAGACAGCACCCAGAAAGGAAGATGGTAATGTGGCGGTCTGCTCTGTTTACAGCTTCACATTCATCCCCCCGCTTGTTTGTTTAGTTCTGTTTGCGATAGCTTCCAGCCTCCACTCAGATTTGAACATCAGAATGTGTTGTGGTAAGGTAACGCTGAGTCCCAAGCAGCATCTTCTGCTCTCTGAATGTTGCTTTTCTGTGTGATTTGTTCACACCTGCTGATTCCGTATTCAGACAAGACGTCTGATATTCTGTAGAGTTTTGGCTTCGTCGTGCGAGGTTTCCTGCGTTAACCTACTTTGACAACACTGACAGATCAGAAGGTCACTTCACTTTTAAGTGTTTACCTATCTAAAGCTCTTTGTTGTGGTTGAAGGTCACTTCAAGACATCTCTTTTACTTTAAGATCTAAATGAACACCTTCAGAGGCCAATTACATAATTATATATGAGAATATTACAAAGGTGCAGTTGTGCTTTAACTTGAAGGTGAGAAAGGATTTTGCCAAAGCGAAGGGGGCAAAACATCACAGTACATGTGTTATTATGAGATGTGTGGCGCAGAGAAATCAGAAAACACCTTTTCACACATTTTGATACCACCTGTCTGATAAACTGGCTGAAAGGATAATTTTTAGTACTTTAATTCTATTTCTTAGTTTTTGTGATTTATTGAGCAACAACATCAAACGGTGTTTGTTCCTCATTTTTAAAATGAACAGTTTGCTGATTTTCTCAGCTTTTGGTCCTGTTTGCAATCTCGGTATCTCTTAATACATAAATGTACCCAACCAATTAAAGAGTAATGATTAAAAATAGTGAGGAATCTTATGACAAACTATTTACCTTTCCTTCATTGATGTCTGAAATCAAATAACTGAATGTAGTTGTTTGTCAGTTTGACAGTTCCAGTCACTTTTCTTAAATAGTACCACAGAGCCAGGTATTTATTATGTCCTGACAAGTAACCCTTTATGTCATAACATGTATGTGCTCTGACTGTGTGCAGCATAGCTCCCATTGCTCCTCCTGCCGCTCTGCCGGAGTGTTGTGACTCAAGGTGAAGATCTCGGGTTTCCCAGCATTGAGGCCGATTTCACAAACCCGCCACTGTATCCGGGTTCCTTCCCGGACCCCCTGCCTCTGCTGGCGTGTATGATGGGGAGTCGCGCAGGAACCAGGAGAAAACGTCTTCTGGCGCTCGTCGCCCAGTTTCCATTGACAACCGGTTTGGTGTGCGAGTTGTGGACCTTCACATCCTGCGGAGGGAACTTGTGAATGAGTGTATTTTCTTTGAGAGGCGGGTTGCAGAGAAGGTGTGCCCTGTTTGCACATAAAGGTGTTTTTGTTTTTGCCGCTGACGTTATGCAGGGCCCTGGATTTTAAAACGCCCGCCCAAGCTCTTCTGTAGGTTTGACTTGGCAGGGGTCAAGATGTATGGACGAGCATGTGTGCGTACCACCCCGACGTTTCCCGCCCTCTTCGCTGCATATTTGCCGTGTCGTTGAAACCAGAGTCTATTAACCCGACTATTCCTGTTTTGGGAGTGACCTCAATGTTTGGGTATTTGTTCCTGTGTCGACCAGGTTACACAGAGCATCTTTTTTTCTCCCTCGGCAGAAAGACATCTTGTCCCGTCCCGCTGATTCAATGGAAAATACACAACAGGCAGTCCAGCGGCTCTGTTTGCAATACTACAAATCATCTCTCTGCTCCTTCTGCTCCCGGCCCTGCCATGCGCTCTGAGAGCGTTTCCTCAGAATATTAAAGGTTTTCAGTTCGTTTGAGCTCGCTGGTTGAACTGAGCTGTAATGACTCCAAGGCAGCTGTTCAAAGAGTTTCAGTGTGATGGCTTTGAACAACTGCAAAAGGTTCATTTTTACTTCCGCCGATCGTTTTGCCTATTTTATGTCCCGTGCAGTCAGCGATTCTCTAAAAGACTCTACCCTCTTCACCCTCACAATGAATGAACTCACATACTAATTAGTGCAAATCAATTATCTGCTGTGTGTTTGATGATAAATAATTCTGACTCATGTGTCACTTTGGACGGTTTGATGACACTCTCACAATCTAGCTACCTGATTAGGAATTGATCGCTTTTATCTACTGTATCATCTATGATATCTTTCTTGTGTTTGTCATGAAATCTGCGGTGTGCGTTACATTAAGCACAGCTGTGGGCTAATTACAGTTGATTCGAGCGTGTCATTGAAAGCTAAGACACACTTTGTATACTAATAACCACGCTACACACACACACACACACACACACACCACACACACACTCACACACACACACACACACACACACACACACACACACACACACACACACAGCATGTCAGCTCGCTCATTGAGACTTAAAGAAGCGCTTCAAGTCTTGCTCATCATAATCCCAACTGTTATTCACGACTTAAAACACAGCCTTGCCCCTCCTCCTACTATACAACCTTTCAACCCGCCTCATAACTTCCTCTGATCTAAGCCACTCATCCTCAATATCATCCTTCCGCCTGCCCCGATCAGCATATCCCCCGCTAAGCGACTAAATATAATGTCTGGCCATCTCGTCCTCTTCTATGTCTGTACAGTACTTCTTCTCAGGCGTATTTATGCGTCCACTGGGGAGTTTGGCTTGTGCCCGGGCCCTGGTGTCACCGGGTGTTTTTGAGGTGGAGAAACACAATATGCCACCAAGAGAAAGAGGTTAAGAGGAAAAAAAAAAAATATATATATATATATATCTGACGCGTTGTGCAAATGGTCCAAAGGTGCAATTTAAGGGATAAAGGATAAAACACAGTATTTATTAAGGGAATCCATGTAGTCTATAAAGGTGGAGCCTTCCTGACAAAAATAGGTATTTGGTCATTTTTGTGTCTTCTCACTGACTAATCTGTTTTCCTGCTGCAGATTTTTTGAGGCGTAAATAACTTAGAGTGATGTATTATTTATGCAAAAACAAGAGATGTTTTTGTGCAGCCAAAACAGAAAAGCTCTTACTCATGTTGTTGGTTTAGGAGCAATTATCCAGGAGAGATATACACAAAAAAACCCATCCCATTATAGAATTAAATAAAGTAATGCCTTTGATTTAGTTGAATTTATTCACATCTCTCTTAGTGACAGTGAAGGAAAAGATGTACAAAAGGTCATTAGGGAGTGACATTTCAATATCTGAGCACAAGACAAGATGGTGATTGTATTATATTAGATGTCGCAGATATTTTTGAGGAAGTTGGAATGCATTTGGGACATTTGAAGAAAAATTTCATATATTATGGATATTTTTATGATCTTTCCCCATTTGGTAATTTGTCAAGTTGTCATGCCATTTAGGACCATAGTATTATGAAACAGATATTAATGAGGTGAGCTTCCACCCATTTAAGGTCTTAAAAGAGCTGTAATAATGGCTAAACAATTTAAAAAAGGAAATCTTCACTCCTTGGTTTTAATTATTCAGTGATTGTTTATGAAATGGTGTTGATTACTAAAATTAAATACTCAGACGTGTTGTCGTCCTTCTGATGACGTTTTACTTTTACTTCTTGTAACAACAAATAATTAAATAATTCTGTCTTTATTTAAATGTAATCAAGTCCATAACATAATAACTTGCCAATGGTGTATTAAGAGATTTGAACCATTATTGTGATAATATTTTGCCAATAAAGTCATAAGTTATTACATGATTTAAAAACAGCAATACTGTCAATCTTGGGTGTAAAAAAAACGTTGTTCTATTCTATTACATTATTAGCTTTGATACGTTCAGAATGACCAACATTATGGCATCATTGATTTTTGCACTCTTGACAAGTGTACTTTTCCTTCCCCTCATTCATAAAACTGGCTCACTACTTCAATTTCAATCAAGACAAGTTTGGGTTACAGTGAAATCATTTTAATATGGAAAATAATAGTTTGTTTCTTCAATATAAAGTCCATACAGGTTTTGACCTTCTTTTTCTTCCAGAAAATATAATTTCTGACTCAAAACTCTCATATATTGAATCATTTTCTGTATTGCTGCAAATGATTAAAGTGCTGTGTCTATGCTGACAATCAAATTATGCCAATACACCTCTGTATGTAGCTGTCATTGACCTTTATGCCCTTCTAATTCTATTCAAACTGTTTATAATTTATTATTATTGCAGAGATCTTTAGTAGAGCTTTTTATAGGTCTGTTTTTATCCTTGCTCTAATTAAGTGAAGACATGCTGGTGTAGTGGTTCGCCTGCCTGGAAACAAAGCTGAATATGAAATTCGGCACTCATTTCAATTCAATTCAACTTTATTTATATAGCCCCAAATACAATACAGTCATCTCTTGCTGCTTTTAACAGAGAAAAACCCAACAAAAGTGAAGCTTTGTTCACTTTTTGTATATTTTGGTATTTTTCCCGGCATAACTAAGGATGTAAACAAAACGCTCTGGACACAGCTGTTGTGACGTTTATTCTGCAACATGACTTCCACAACAGTGCTGCGTGATGGACTAAAACTAATGCATGAGCGTTTCCTGGGTGTCATGCTGTGAAGTTACCAACAGCTTCAAAGAAAAGAAAGATGATCAAAAATGGAAATAATCTGTTATAAGGATTCAGTGCTGCTCAATCTATACTTCTAATTATGGACTTCCACTTCTCAAATTTGATATTGTTCATTGTTTGCGTTACTCTGTGTTACATTGGTTTGACAAATTCTTCTCATTCCAAGGCCTATAAAATGCTTTTTTAGCCAGAGCTTGACCGCAGTCTCACAAATCTTCCCCAAATCTGTGTTAAATATCACTGGTATTAGTCGGGACAATAGCTAAGAGACTCATTTTGAGGGAAAATGACCCTCTGACCTGCCTTTTCATTAGTGGATTGTTGATTGGAAGAAAGACTCAGACTTTGGCTGTAGAAAATCATATCTTGTAATCTAATCCTTGTTATTGTAAGAATGTGGCAAAAATCTTGATCCAGTTCGGGGTCTTCATCTGCCGACAAATTGATGGCTAGATTAGGGAGAGTGCACATATTTATATGGTCAATAAATTCTCACTTGTTGTGCTTGACTGTCCCAAAAACTGGTGGAAAATTTTACATTTATCTGTTGCAAAGGCCAAAAATTCAGAATTTCATTTGGCAAACGTGTGACTGTTCAATGTCTGTCATGCCACAATCATCCACATACTCAAAGCGCCGGTTCTGATATTTTAAGTCAAAATGGCACATTTTTGTGTCTTCGGCAAGTCATTAGCTGTCCCAGCCAAGTGAGACACAATTATTCCAGAGTTGTACAGTCATGGCAGTTTTATTGAATTTCTGGTTGATTCTTTTGAAATTAGTAGTAAATGTAAAATATTCATATTGTACATGATTAAATTGCAATGCTGAATATTGAGATAATTGTCACTGCTGGTATGTTTTTAAACCTCGTATGGTTCCAGTCAGTAATGAGAACTTTCCTGAGGTAGGCATTACACACATAAAGCTCATATTGTTCCAACACATGCTCATTTGAAGGGAGTCATATTTAGGATGCTTTGGATGCAAATAACATAATATCGTTTCAGTAGTAGCAGTCAGCAGTCTTTTAAAAAACTCAAGTCAGAAATCTTTCCAATTTTGTGATTATTTTAATATTAAAAAAAGGGAAATCTGTGTGATTTTGGTCATCGTAGTGCTTCTTGACATTTTATATGTAAATGGTACATCAGGGTGTTTTATTTTCAGCTGTGGATTAAACTTGCAGCTTTGTGTGAGCTCAGTTTGAACACCAGAAACTGTCTTGGACAAAAACAATCTTTAAATCATAATTACGCTTAGATGTTTGCCTTAAAGACTATAATGATCATGTGGAGTGTTTTTTTTTTTGGCAACGATGTTAAAGCATCATTAGAGCATTATTGATTTTCTGGAGCAAAGTCACGGGTCAGATATAAGACTGTCCTTTTGTCACTGATGCATTTCATTTGGTCAAAACTTATTTCTAATCCTCTCGACCTTGAGTCCAAACTGACTCAGCAGCAGATAGAAATGACCCAACATCATTTCAGGATGTTCCGGCTGGTTAAGAATCACATTAGAGTGGCTTTCCGTCTCTCTCAGCTTCGTCCCCTGCAGGGTCAAAAGCAGGAGGATTGTGTCCTCCGTACACCCCAAAACACACATCCAGCGTTTGAAATAGGGGAAAAAAAAGGTGGACTGAAGGACTGGAATTATTTCCAGAAACTGTGAAGGTTTGTGCTGACGGCTCTGTTTGAGTTGTACGGTAATCATTTCGTCATTTACTGCACAATTAACCGAGCTGTAAGATATGGAAAAAAAAAGAGCTGTCAGCTGATTTAATCTTTACTTTCAAAATGTTCAGTAAAATCAAAGAAGAAATGTGCTGAGACTGACAGTGTGATGACAGATCGGTTATGTAAGCACGCCTACATCCACTCAAATATAGTCAACATTTTCCAAGGTCAAGTTTTGAACAAAGTTATTGAAAGAGTAGTTTTACTCACAATATTTATGATTTTTGCATAAGTTGTGATGGGGACTTTGGACAAGATGTGACATAAATCCACGTCTCTCCCCCGGCTCCTCGTCTCAGTGTTGGCGACAGCAAAACTATTTGAAATAGTTTGTGTAATTCAGCAGGGGATCCTCTGAATAAATGAAAAAAACTGCAGACATAAACACAGGAAATAGATTTTTAAAGGTTGCATCAGACACTTGAAGTTTGGCCCACTTAGAGCCCTTCTGCCTGTTGTGTTTCACATAATTATTTGTTTTTCTTTCATTTTGTTGAGATCATATTACAAAAGCAGAATATTTGTGGACGTATTTCATCGGTTCAGTACAGTAGCAGTTTTGTAAATTATGAAAAGTAAAGACAAGCAATCACTATAACAACTGGAGATAATGAATTATTCCCACAGCTTCCAAAAAACCCCATCCCTGATTATATTAATTACCAAATCTTTTAAAAAGTATTTCAAGCAATTATTAATTCTAAAAGCTACTTTTATCAATAAAATCCATAAAACAGATCATTGATCAAGATGTTGGTGGAGATAAAGCTGGAGGAGCCATGTTGAGATGGTTGGAGGTGAAGCTGCCAGACGAAAGAGGAGGAAGCCTTCCGGGAGGGTTTTAGTATGTGCTGAGGGAGGGGATGGAGCCGCAGAGGAGGCCGGGGATAGACTCACAGACTGACTCATAAAGGAAGCAGAATTCAGATAAATAACTCTTCACATAATTTCTCCTATAGGATGCGTGAAAGCAGCTCATCATGTGATCACAGTGTCTTTCCTTGCTTGAAACCTCCCCGACCAAATAAACCCTCCAAAAGAAACTATCATTACCACACTGTCAGATATACTCTTATGTGCAACAGGATTCTGTTGTGTCGCCACACATGTTTTAGCTGTCATTGTTGAATATTTTTGACTTGTCTGGACAGGAACCTGCTTGACATCAGGAATGTTCAGGGGACTATTTTGGTTTCATAATGATGCCGGACAGAGATATTCAAACTGTCCTCAGCTCCCGCTCTGGGATACCTTATCCACGGTAATGTGACCGTCCTCATTTATTTCAGTGGCTCACCGAGAAGGATCTGGGTGTTTATATAGAGCCATGTGAATTCACAGTAACTGTACGCTGACCTGGGCACAGCCACCGGCCCATACGGGCCCAGACAAACATGTAAACACACCAATGAGAAAACACACACTTCACCAACCACTTGGAAGTGCTGTGTCTCCTTTTTTTAGCCGTTGTACAGTAACTGGTTATGTGCGCGTACTGCTGACTCATCTTACCGGCAGTGTGAATGCACCCTGAGTTATATTTTACTGGTGTTTTATAGGTGAATGCTCTTGAGCCCCTGGACTCACAATTGCTGCCAGTGAGTCCAGGTCAACGCCACTGTTAAGTTTTCTTCTTAAGGTCAACTTCATTTGACTATGTGTCATTATTAAGGTGCTGTTTGTCCAACAAACCAGAGGCCTAAATATTTACATGCCTCACCGCTTACATAAAAATCCTTCTGAGGATTTTATTTAGGATTGAACGAAGCTCAGGATTAAATGTTTGAACATTTATGCCTCCTTTGCCTGCAATCTGTCCTCCTGCCTTCATGTTCTTATTTGACAGCCACTTCCAGCACCTCTCCATCTCCCTCATGTCATCACGATGGTTATTGTTGTGTTTTCTCCCAGAGAATTGTTTTGGGAACTGTGGAGGCTGTGGATTGGCCAGGACTCCAGGAGTTTTCAATGATAATATAAGGAGATGAGATAGAAAGAAAACATGACCTGGAAAAAACAATATGCAGCATCATGCATACAGGAAACAACAAACCTATGAGGCACTAAATGAATTAAAGTAGGTAGGACAGTGTGAATCCTACTCGGGCTTTTCCTTTCAGTCAGAGGACGCACAACAGATAGCGAGCAGAGTCTGAACAGACTTTACTCATCACACTCTGTTTCCATCCATTACATCCTGTATATATTTGCCATGACAGCTTGAGACTCCTGAGTAGTGTAAAATAAATTCCATCCATCTTCTATAACGCTTCATCCAACTGAGGGTCACCATGCAGGGCTTGGGGCCGATCGCAGCTGACTTTGGCTACAACCTGTACAGGTCACTTGTCCACCCCAGGGCAAACACAGAGAGACACATAATCCACTTTTCATGGCTTTAAATAGTAATTTCAAATAGGAGAAACAGCTCACCTTCTCAAAAGTAACTTAACATCCATAACTAAGCCATTCCGTTTGTTTTTACAGCAAATCTTGCACACTTTACGGCACTGAACACATACCTGGGGGAAAAAAATTGCAGGAACGTTTGTGGTATGTGTCGACGTTCACACATCACCTTCCAGAAGCCATATATCTCCCTCCAGAGCCTCAGTCATGCATGTATATACATTAACCCCCGAGGTCTGCTGCTGTGGCCTTTGCAGGGCTAAATAAAGCAGGGCCTAAAAGTGGGTAGCCGGCCACGAGTTCGGGTCAAAGGGAATGTGAAACCATAAACCAGGAGGCTATGGAGCCTTGGGAGCAGCCATCACACTGTGTTTACTTGGATGTTTGTTGTCGGTACAGTTCAGGTTGTGCAGAGAGTGTTTGTGTTTGTGTAGCTTTTCTCCGGCGGGTCACAGGGTGGAGGATGAGGACTTTGTAATTTACTGGGTGTCACCAGTCAGATGAAAGTGACTAACTCCAGGTTTCCTTTTATTCAGCGTGACGATTGCAGGTTGTTAAAGTGAGAGTGTTTACTGCTGTAGTTGGTGTAAACACAAGTAGTGTACACTCATGTACTTTATCTATTTCATACAAATAGGAAGACCAAAACAACAACCCAAAAAGACAAAGAAAAACTACATTCTTACTCTAAACTAAGCTCTAACAACGACTTGATTTAACCCTTCTCTGGAACTGGACTGTTTTTAATGCATTCTTGTAAATGTTTGTACTAATATTTGAGTGCTGAGTCTTGAAATAAAATGTGGAATAATAATTAGAATAAATATCAGGAGCCTGAGACAAAATTCAGCTGGCATTGGGTGTATGATGGGGTATAAAGGCACCAGTCCATCCTCTGGCAAATGCAGATATACATGCAGTTCCACATATACACACTTTTATCAAACTTTGAACTATGGGAGGAACGGTGTATAAAACCACCTATGCTGCCACTTGTGACGAATCAATAAAAAAAAAAAAAACAACTTCCTGTACAGATTAAAGTATAGTGGAGAGAATGATTGCAGGTCTACCACTAATGCACCAAAAATGTCAGATTCAAAAGTCTATTTAGCTTGAAGATCACAGACGTGAGTGATGTGAATCGTGTTAATGTGAATGTGCCTGAGAGACAGTGTGGATGGCCTTAAGTTGGTAAAACATTTTCTTCAGCCTCTTCTTCCTCCTTTGTGCTTTCAGAACCTTGATTCCCTGGAGGGCTCCATCCAGAACCTGCTGTCGGTACTGTACCCGCCCTTTGAGGCCACCGCTCCGACTCTCCTCAGCCAGCTCTTCCACATCATAGAGGGTCGATTCAGGGGAGATGCCCTGCGCTGCTTGCTGGACTTTCTGGTTCCAGCCAAGCACATCTTAGACACCGTGCAGCAGGCTGCATGTGTAAGGCATATTTTCTACAGACGTATATTTTTTTTTTTGTAAATTCATTCTTTGTTATTGTTAACTCCAGTTCAAAGCTCTCCAGAACATACCGTCTTTTACCTTGTCTCCTTTAGGCTCAGTACTCCGATGCACTTTTCCTCTGCGAGGGCTGGCCTCTGTGTTTACGGGAGCAAGTTGTCGTGCACCTCGCTCCCATCAACCCCCTGCTGCTGCAGCCTGGCGACTTTTACCTCCAGGTGGCACCGTTCTGCGACCAGTCGGCCCGCATCGTGGTGTGCAGTCTCCTGGAGGAGGAGGGGTTTGATACGGGAGCAGTCGAGGAGACTCCAGTCCCTGAAACCTCGTACCCGTGCATATTCCGCTGTGGCTGGCTAGATGAGATCAACCACGGGCGCCAGGGAACGGCCCTCAGCCAGTGTCTGCTCGCCACTGAGCAAGGTGTGGTGAGGTTGCCATGGGAACGGGTGGCCTTGCCTGATTTTGTGGAGCTGCCACAGAGTGCTGAGAGTAGTATGGCCTCTGCTCCTCCTCCATATCTTCCTCTTCCATCTCCTCCTCCTCCATGTTTTTCAGATTTTTCTGACCTTTCTATATCTGACACGTCATTTCCTCCACCTCCTCCTCCTCTTTGTTCTTCCACTTCTTCGTTGAATGAATCTGACATAAAACAATATCCCGCGACTGTTCAAAAATCAGGTGGGCCATCTTCTTCACAGCCCTCCGCTTTCTCAGTGCAGACCAGAATATGTCCAGCCAAGCATGGCATCGCAGTGTCGCTTTGCCTGGTGGACTCAAGCACTGCCTCATCAGCTGGGCTGGTAAAAGCAAAAGAGATTGAAACAGAGCCTAAGCCTATAGGCTGGGTTTCCCTAAATACGTGGAACAGCCGGTTTACTGGGACACATTCCAGTACAGCCACAAAAACAGATTTAGATCAATCCAGAGGGAAAAGTAGGGTTTCCATTGTTTCTGAAAATACAGAGCGAGAACAAAAGGAGTTAAACCAGCAGGGCACAGACAGAAAGGGGCTCGAAACCCAAGGTGTTGCAGAAGGAGAATATATTGACGTACTGCAGGCTACAATGCTTTTTGGTCGAGCTCAGCTGCTTGCAGAGGGACAGCATAAATCAGAAATCCAACTGAACGCACAAACAGAAGCAGAGACACAGAGGTATCCACAGCTACAGCAGATGAACTCACACAGGCAAACACAAAGAGAGCCAGTCTCACATTTCCAACCATGTGCACAACCACAAGCACACGTGGAGTCGTCCACAAAACCACAAAGTCATTTCAGATCTGCTCCCTCGTCCCGCCCCGGCGTGTCTGCAGAGCCAGGTCCCCAATCCACTCTCCACCATTCCCAGCCACATCACCCTCCGCCTGACCCCTTCGAAGACTCACAGTGTGTCCGCACTGTGCGCTTCTCTGAGAAACCTTGCACGCCGTGCATGAGAAGGAGGCAGGGCGGGAAGGTCAGCAGGGCTCAAGAGCTGAGATGTCGATACAGAGACTCGTACCAGGCTGCTATTCAGAACCCTGTCGCCTTTGGACAGGGGACTCAGAGGGGGAATATGCTGGCTGTGTTGGAGGAAGATGGAGATTTCTCCCACCATGAAGACAAACCAGCAAACACTGAAACAGCAGATCCTTGGTGTAATGTCCAAGATGTGTGGTGCAAAAGACAGTTTTCCTCCTCTGCCGGGGAAGCCATCTGCGAGGAGTCGGGAGAAAAGCGTACTGTTCCATATTGGAAACCGGGAAATACAAATAGTGCTCCCTGTATGGATTACAGGGCAACACATGCTGTACGGTTTGGTGAGCTGCTGGAACACACAGCTGAAAGGACCATTGTACCTTTCAGTGAACCACACGATGCACGCTCTGCCAAATCTCATGACGGTTTACACAATGTGAATGGACCAGACTCTGCGGCACAAACGAGGGTAAACACTACTGAACCTTCGCCAAGTTCAAACGGTCCCAAACAGTCCGATGTCTCCGCCAAACATTGTGGATTACCGTTTAGTTCAAGTGAAACCTCTGGGAAGCAAATGACTCTTAAGACTGATCAAAGGCTACATAACAAAACAAGTTCCACCAGGACGAATGCAAACTCTCTTACAGCGGCTCAAAACAGGTCGGATAGTAGAAGGTGCTCGTCTCTCTCCACAGCGGTGGTGGACACCTCAGAGAAGTGTGAACTGGTCATCGTAGAGGGTCAAAATGTCAGGAGAAGAGAGAAAGTGAACCCCCGTGCAGAGATTCCTCAGCTGCATGTCGTCAAATGTAAAAACAGCACAGCCTTTCGACTGGTTTCACCCAAGATTAACAGAAAGAAGATGGTTATTCCAGGTAAAGGGGTGTCATTTGCTTTATTACTTTAAGATATTTTTTTCATCAGGTCGTCATCCACTGTGTTTTAACGATATGAAACCAACTGTCCACAGAAGCTGCTCAGCCTCCCGGTTCTACTGCAACAGGCACAAATGGCCTTCCAATGGAGAAACTGCCACAGACAGACACTCCTTCATTAGAGGGGAAACACACGTTCTTCCAGGCGGCGTCGGGACGCCCGAGGCCTGACCACCTCCACCTGGGATCGCCTGACCCCGGAGCACACCCTGTCTATCTGGGACTAGCCTCTCTCACCGGTAGTTCAGCTCGAGACACAGTCAATGAGACCTGCAACCACTTATCTATGTGTGTGTGTGTGTGTGTGTGTGTGTGTGTGTGTGTGTGTGTGTGTGTGTGTGTGTGTGTGTGTGTGTGTGTGTGTGTGTGTGTGTGTGTGTGTGTGCGCATATATATATTTCCTAAAAAACTAAAAAAAACAATGTAGTTCAACCAAATTGATTTTAAAAAGAAATGTTAGTTACACTGCATAAAAGGAAATTTTGCATATTTTAAATTCCTCTCAATCATTCTTGTGTTCATCAAAATAAGTTCCACTCACAGTGAAGTTCACACCCTTTAATGCTTTGTGTTTGATTTTTTTGTTTGTTTGGCTCCTGTTGACCTTTGCTTGTGTGTTTTGATTCACTGCAGTACAGTTTGGCATCTGTTACACAAAATGTTTCTTTTTTTTTTTTTTTTTGAAAATTCCCCAAAATCATTTGCATAATTTTAGGGAATGCCCATAAGAAAAGCCAGATTTTGGCTGCTGACCTCTTTCCCTTTTTCAAACCCTCCAGGCGGCAGAGACAGGATGAGCAGGGCAGTAGTTGAACTCTATGGAGACCACCAGGGATGGAGATCAACTGTAACGAGCCAGGAGATCTTCCAGATGCTGCTTTACTTCCACTCAATCACCCGGTAAGAAACATTTCTAACTTAAAAGCTTGAAAAGAACGACTGTATGTTGAGAAGCATTAAGGCTTTAAGAGTCGTGTTTTGTGCCGTTTCCAGGAAAGAAGTCAGAGAATTTGGGTTGACGCTTATTTTTGATGCTCGAAAGATTCATCCTCAGCCGCAGCTCTACAAGGCTCTAATGACTCTTCAGGTCAGGAGCCCACTTTCTTCTACACCAACAGTTTATCTGATCGGATTTTGATGTCAGTTGTTCAGTGATTTCTGAGCTTTTGAAAATGAATTGCAAATTGAAATATATTGATATAAAAATATTCTTGGATTAATCTGATGTATTTTACATCGTCTAAAGAAGTAGGAGGTGTTTATTATGGCTCAAACTACACAGATTTGGTTCATATTTCACAAGATTCATGACTTCTGTGTTATGAAACGTTCTTGACTGTGTGCAGGAGCTGTGTCCTCAGGCTGCAAACAGTTTATTGCTGCTGGTGGACAAAGACGGTAACAACCGACCAGAAAGATGTCCTGGGATACAGGTCAGATCTTCCTCTGAGTGTTAAAACGTAGTACAGATATTAAAAACACACGATGGGTTTGGAAACTCTGAAATTGAAACAGGAAGACAGCTTAACAGTAAAGTAATCCCGAGGTGTTTAATAAAAGCAGCTAGTAGATGATGTCGTCATTGAAGTGATAAAGACCCTTAAAGTCGGCCTTTATTCCCCCCATGAGGCAGACTGAGGTCGTGGCGTCGATGAAGGTTTTACTGAAGCTGGTGGATGTGAGTCAGCTGAGCTCCCGTCTGGATGGAACGCTGTCCAACGCCTACTGTGACTGGATGGAGCTGCATCAGGTGCCCCATTAATCAACTCCCTTCGTATTTCTGTCAGTGCACCTTTGTAATCCGCTCATGAGGTGGAAATGTTCACCTTCTCTTTGTCTTCCAGAAACTGTTCCCCTTCGTGTATGATCTCCATGAAACCTCTGGCCTGCTTCTGAGGGCGATCAATAAGTTGGAGGAGCCTCAGAGGACAGACTCGGTGCAGGTGAACCCGAACGCTGCCCTGCTAAAGATGATGATGATTTCTCATGTTGGTGCTTTGAGCATCATGTTAATCCCATGTTACGTAACCCTGCCTGCACCGATGCCGCACTGTGTGACTTGTTCATGTAAAGAAAGTAGTTTTTAATACAAAGTCTCAGTGAAGCAAAACAGCAAGCACACGCTAAAATGAGTTTGTTCAACATTTCCTCAAACTGATGTCTGTTTGCAGGCTGTGCAGCAGTGCATGACGGACCAGAGGACTCTGATGAAGGATGTTCTGGAGGATAGCCGATTGGTCAGCCTGCAGAGAGAGGGCGGGGCAATCCTGGCCCGCCTGAGGAAGGAGAGTGACCTGAAGTACCCTCACTGTGAAGACCTCAGGTTAACATACAGAGAAAATCCTCTTAAACAGTCGGGGAATTGTAAAGCCAGATGCTGCAAATCCTTCAAGGAGCCGAAGCACAAGGCAGCGAAACGTACATGATTTCAGGAGTTAGTTTTGTGTTGTTTTATCTCTCTCATGCACACAGTGATGCGGTGGACTCTGTGACCAGTCTGTACAACCAAGTGGAAGAGCAGGCCCACGTGCTCGTGCAAAGGTCCAACATGGCGCTGGAGCACCTGGAGTTCCTGCTGCAGCTCCGAGAGATGGAGGGACACTTCACACAGGTACGTTTTAATAACTGCAGATCTGCCCTTTGATTCGATGACTTTGTGTGACCATTGTGATCAGTTGTAAGTTTGTCTGTTGGTTAAGTATTTGTCTGTATTGTCACACTGAATGACGTAAATTAGAACTAAAGTAAACTTTTGTATAAGCAACTGAGCTTATAACAAGATACTGAACTGTCTTTTAAAAATGTGTGTATATTGAAATACTGTTTACCAAAATAGCTATATGTCACTGATATTTAAAAATATGAAATGTTTGTAGACCAGTTTCTAAGGCTGTAAATACCACCGATTAACAGTTAAAGGGCAACTGACCCAGTCTGTGGAGCAAGTTATAATTTAACACCTGCAGGAAGGCAGCAGCACTTCAATTTGGGAATAAAAGCTCCTGATATTGTGATTGAGCTCCGATAACATTAAACACAGTGTTGTGTGCATCTCCAACTTAAATTAGAGAAAATTCAAGACGCTTCAGGGATGTGAAGAAACTGAAAGTATATTTAAAAGTGCATATATGTTTTGTACTGTTTTCATTCTTTCTGCTCAGTTTTTGTGTCACTTCACCCAGGTTGATAGTGTTACTGCAGGAAACTGTGTCCTGGACCTTCTCTTGTATCACTCCAATCATTTTCCTGGCAACACACACACAATAACTATTTAGAGGACAGTGTTAATTCAAGCTATATACATTTGCCTTACATATTCTATTATTTGCAAATCAAAGTACATATTACTAAAATGATCTATTAATCAACAGGATTTAAAAATCCATTATGAACTAATCAAACAGCTCTTAATATGGACATCTTTAGTTTTTAAATACAAATTTTAAAGTACACCAAACTTTGTGAAATAAGATTTTTCTGCTTATCAAAACAGTAAAATTTATCATTTGTCCCTTTCCTGTGTCAAGATCCAGCAGTGGTTCAACGTGGAAGGAGAGCGCCACCTGCTGGAGGCTGAGTCAGTGGAGGACTCGGGGGACAGGATGGAGCAGGTCCTCAGCAGCTTCACTGGTTTCCTAATTGAAGCGAATGTGAGTCTCAGTTTGGTGTCTTCCTGGGAACTATTTCTGTATTAGAACGTCCCCGTCTGTCCAGCTGTCAGAACCTCTTTTTCCATCCTCCTCCAGGACCGGAGGCACCACGCCATGTCGTTGGTGTCGGAGGCCGAGCGGCTCCAGCAGAGCGGCTTCTCCTACACAGAGATGGAGGCGTTCGGTGCTCTGATCTGCAGCTTTAAGTCGGGCATGGAGGACTTCCTGTGCAGGGCGGAGACGTGCGGCAGGGAGCTGCAGATCATGGTCAATGTGTGCGACTTTTGTGAGCAGGTTGGTCCAAAATCAGTGCTCACACTTTTCTGTTATTACCTTTATGGTGTGGGGTCATGGTTCTTACTTTGGAGGCACAAAACACACAAATACCTATTTGTTTCAGGGAAAATATGTCATGTCACACCACAAACAATCCACATTGATGAGCTTATTTCATTGTATCTATTTAATGCGTATTATTCTTAAAGTGTTTGTCTCTTACAACCAACAACAATTTAAAAAAATGATTGAACATGCAACCATGCAACATGATTGCAATGTATTGACTCTGCAACGTTCCCATAAGAGCAATCGATGTGCCGTTTGAAACTGCTTTATTTACTTTTTACAGACAAATGTTAAACCATACCTCCTTTTCTCAACTCATTGTTTTAATATTGGTAGACATAAAGTAAAACCCTTCGTAGTTCTCAACCTGTAAGAGACCTGGAACTGCCTCGGTGGGGAAGAGAAATCATTGGAGGCGAATGTTGCTTTGAATACACTGAGGTTGTCACAAAGTTATTGGCAGATTATTATAGACATCATCAGGAAAATACTTTCAAAAAATGTACTTCAATTGGAGCAGGTATAGGAAGCTGTTATTTGCTTCAACACTTTTATGTTATATCACTGGGATGTTTTGACAAATGAGAGATGAGAGAGGGTCTGCAGTGTTTTTAGAAAGTCAGACAAAGGGGGTTCCAGAACAGAAAAGATAAATAACTCCTGATTGAGAGAAAAGAATTTGGAGCTTTTAATTCATCTTTTTCAAGCAAAATTCCCACGGTACTCTGTTAGTCCAAAAACATGGATTTGAGCTTAACTGGTTACTATAAAATTGTCCAGAGACGTGAATGTGAGTGTGTGTGATTGTCCGTTTTTTGGTTTTTGTCCCTGTGTGAGTCTGATGACCTCTGCCTTTATTCATAGCCATAGTTTATGCTTGTGCACATATGGAGAATATAAAAGAAAATGTATTCCTCTTCTTCATCACAGTAAATGAAAATATCTTTTACTAACAGGCGACAGCTCTGGCCAGTGAATGTGTTGAATACTTGGAGCAGAGCCACACCAGAATCCACTCCACGCGAGACCAAAGTACCCCTCAGGTCAATGAAACAAACGGTCAGCCGACACACCACAGCCCGGACCCCGACGCTGCGTCTCTCTGCCAGCCTGACATCCATGCAGCGCAGGGCTCGGGTCTGACCGCCGCCCGGGCTTCGCCGTCCTGCACTGACAGCTCTGGCATCCAGGCTTTCCAAGACCGGTTCCTCCACTTCAGCCCAGAGAGGTTCCAGGAGATGAAGGCTCAGGCCAGCGTGCTGCGAGGGTCCCGGGGGATGAGAGTCTGGAACGTTGCCTGGTTGAAATGTCAGGAAGCCCGTCAGCAACTCCAGGAGAAGATGCAGGAGGTGGAAGAGGTTTATCCTCAAACACCGGAGTCCAGCAGCTGGTGCGAAGGTCATTTTGTGGATGTGGCGAGCACGAACATTCAGACTCGCTCCCCCGGTGGCCAGAGTCTGGTGGTGCAGTCGACCCCGGGGCCTCGGCACCCGCAGTGGGAGGGGATCGTGTCAGGAGCTGTGGACTTGGGGAAACGGAAGCCAATTCTGGGCAGCAACACCCCAAATTCTACAACAGTGGCGTGCTGCGACATCATCATCAAACCTGAAGATCGGGGCGAGGCCGGGGCGAGTCCGGGGTCAAAGGTTCCTCCACAGTCACCTCAGAGGTAAATTTGGTCTCGTCACAAGATTTAATTAAGATTCATTTCCAGTGATTAGCAAATTGTTCTGTCATTTCTATTTGACATGCTATGAAATACACGCGATAGTGAGGTGATTGGTCAAACAATCTGATCTGATTATCAATAAGATGCTCTTTGTTTTTTCTTCGAATATGCTTGGGTTTTATTTCTGCATTCTTGTTATTTGTCCGAGATTTACCCACGAGATATTTTAAATTCTATAAAAATGAGTGAACATGATGCAAGAAATAATACATGCTTTTATTTCATTTTGAAATAAATAATCTAACTGAAATCTTAAATCCTGGTAAAGAAATGAAAGATTTACACACAGTGTAGAGTTTATGATGAAATGTTTACTGGTCGGATAAAACTGCAGACTCTGTTCACACTTTAAAATATCATTACCACATAAAACACACAGAGGAATAACTAACTTAACCGACACAGAGGGAGAATGCTCTCCTTTCTAATTATTTATTCAATATGATAATATTGATGAAAAGTAAGTGAGCATTTGAGCGATCCTCAAAAACAATCCTCGTTTTTCAAAGTCCACACTGGGTGTGTGTCTCATCACTGATGTCCTCCAACTCATTCATTCTGCCGCAGGTCTGCACGCCGGACAGAAAGAGAATCTCGACGAAGGATGATGAGTAGAGCGAGGAGCGAGAGAGACGCCGCCGCTCTGTCTCAGTCCCACACTGTGGGCTGTCAGTGGTTTCCATGGGGACGAGGCCTCATGACGAGGTCGGTGAGCCAGGACTCGTGCACGGCGGCGGCGACAGCCGGCCCCTCCACTCCTCCGGAGCAGCGGGTTCGACCCCCGTCGTCATGCTCCCACCACGGTCAGCCGTCCTGTCGGATCCTCCAGGAGGCTCAGAAGTTCCAGCTCTCCCGCCACGGGAGCTTCTGTTCAGACGACTCCTGCCTGAGCGACCGCGCCGCCGCCGGGGGTCACGGGAGTTTATGCTGCAAACACTCCAGCCTGCCTGTCGGACGATACGAGGATGAATTTTGTTTGGGAAGTCCACAGGAGAGCACCAGCAATGCCCTGTAAGTTCACTGGTTGTGCAAAAAAAAGGTTTTGATCTGCCAGATATTTGCTTTGCAAAGTTAACAATTTGTATCATGCCGTTAATTTTACTAATCCTGTGAATTTTTCATACACTTTTTTCTGTTTTAAAGCTGTCAGTGAAGAGTTGCAGGTACTGTCCCTGCTCCTTTCCTCTCTTCTTTCACTATTTAGAAAACTTTAACAACCGAACAGACTTAACGGTGCAGCATGTTAGACAAGCGTCAGCTCACATATTTGTCAGGTAGCTGTTTAGACTTTTCACTCATTTATCAATAATCCACCAGTTTTGTCAGAATGAAGTGGAGCCTATCCGGAGCAAAATTGTCCAAAAGGCAGTTTTACACATCAAGAAACACAAAATCACATATTCACATTTACTACACAGACAGAGTGCATGGAGGTCTGAAGACGAGCAAACAAACACCCGACAGAAAAAGTCCTGAATCAAAATGCAAACACGAGTTTACATGCTGTCTTGTAGCCTGTTCATCTTAAGAGGGTCGTGAACGTGGTTGTGGATTTGATCTTCGTGGACAACAGGTTCCATACAAATGCAGGTGTAGAAGGATTCAAGGATTCAAGGATTCAAGGATTCTTTATTGTCGTATCATAAAATGATACGAAATTTGGACTCAGGTCCCGGTAAGCCAAAGTAATAAAAATATATATAACAGGAGCGTAAAAAGATGATGATGATGATCTGGAAATAGAAATAAACTTTTTAGACATTTTTTATTGCGCAATAACGCTCAAAGATGATTGTGAGTTTCACGTTTCACTTTTTCATGGTGTTTTTATTTTATTTCCTTAATATGATACAAATCAGCCCAATGATGACAGTCATGTCACGAAATGGTGGAAATCATCAGTTATTTCGTAGTTTGTGGTAAACAGCATGAACCAAGAAGAGTTTCCACACAAGCGGTTGTATTACATCTTGGAAGTCATTTTAACTGATCTGCTGCTCTCGTGTGGTACAAACAGCAGTTGTATAATTGTAGAAGAGTCGTGACAAACTGCAGGAAGGAACAACTTCATTAACTCGTGAACAGTCGAGCGAGTAAATGGTTGATGTTTCTGCTCAACTGCGAAAGGAAATAGAGGCTCGTGATGTTTTGTGCAGCAGAACAGAAAACAAAGGTCAAATTCATAGCAGTGGTGTCGTCGTGGAGAGGTGACAGATGCTGGCTTTATTGTTTGTGTCGCCAAGGTAGAGAAACGTTTGTGTGAATGCGGACATTGATGGGGACTTGTTGTCACCAGGAGGCTGCAGCGAGTCATGGAGGAGCTGGTGTTCACAGAGAGGGAGTACGTTCGCTCCCTGGGTTACATCCTGACCCACTACCTCCCCCTGCTGGACAGACTAGACATCCCTCAGGACCTCAGGGGCAAGAGAGGGGTCATTTTTGGTAACCTGGAGAAGCTTTACGACTTCCACAGCCACTACTTCCTGCCCGAGCTGGAGGCCTGCCAGAGGGAGCCCGCCACGGTGGCTCGCTGCTTCCTCAGACACGTCAGTCGTAACTCTACACCCGTGATCAGTGCACCGTTCATATTTTATTTTTATGCACAGTCTCAAAACAGTTTCAAATTTAATACACCATACAGTTTCCTCGTGTTTCCACTGTGTTTTGACTTGGTTCTTTCCACAGAGTGACAGCTTTGGCCTGTACGCTTTGTACAGCAAAAACAAACCTCAGTCAGACGCCCTGATCCTGCACCGGCGCCACGACATCTTCAAGGTGAGTTTAATTTAATCTTTTTCTCCGTTTGAGAGTTATTATACAGTTATTCTAATGTGTAAAGGTTGTGATGACACTGTACAAACACTGCAGATTTTCATTTGGTAAACCATCACAAAATCACGACTTAAATAGAGAAAACAAACTCTGAATATATCCGAATTAAAAAAGCAAAAAAAATGTGTATTAAGAATGTATGTGAACATTTATTGAAATAAAAATTGTCAGAAGATAGTGTTGAGATAAAAATCAATACCAGAAATAAAATATTAAAAGGACCAAGAAAAGGCAAACTGAATTTTAAAATCCTAAACTGAATTTAACACATAAATGAAAAGTAAGTTTTAAATCAATTATCTAAACAAATGAAATCAGCTAAATGGATAAATGGAAATAAATCCTGAAACACAACAGGAACAACTGAAAGATTACATAAGTAAACTATATAATCCAATTCCACATAATTAATAGATTGGTGTACTTTTTTCAAATAAAATCAAGCATAAGAGGAATATTTTATATCACAGGCAACTGAGGACAAAATAATGGGACAAAGACAGAGAGAAAACAAAATCAACTATCAAGAGATTTAAAGAGAAAATCAGAGTCGGACACTCGGTGCTCTTGTTCCTCATATCCAAGACCCTCAATAATTTATTTTCTGCATCGGGGGCAAAAATGCAATTTTAGACTTTTTCCATTAAAGTACTGTAACCTTTGCCACAACAACATGCACTTCAACATATTCTGCACCTCCAGGTTCCATTTCCATTGATTGGAGTTTCAGGTTTTACACAACATGGGTTTATCTCTGTTAGAATGAAGCTGTTGACAGTAATTATTCCCACACTGGAGCAGTCGCTTCAAATGCATGTTTGTATTCCGAGTGCCTGGAGAAAACCCACACGTGCACCTGAGAAACGGCAAGGAAATTCAACTTGTTTTTCCGTGACAGAGAAAGCAGCAGGAGCTCGGGGACATGATGGACCTCTCCTCCTACCTGCTGAGGCCCATCCAGAGGATCAGCAAGTACAGCCTCCTGCTGCAGGACATGTTGGGTCTGGCCGGCTCCTGCAGGCCCAAAGACATGATCCAAGACGCACTGTTCACGTCGAGCGTGTGCGCGCAGAGCGTTTGCGGCCCGTCCTCGTACGGGCCTGGCGACAGGGAGCGAGAGAGAGCTGAGATCCAGGCGGCGGCAGACCTGGTTCGCTTTCAGATGCGCCACGGAAATGACTTGCTCACCATGGACGCCATCCAAGACTGTGATGTGAGGAGTCCACTTCACACGCGCGCCGATCGATGTTAGGAAATTAGGCTTCGCTAACTTTCTGCGACTCCCTCTTCCCTGTCAGGTGAATTTAAAAGAGCAGGGTCAGCTGATCCGTCAGGACGAGTTCACCGTTTTCTTCAGGAAGAAGAAATGTGTCCGCCGCGTCTTCCTCTTTGAAGATTTGATTCTTTTCAGCAAAACCAAGAAGACGGACATTGGAAATGATGTTTACGTCTACAAGCAGTCGTTCAAGGTGTGTGAGGGTCCTTCGTTATTCACCTTTTTTGGACAATGTGTTATATGTCGATTGGCCACAGAGCCGAGTCGGTCGAGTTTTCCATCAAAAACAAAGTCAAATAACAGTTTTCCTAATTGCCGTATTGTTTCTTCACTTCCAGACGAGTGACATCGGGATGACCCATAACTCCGGCTTGAGCGCTTTGTGTTTTGAGATTTGGTTCCGCAGGAGGAAAAGTGAGGACACCTACACCCTGAAGGCCTCCAGCATGGAGGTGAAGAAGGCCTGGACCACAGACCTGGAGAGGATCCTGTGGGATCAGGCCACTCACAGCAGAGGTCACAACAGCAGCGGAATCACATTTTATCGATCCATAGACTTCTCTTCCCACACAGGTTTTTAATAACATCCTGCAATTATTTGTCCCAGAGCTGCGGATGCAGGAGCGGGTGTTCATGGGAATGGGCCGCAAACCTTTCATGGACCTGCAGCACAGTGACGCTGCGATTTGTGACAGAGCCATCAGCTGTGTCCTGCCTGGCAGAAGTAAGGAGCTTCTTTAGCTCATCATCATCTCATCTTCATGGAATCCACAAATATTCATGTGCCGGGGCGCCACTTCAACGCCCTGGATTTGCAAACCTGTATGCTTCATACACAGTGCCATAACAGCAATAAGTAAATGTCACATAAACATCAATGCAACTTTGCAATTAACAATTTCAACATTTGTATTTCAATGGTAGTTTTGCCTAAACGGAGTTGGCTAACAAAGTAACAGAACTAACATGTCTTTATAAACCAACAGTGCTCATTGCTCACTAACGCAGCCCATCATTTTCTCTCTGATGACGTATATGTGTCGTCAGTCCCTGTGGCCTGTTGTTCACACAGGGGCCTAGAATTCCCCCGGCCTCACTCCATCGGCTCGGGCAGCACAGCCTCCACCACCGTCAGCCAGTCGTCTTCCTCGTCTGGCCGCGGCTCGCTGCCCCCCGCAGGGTATCCCGGGAACCACACACAGGGCGCGGACGCCAACCCGGCCGCGTGCTCGTCCCCGGAGGCCGTGGCCGACAACGAGATCAACGCTCTGCACCTTCATCAGCATCACCTCCGTCGCAACCGTGAACCGTGGAAATCTCCCTGTTCCCCGAGTGAGTTCATTTACTGGACGTCTGGACGTTCCTGCAATCATCAGACTTCATGGCAGTGAAATGTGTGGTGCCTCTGATGCAGTGGACAGCGCCGAGTCCTCCGGGGAGTGCACAAACCTCTTCAGCAGCTCCGAGCGCAGCTGCCTGTCTGCCATCAGCGGAGAGGTGGTGGACGACTCGTCCTACGTATCCCAGAGTTCGCGGTCCCGCACGTCGCTGTGCCGCACGCCCAGCCTGAGGAGCAACGGCTCGCCAGCGGTGGCCAAAAAGAAGCCAGGTGTCGTCACCAAACCTCCACATCCAGCTCATGCTCTGGTGCAGGTGAAGGTAGAATAAAGCTGAACGTGGCGCTCTCACTGTCATGAAGGGAAGAAGCTCTCAAGATGTAAATGTTTTACTACTGCAAGGGTTTGAGGTTTTACATCAAGGAGAACAAAAAGACAAACAACAAAATAACGGAGGGTATGAGTTTAATAGACATTATATAATTACTGGTGTTTTGTCTTTCAGGGTGATGAAATTATCATCGGAAAATCGACAGAAGTTTAACCACCAAGCCCCAGAAGAAGGTACCGATCGCACATAGACACATTCCAACCCTTGAAAGACTGTTAAGTAGTTTTAATTGTCATAATATTTAACTGAATAACTCTTTTTTATATATATAAAGCAATTATTGTCTAACGTGTGGAAAATATTTAAAACAAACCTCTGATTTGACTTCACACAGAAGATGAAGCCCGTTCTCGCTGCACAACTGCAGGAAAATTGACTGAAACCTTTTGTTGATGTGTTGTTTGTTTCATCATTCCAAATAATTTGCATGATTTGCTGCTCCAGGCAAATTTTATTTGGTGGAAAATTGACCAAAACAGCTCTTTGGGTCATAAAGGTTACACCTCCTGCAGACTGTGTGATTCACACCACAGTTCTTATTGTTGCTTTGTAAATCCACAAACAGTCTCCTAATCCTGTTTGTTGTTTTTTTTTTTTTTACCAGATGCTCTTCTAAAACATTTGAACTCTTGTTGCAGATTGAAAGTGGACACAGGCTGCTGGACACCTCACAGTCAGCTGTGAGGAGAAACGTCTCGTGTGGCTGCGCAGTCATGAAGCAGGAACATATTCTGGTCACAGGATGTTTTTTTTGTTGTTGTTGTTGTTTTTTTTCTACTGAACTGTGGAAGGCCTTGAGGTTTGGTGTGGCTATATCATACTTCAGCTGTTCAGAATGTGGCTCCGACGATCATGAGACTGCCTCGTGCAGCGGGAACGGGATGCTGCTGCACGTGTGATCGTTCTGTTTCACACATCATGACGTGCCTGGTGGAGGCTCACTTCAACTCACAGCATTGTTTCAGTGCAAAAAACACAAAATATGCACATTTGTCCACGATGTGTCTTTCATTGTTTTTGGTTCATCGTTTCCCCCTTCACACCTTCTGAACTTGTTTTGGTTTGAATGCAGCCAGAATGATCCGCTGTTTTTGCCATATCTACACGTCAATAACTTTTATTACATGTTTTTAATTGTAATGTATAATGCAGCTGTCTGTGACCCTCTCAAATATTCCACAAAGTGGTTTAAGTGTTTAGTGAATTAAATCTTTGTCGTTTGATTGTCTTCTCTGACGACAGACCACATCACTACAGACAACCCTGTTAGACTTTTCATACTTTTCATTCACAGCATTTACTTTGGATCCATATAACAAATAAAACACACTGTTTTCATGCTAGTGAGATGCTTTGTTTTAAATTCCAGTTAAATCTTTATTTTTGAATAGCAACTTTTGGTATTACACTAAAAGTTATTGAATTAAACTCAAAGGAATTTGTGTTAATTTTCTGGAAATGTTTATTTTTTTTGTGGAATTAGTAGTGACACTCCTCACTTATGCTGTTTATCAGATGTTTTTCTCCAAACCCCTCCCCAGAAGCTGCAGGGCTGCTCCACACTTTGAAAACCACTCGTATAAAAAGCTATAAAGACCAGTCTGCTGGAACACACAGCAAAGAAGCCTTTTGTGTCCTGTGCCGCTTCTACAGAGATTATATGCAAACATAAAAGGAATCAGTGATTTATGTGACGGGGAAAACACGCAGGAGCAACAGATGAAGACCACACCAGTTCAAGCAAATCATCACTCATGCTGTGTACCATTATTGTTATTGTCTCGCCGGGACAAACTGCATTGTCTCCACAGCAAATGAACACAGTGAAGTGCAGTTGAAGGAAGGAGCTATTCGCTGGCCTGGAGCCCAGGAAAAACAAGTTAATGGCCATAAATGGTGAAGTATGTTGCTTCTAGCTAGCATACACTGATGTATACATGTAGATGAGCCTAGTTATCTCTCACACAAAAAGTATTTCTATGGTGACTTATTTACTTCAGTTGTTTTTGTAAACTTTTCTTTGAATTAGTTTCCTTTTATTTTCCTGCATTGAATATGAAGGACAGACCACTAGCCTGCGTGCTCCCACACCTCGGGTTTATTTACTGGGCGTTGTGTTTAACGAGAGAAACAAGGTCCGAGAAAACTTGCCAGTCTGCAACGAAGCAACAAGCGACAGATAGGATGACTATAACCACTCACCGTTGTTCAGGGTCCACTAATGGTTTCATATGGATCAATAGACCAGCTTCACTTTTATTTAAAGTGACCATCACACATTAGTACTTTTCTAATTGTTTGAATGTTGTTGGGTTTTTTTGTATTGTTTTTTCTTTCTTTCTTTGATTTCACTGATCTGTGTTTTGGAGCCTTTATTTTGTTATCTTTGCAAATTGTACAGTAACCAAGTCATGGTGGGAAAATCTTTGTCCAGATTATTGACTTCTTTCTTTGAAAGCCACTGTGGTCAATCCATATTCTGACTGTTTTGTATTATTTTCTTTACTGGTGTTACAGCCCACAGGCTGTATGGCCTCGCCTCCCCCTCTGTGTGTGTGCTTGTGTGTGCTTTTTGTTCCCTTGTGCTGTTTGACAGGAGGTACCCTCCTCCTCCTGTTTCTGATTGGAGGATGACGGCTGATTGAATCAGCTCCGCCCACCAGCTGAGACCATTTAAACAGCTCCAACAGACTCCTCATGGTGGCTGAAGCAGAAGGTGTCTGTTCAGTCTGTCCCAAGAACCTTGGTGTGTGATTGAATTGAATTGAATCTTTTGAACTCCACTCCACTCTAACTTTTTGATACCCATGCATGAGTTAAACTTTGGTCAACAGGACCCATCGTCCAACAGTTTGGTGACGGTACCAGCTGTTTTGTTTTGTGTTAACTAGTGGTTTTGTTTGTTTCCATTTTGCCGCTCTTGTTTATTGAATTTTGTTAGTTGAACTTTAGTTAATAGCCTTATAATGAAGAACCAGCCTGTTTGTTTCATTATTTTACGTCAAACATTTTGTAGGTATTGGGCATTACCTGTTTGGCCCTCCTTTGTTGTATTGTTACTGTGTCTTTAGTCTCTGTTTGGTGATTGTAAACCTGGAAACTACCAATAAAACCCTCACTTCACCGTAACTCATCTGGCTATTGTTACTTCCTACACCTACATCCTTCTCTCAGCAGAGCCGCGTCGTCAAAACTGGTTACTTTGTCTTTTTAGCTGTTTTTATTTATGCTGACATTTGATTTACGAGGTTGGTGCAGATGTTAGGTTCCTCGGAAGGATGGTATTGCAGTCATTTGAGGATGTGAACCCAGACTGATGTTCCTCTTTCTGACTCCACAGAAACAATCCTCCAGACTCACATCTGGAGACATTTGCAAAAGCTCTCATGTCTGCCCACACATCCCCATTTGCCTTTGTTTTGTTGTTCTTTATTTCATGTTTCGGTTGTCCTCTAAATTTAGCTGAAGATCTTTATATATATATCTTCTATAGGACTTCACTGTTAATGGGTGACATCCAGGCCAATAAACAATACTTTGGGTAAGTCCTTTTATACAGTCTGAAACTGTCAAAACTGTTACATTCATGTTTTGTTCTGTTTTTTTTTTTTTAAATAAAACCCACACATTTTATGATTTTATCTCTGTTAAATTGATAAATTAGTTTTGGGCAACTCCTTTTATATCATCTGAAACTGTTGAAACTGTTATAGTCATGTTTTTTTTACTAAAACCCACATATTTTGATGATCTCAATTAAATTTTCTGAAAGTTTACTTTGATGCCGATCTTTCCCATCAACTCTACAAATGCTGAATAATAGGGAAGTGGTGTGTGTGTGTGCATGTGTGTGTGTCCTGACTAAAAACAGAATCAGTGATGTGAAGAAGAGACGGATGGGGGCGTAACGATCCGGTTTCACATGCTACAAATATCTCTCCTCGTGCTGTGAAGGTTCAATCAGGAGCGCAGGCTGCAGCACAAGAACACGTTCTACTCTGAAGTGACAAAGAACAACTTCTCTGCAGACATGAGTCAAGGTAAGAAGGTTCAAACTACAGCAAAGTTTCACAGTTTGTTTGATTGACAGAGTTCTGAGAGGTAAGTGATGAGCAGGAATGCTGGATGGAACCAGATATCTCAGATCTGGAACATGAAGTATCACTGAACCTTGTTGATTTTTAATGTCACGTTTTAACAAAGTATCTGGATACGTTGCCAAATAAATGTGGCTATTTTAACCCGACCTTTATGACTTTTTTCAAAGTAGAGTGACAGGACGTGTGTGTCTGTGCACACAGTGTTGGACATCGAGAGCTGTGATCTGAACATTCAGGTCAACCACAGCAGACATCACACAGACCTGTTTGAAGAAGAGCGTTTGATTGTCAGGAGGGGACAGCCCTTCAGCGTTTCTTTACACCTGTCACCTGGAAGCAAGGAGTTCAGTCTGGGCAAAACAAGCCTCAAGTTCATCGCTGAAACTGGTACACCTCCTGCTTTCTAACTCTGTGATGTATGTGTATGAAAGAGGGATTAATGAATATACAGACTAAATACATTGGTTGACTGTTTAGTGCTTATTACTCTCACCTCCCCAGTTAGAGTCCAGGCAGTTCTGTGTACATTTGTACTTTCTTAATTTTGCACACACAGGTTTTTTTTCTCTCTCCAGCTTTCTTCTCACAGACCAAAGTCAAGCTTTTGAGGTTAAATTATGTCTCTGAAATACCAGTTTCTGTCCATCCTGGACAGGACGAGTCAGTTATAATCAGTGGTATTCACTCTATAGTGGATGGTGGGGTATAATAATTAATCAATGGGTGAACTGCAACCATTCATGTGTACATGCAATAATAAATGTCTTTTATCTGAATTTGTATTTGAATATACTTTATTTGTTAATTTCTGTCTCTGTAGGTCCATTACCCAGATGTGAATCAGGTACTAAGGCTTCTTTCAGCCTCAGCGACTCCATCGATGACTCTGAGTGGAGTGCGTCTGCCACAGAGGATCCCTCTGGAAACACCGTATCTGTGTCTATCAATTCTTCCCCCAATGCCCCCATTGGCCTGTATTCCCTGACTTTGGACCAGGAGGGACAAAAGACCAGCTTAGGACAGTTCATCTTGCTTTTTAATGCTTGGTGCTCCCGTAAGTGCAGTGTCTTATTATGGCATATTTGTTATCACAACTAAGGTTAAACTGGCCTGAGTTTTTTCTGCTCCGACTGACAGGTGATGCCGTTCACATGCGCAGTGAGACAAAGAGGCAGGAATATGTTCTGTCACAACACGGACAGGTCTACAGAGGAAATGTTAAACGGATCAAAGGGAAACCCTGGAACTTTGGACAGGTTCACTAAATCTAATATCGGGGTTAAAAAACAATAGTGAATTCCTTCAAATAAGTGAAAATACAAGTGATTGCTATATTGTGTGCCACTAATATCCTGTTTGTTTTCAGTTTGAAGAAGGAATATTAGATATTTGTCTGAAGATCCTGGATGAAAACCCGAAATTTGGGTCCGATGCTAATGAGGACTGTTCTGCCAGGAGAAACCCCATCTATGTGACCCGGGTGCTGAGTGCCATGGTAAGTGCTATTGTAAAGGGTCTATACAGTCGTCCAGCCAGTCTGGGAATAGTTGACCAGGCTCTGTTGTATTCAGGGTGTGCGATCATTCTGCTCCACTGAAAATGTTCTCTGCTTCCCAAGTTACTTTTGTCATATAAAGTAGGTCAGTCCAAAGTGGGAAGTACAGTTCATTAGGAAACAAATGAAACATTGTCTGTCTGCATGTTATTAATCCAGAGCTATTTAATGCTGAGTGTTCCTTAGTATCTGTCAATATTTAATAAATCAGTGATATTCACAGGCAGTTTGAGACTCAACTCTAGATTTAGGATGTACAGAGTGTTGAAGTTGTACTCACAAAGCCAGCACTTTGTGTTTTCTCTCTATATGTAAACCCGGAGATTCAAAGTGTCAGTGTTGCTTCTGACATACCTGCAGAGTCTTGTGATGTTCATGAAGGCTCTCATAGTAACCGTTAATTTATTTCCTCCCTCACCTCTCCCGACACCGGACCCTCAACTCAGTCTCTCTTCTCTGCTGTGCCACAGATCAACAGCAATGAGGACCGGGGGGTGCTGGTTGGAAACTGGGGGGAGATTTCAGACGGGGTTCATCCCGGAACGTGGATTGGGAGCGGGGAGATCCTGCGCCAGTGGGCTGAGAGTGGGCCCGTCTGCTACGGCCAGTGTTGGGTCTTTGCTGCTGTGGCGTGCACAGGTTGGAGCACACGAAGAGCAATATGTTCAGTGTTTCCCACAGGGTTTGATAAGAACATTGAGATCAATTGGGTGGAGCGTAAAGACGCTGGAGTTCCTTAAGAATCTAGAGTGGAGGACTTGCAGTCTGAGGTTCACTGGATTGGACTCCCACTGCTGACAGTCATCACTGTGGGGCCATGAGCAAGTCCCTCGACGCCCTCACTGCTCAGGCTGCATGAGGAAAAGTGTGTAGTGTGAAACTTATAGCCAATCAAGAATCACATGATCCACATCCTCTATTACATCATAGTGTATTAAACTGTATGAGAACAGTGTCTTGAACTCACACTTAAAAATCTCTGATTATCTCTGATGACAGACGTTATCTTGAGGATGTGATTTAATAAGTGGGTGTGATGTGGTGTTGCTCTCGTCCCTCCTTCAGTGTCCCGGGCCCTGGGCATCCCGTGTCGAGTGGTTACTAACTTTGGATCCGCGCATGACTCTGACGCCAACCTGTTGATAGAAAACCTGTACGATGAAGACGGTCACAGGTTATCAGGCGGCGATTCAATTTGGTGAGATGCGTTTGTATCCAGTCTCCCCTGTTATGATGAATAATTTCTACATGGGATACACATAGCCTTTATGAACTCCTGAAATCCAGTCATTGTAGAGCGAGTGCAGAGCGCACTGCACAGCTTCACCAAATAGTATAAATCTCATCGAGAAAAAACTGTGTTGAATTTAATTGAATTGAATTGAATTAAATTGCATTGCATTTATTGTCATTGTAACAGGTACAATGAAATTACATAGAAAGTTTTGGGGAAAGAAGGACAACAAGAGGTGAGGAGAGGAGGGAAAAAAAGACAGATTACATACTGTGCTCTGAGGAGCACAATCTGTAATTAGAAAAAAAATCCACCTCAGGGACATTGAAGCATCAGCACAGACAGTTTACAGCATATCTCAGCCCAACAGGCATGCAGCCATATCTCCCTCCACAGCCTCTGCTTGGAGTTGGGGAGGGGGCCCAGCAAAGTTCTAGTGGGCCAAAGTATCAGGGAAGGGGAGGGGGAGGAGGGGAGGAAGGGCAGGAAGGGGGGGGGGGGGGGGGGGGGGGGGTCGTCTTCATTCCATGCTCACATCCAGGAGAGTTGAAGACAAAACACCAGCCTTGGCAACTGGGTGTCTGGGAATCCGAATTGTAGATGATATTTGTTTTTGTTCAGGCGATTCAGCTTTATCTTTCGACGTTGAGTGTCTCTGGTCTTCATGCTGCTCCAAATCGTGGTCCAAAATCTTTTTTTTTTTGCATTCCAGCAGAATTTTTAAACTTCTCCAAGATGCTTCCAATTTCGCGTAAACGTTCAACAGTCGTGGCATTGAGAGACCAGCTGATCAATTCCATGGTTCTGGTTAAATTCGGATGGGGGTGTGAAGAGAGGCTCTTGTTAGATCTGAGACGAGATAGTACAGGATGGGAGCAACAAGCGGGGAAGACGAGGGGAACAGGAGAGAAGAGAGAAGCGTCCGCCTTCACCGAGAGCTGGAAGAGAAGACTATTTCAGTGACTATTCCAGCAGCTTCAGCTTGAATGTGACTGTTCATGTTGATTTGTTTCCAGGAACTTCCATGTTTGGGTGGACAGTTGGATGACCCGTCCAGACTTGGGGACGGATTTCGATGGGTGGCAAACCAGTGACCCGACCCCACAGGAGAAAAGTGAAGGTATAGAGGACATGAGGAAAAGGACCTAATGTCACAGATTTGAAGCTCTCTCAGTCTGAGTCTAGGTTTTATGTATGAAAAAGAGTCAAGTGATGAATGTTTCAAAGTCTTTATTGTGAAATAAAGCCACATACATGCATCAGAATGAATTTGAAGTAAAAAAAAAAAAAAGAAATAACAAGAAAGAAGAAGTTCTCTGCTTATAAAAGTTAGCTTTTTTTGGTTGTTTGCTTTTTAAATATAAAGTAGGGTATAGCTGCGGTGTTTTTAGTTTGACCCTTCTGAAGCGAGGAGAGAAACCTCCTTTGCTGTGACAAAAACTGATATATTGCTGGAACTGTGTTGCACACAGACTCTGGGTATTTGACCATCGTGGTCAGCTACAGTTGGCAGCAGTCACAGGTTTGGGAAATGCTTCCTTTCAGACTCGTGACTGCTTGGTATGTTCACATGGCAAAAGTCACATGAAGATAGTTCTCCTTGACTCAGTTTTGTTTTTACTTTTACACCTGGTTCAAAAACAAATGTCCTCTATGGCTTCTGTTGTCTTACAGTCAAATATGACTAGACACTCTTATTTTGGGCTGAATTGCCACAGTCAGTGATATTTCAGGTTTTACAATGATGTACTTTTTCTTTTATTGTACATAGCTTATTGTCTTTTTGTATCTATGAGCAGATATCAAACTTTTCTCTGTGTGTTTGATGCTGTTAAGGTGTTTACTGTTGCGGACCAGCGTCACTGAAGGCCATCAGGGACGGCGAGATGACCAAGAAATATGACGCACCCTTTATTTTTGCTGAGGTGAGTTTCAGCTTATTGTAACAGAGTCAAGCAAAGGTGCAGAATTGCTGCATATTAGTATTAGGTGTTTTTCACACTGTAGCCTGTCATATCTTTCTTAACAATATCAGTACATGATGTCTGGATGCGTCTAGGTCAATGCAGATGTTGTGGATTTAGTGCGCCTGTCAAGCGGAGAATTTGTGAAGTTTGATGGATCGACCACATCTGTTGGACGTTTTATCAGCACCAAAGCTGTGGGCTCAGACGACAGACGGGACATCACACACCAGTACAAGTATAAAGAAGGTGCTGCTCAAGAATGCCTCTTATAGTTTTAATAAAATTTCATTTGATGTAAGACTCATTCTCATTATTTTTAGGCTCGAAGGAGGAGAGGCGTGTGTTTGAGAAGGCCAAACACAACAACAAGCTCCAGCAGAGAGGAGAAGAACCGGGACTTCATCTCAAGGTTTTATTTACGGATCTTTCTTCACTAAAATCTTTGCTGAAATGTTTTGTTAACATAACGTCAGAGCTCTAAACAGGTTTGAAATCTTGCCCAGGGAGTTGAAACAAATGGAAACTAAAACACAGCAATTAGCAGATAGGGTGTATTTGTTAGAGTAAGTAACACAGACACTGTGTAATACACAGCACAGGCTTAATTGTTCTGGACAATTTACTACTTAATACTAAAAAGTTGATTAATGGGGCAATGGTGGTCAGAAGCTTGTAACTGGACGTTTGCTGGTTCAGATCCCACAGTGGATGGATCACTGCTGTGGTTTTCCATTGGAAGGACCATCCTCTTAAAAGTTGTGCTGAAGGTTTTGTCCTGCTATGAACCCAATCAAACAATAACGGTGAAGAATTAAATATGAGTTAATGGTTCAATCTGACCCACTGTGGTGACCCAGGAAATGAGCACCGGAAACACAAACTAAAGAGTCAGTCAGGAGCCTCAAAAGTGTCAAATATTTTAGATTGAGTTTACTTGTTAATTCCAGATCAAGCTGTCGGACAACATGATCGTGGGCTCAAGCTTTGAGGTATTCGCCGTCCTGTCTAACAACTGCATGGAGGGGAGGACCTGCAACCTGCTCTTCTTTGCCAAAGCAGTGAGCTACAATGGAAAACAAGGAGCGAGCTGCGGGTTCACCATAGAGAAAGTGGAGGTGGCCTCTGGAGAAGGTCAGCTGTAAATTGACCCTGTTATTTTACATTCTGTTGTCACTGTGACACAGGCTCTGCATCATATAATTAATATGTATTTACAGTTTGTGCATGAAAAAATACCATGGAAAAGTTCAATGTTTACTCATTATTTCTACTCTCACTCACACACTTGGGTATTGTGTGTGATAGCTACAGTGTCCGGTTAAAACAAGAGTAAAAACATCTGATCCAATAAAATACTATAGAGTTCTAAGACCCAAGACATACTGTTCTCCTCCTCCACTGCTCATGATCTCCAACTCCCCGACCACATCCCCAATGTCATAAAAACACAAATAGAAAGTTTTGGCTGAGCACACACACACTATCAAAACAAATGGCACCCTGAGCAACAGTCCCAGACCATACTGGCACTACACAGCGTACATCCTGATACCAGCTGGAGGATCGGGTGTAATAACTAACCCAGTCTACACTGCATGTTCACACTACCACTATCTGGTTATGTGTTTGTCCAGAAAAGCGTCTCGCCCTTAAACTGGAGTATGGCGCCTACGGGACCGTGATCACCGCGGACAGGCTGATCCAGGTGACGGCCATGGCCATGGACAAGCAGAACGTTGATTTCCATAAAGCAGAGAAGACTATTGTGCTGGACGAGCCAGACCTAAAGATGACGGTAAGGGTTGACAGGCAGGTGAAGGAAACGCAACAAGGACTTTTGGCTGTTTTTGACATTGATTAAAATTAATTTGGCGTCTCTGCATGCCATTGCTGTGGGTTTGTTATCTTATACCGCGTGGATGATTTGTGCTCCGCTGCAGCTGGTGGGGGAAGCCACAGTGAACCAGCCTGTGAAGGCAGAGCTGACTCTGCTGAACCCTTTACCAGAGCTGCTGCAGGACTGTAGCTTCACCATAGAAGGAATCGGCCTCACTGGTGGCAAAACCATAACAGAGAAGTATGTTCACCAACCATTAAGTACAAATGTCTTGTCAGTGAGCAGTGATGGACTGTGCAGTGATGGACTGTACAGTGGCAGATGTTAGGTTGGTGTTGCTAATCGGTCATTTGCTTTATGTTTGCAGGATTGGAGTCGTGGGCCCCAACCAAAAAGCCACAGCCAGGGTTGAGTTCAGTCCCACCAGAGCTGGCTCCAGTGTGCTGCTGGCTAACTTTGATAGCAACAAACTGAAGAGTATTAGGAGCTTCATCAATGTGGTTGTCAAACAAACAACCAATGTAGATTAAAGAGGCCAACAGCTTGTGTATTGTTGTTTGGGCTTCACTGTGTAACACAATGTCGAGACTATTGTGACCCACAGGATTGACGACAACTTCTTTTTTCTGCTCATTGAACTACACTTGTTATACAGCCTATAATTTAATGTTTGGGAAGGTTTTTTTCAAATCTAATCATGCACAGCACCTCAATTCCAGGCTTAAGTGGAAAATAAATTGTTCTTTCACGATGAGGCACTTGCTTAAACTATCTAGATTTTAACATTCACAAGTTTGTATTCATCAATATTTAATATCATCAATCAATGCAATTTATTTCAGATCAGCGGTGAAAAACACACATTTTAGTTTAGGGGCCACACACAATGATCACAATTTAGATAAACCAGAGAAATGATGATAATCTAGAAAAATAAACACTAAGATCCTGAACAATTTCTTCTAAATCAATATATATATATATATATATATATTTCACTAACTCCTTTAGGAAGCCTTCTAACACCTTTCCTTAACCCTGTGACATCATCCATGGGGTTAAGGTAAAGTCCATAGACAAGGAGGGACTTTTCAGACGTACACGCTCTCTGAAAAGCCACAGTGCTTACTCATACCAGGCAGGACTGAGGTCAACAAATGTGATACTTGTTTTGAACCTTTTGTGTTGGACAGATTTGTGTCTGTGAGTGTAAGTGACAAAGCCGTCCCGGTGAAATTCTTGAGGGAAACAGGATGTTCACAGTCTCTCATTTTGGCAAGTGTGCTTCCATTTTCTGAAGCAACTTCCTGTAACTACCGCTTCATTTGGCAAGGAGAAGACATGGGCTACACTCTTAGACCGTTGTATCTTGTAACCCAGAAATTAAAACTAGTTCATGGGAATTTTCCCTTCGCTGGGTGCTCTGCGCTTCCCATAAAAGGTATCACTCTTATTTTGGGGAATGATGTGGCAGGAGGTCCAGTACTTCCTGCGCCGGAGGTACATCACACGAATCCCAGTATTGAGGAACTTCGGCAGTATGAGTCCACTAGTGTGTTCCCAACGTGTGTTCCCAACACAAAGGCAGAACCAGTAAAAGAAGAAGTTCCCTTGTGCTATTTGACAGGAGGGACCCTCACCGACTCCCTCCTCCTGCTGTCCTAATTGGAGAATGACTGCTGATTGGCTCACCTCTGCCCACCAGATTGATTTCTTCATCAAGAAATCTCCTGCCTCCTCAGACAACTCCTGAAACCAGCAGATTACAGACAGATGCAAGCCACAGCTGTGAGTGACAGAGGCATGCAGGTGTGTGCAGCGCACACGACATGGCAAAACCACGGAGACTGGGAGACTCATGTTGGGGACGAACTGCGAGTCATAAAACAACAGCTTCCAGTGCGAGTGAACATGAGCGCCATCCAGGAATGTAAACAAAGGGACACAGAAACAGGCAGTAGATTGTTTTCATCGTCTGAATGACGTCTGCCATGCTCACAGTGGCCATGATCGTCCGGATGGATGCTGGTGCAGGACCAAGAGACTTCATATGAAGCGCGGCTCAAATCCTGCTTTATGGCTGGCCTGCATCTCCAGCTGCTCTCGGCAGTGACACGATCACTCATTGGAGGCTGGCGTGGAGGGTGGGGGCATCCCAGGGGCTGTTGTGGGGAGAGAACCGAATGTGGGTTCTCACCCCTGTACAACGAACAACAGGTCACAAACAAAGAAAACTATTTACCGTGTGCGCCCTTGACCACTTGTAGAATAGGAAAAAAAAACTTCCAGAACCTTGGTGTGTGATTGAATTGAATTGAATCTTTTGAACTCAGATCCACTCTAACCTTTCGATATCCGTGCAGGAGTTAAACTTTATTTTATTGAATTTGTGTTAGGTGAACTTTAGCTAAAGACTTTCCAGTGAAGAAGCTACCTGTTTGTTTTTGTTAATTGCCTTCTAGTGAAGAAGCTGCCTGTTTGTTTTTGTTAATTGCCTTCTTATGAAGAACCAGCCTGTTTGTTTTATTATATTAAGTCAAACATTTTGTAGGTATTGGGCATTACCTGTTTGGCCCTCCTTTGTTGTATTGTTACTGTGTCTCTGTTTGGTGATTGTAAACCTGGAAACTCCCAATAAAGCCCTCACTTCACCCTAACTCATCTGGTTATTGTTACTTCCTACACCTACATCCTTCTCTCAGCAGAGCCACGTCATCAAAACTGGTTACTTTGTCTTTTTAGCTGTTTTTATTTATGCTGATATTTGATTTGCGAGGTTGGTGCAGGTAGCAGCGCACTATGGCATAGTGCATCCTCGGGTATAATTAATAAAAAAGCAATTCAAAACTCTGATAGTGGATAACTTGTATAATATATCGATTTTAGTCATTCAGACTCAGCCGGTGCTGGCGCGTTCTGTGGAGGATTCCCCAACAAAGGTTGTGGGTGGCCCTGTGAAGGGTAAAGCACCCGGTGCCAGTGAGGCTGGTGAGGAAGTTGTTTTAGGGTCTGGTGAGGCTAGAACTCCCTTCACATTCCCTGAATTTGAGCCTCCATCACCTTCCTATGGTAGTGATTGGTCTCTGGTTGGGGCTGGGCTCAAGCTGACGCGAGCCCGACTGGAACATGAGGGTTGAGAGCGGGCCCAGAACAGATAGTTTCAGCTGGAGGTCGAAAGGCTGGAGATTGAAACTGACAAGGCTGTCAGGCTTCAGCAGTTGGACCTTAAAGCACAGAAAATGGCTGTGAAGCCATATCTCGCTTCAGAAGAAGCTGTCGGAAAGTGGAGCGCCTGTGAAAAGCCACTAAATTAGAAATTCATAGGCTCCATCTTAAACAAATGATCACTGAGTTACATGAAATGAAAAAACATGTCCACTCAGCATATTTCTCTAAGCTCATTTCAAATAGAAAAAGAAACCTAAAAATCGGTTTGACACTATTGAGCATCTTGTGGCACATTAAACTTCTCAAGTGCCTGTGCACACACAAGAAGAATGTAATGACTTTCTAAACTTCTTTGTGAACAAAGTGCAAGACATCAGGGTCAACATCAGTCCTCCCCTAAACAGCGTTTGCACTGTGTCCTCTCCAGGGTGCTCGTGGTCGTCCTTCACTCCTGTCAGCCGAGAGGATGCCATGATTTTAGTGGGCAAACTGAAACCCTCATCAAGCACTGCTGACATTATACCCAACATCTCTGTTCATAAATGTTATCGATGAGGTTGGTCCTTGAGTTATAAAACTGATTAACCCTTCACTTGAATCTGGCTCTATCCCCAGCTCCTTTAAGCCTGCTGTTGTGAACCCTGTTCTCAAAAAGCCGAACCTTGATCCGATGGAGCCAAAAACTACAGGCCAATACCAAAACTTTATTTCAAAAATCTTGGAAAAGGTCGTGGCAACCCAGCTTACCTCATATTTGGTCAGCATGGTCTCTATGACAAATTTCAATGAAGTTTTTGTAAAATGAACTCCACTGAAACTGCTCTATTAAAAGTCTCAAATGGTGTGATGACGGCTGCAGACTCTTGTCACGTCACAGTCCTGGTCTTGCTGGACTTAACTTGTGCTTTTGATACGGTGGACCACAATATATTGATCAACAGACTAAAATCAGAGTTGGGTTTCTCTGGATCAGCTTCTTCAGTGGTTCTCCTCATACATAAAAGGAAGAACGTTCATTGTTGCCATAAACAACAAACAGTCTGAAGTGTCCAGCCTGTCCTGTGGAGAAGCTCAGGGCTCTGTCCTGGGGCCTGTTTTGTTTCTTTTGTACCCGTTGCCTCTTGGTCATCTCATTGGTGGCTTTAAAAATGTCTCCTAGCACTTATACGCTGATGACATCCAGTTGTACTGTTCCTTCACTGACTCAGAGTTTCATGTCTTGTCTATGTTTTTGGAATGTGTGACCTGCATTAAAAACTATCTTTCTTCAAAATTACATCCAGATAAACACTGACAAAACAGAAACTCTCATCATTGCTCCTGATAAAAAGATTCCCCTTATTAAAAACCACTTTGGTGCCCTGGGCTTGACTGTTAAAACCAGCCTCAGGAACCTCAGTGTTTTCAACCTCTCCAGATCTGGTGTAATCAGTATACTCACCCCCGCCCCTCTGTATCCCTTAAAATGTTAGCTCAAAGGTTGAGCAGGGCACATATGAGCAGATTGATCAGATTGACTTGTGATGTCTGCATTGTGTGCGTGTCTGCTGAAGCTTCAATAAATATTCCTGACAGAAGAACTCTGTTTCACAACTTCATTTCAAGAGCAGTTACAAGAACAAATCCACCACACCGTGAAAACTAAAAACGGGATATGGAAATTTCAACTAATACATTGTTATGCTGATTCATATTTCACATTACAAACCACTTTGTTCGACAAACAACAGGTCACAAACAAAGAAAACTATTTACCGTGTGCGCCCTGGACCACTTGTAGAATAGAAGAAAAAAAAAACTTCTCTCCTGCTCTGCTCTCTCTGTCTTGTGCCTCTGCCCTTTGTGTGTCTCTGTCCCTCGTGTGTGTCTGTCCCTTGTGTGTCTCCACTTCTGTGTATTCACTCGGCCGTGTATGTGCCATTTAAACAGACTCTCATGGCGACTGAAGCAGGAGGTGTCTGTTCAGTCTGTCCCCAGAACCTTGGTGTGTGATTGAATTGAATTGAATCTTTTGAACTCAGATCCACTCTAACCTTTCGATATCCGTGCATGAGTTAAACTATATTTTATTGAATTTGTGTTAGGTGAACTATAGCTAAAGGCTTTCCAGTGAAGAAGCTGCCTGTTTGTTTTTGTTAATTGCCTTCCAGTGAAGAACCAGCCTGTTTGTTTTTGTTAATAGCCTTCTAGTGAAGAAGCTGTCTGTTTATTTTATTATATTAAGTCAAACGTTTTGTAGGTATTGGGCATTACCTGTTTGGCCCTCCTTTGTTGTAGTATTACTGTGTCTTGGGTCTCTGTTTGGTGATTGTAAACCTGGAAACTACCAATAAAACCCTCACTTCACCCTAACTCATCTGGTTATTGTTACTTCCTACACCTACATCCTTCTCTCAGCAGAGCCACTTTGTCAAAACTGGCTACTTTGTCTTTTTAGCTGTTTTTATTTATGCTGATATTTGATTTACGAGGTTGGTGCAGATGTTCCTCGGAAAGATGGTATTGCAGTCATTTGATGATATGAACCCAGACTGATGTTCCTCTTCCTGACTCCACAGAAACAATCCTCCAGACTCACATCTGGAGACATTTGCAAAAGCTCTCATTTGTGTATCTGCCAACACATCCCCATTTGCCTTTGTTTTGTTGTTCTTTATTTCATGTTTCGGTTGTCCTCCTCTAAATTCAGCTGAATGGATTTCACTATTTTCTCTTAAGCCTACAGATGAAACCTTTTAATAATAATAGTAATTTCATCTGGTAACCAGGCTGGTGGGAAACATCCACATAGTGAGGCTGCAGATTGACAAACGAACTGTTTTGGTTGAATCCTGAGCTTAATGCTTTGCACACTATAGGACTTCACCGTTAATGGGTGACATCCAGGCCAATAAACAATACTTTGGGTAAGTCCTTTTATACAGTCTGAAACTGTCAAAACTGTTACATTCATGTTTTGTTCTGTTTTTTTTTTTTTTTTTTTTAAATAAAACCCACACATTTTATGATTTTATCTCTGTTACAGTAAATTGATAAATTAGTTTTGGGCAACTCCTTTTATATCATCTGAAACTGTTGAAACTGTTATAGTCATGGTTTTTTACTAAAACCCACATATTTTGATGATCTCAATTAAATTTTCTGAAAGTTTACTTTGATGCCGATCTTTCCCATCAACTCTGCAAATGCAGAATAAGAGGGAAGTGGTGTGTGTGTGTGTGTGTGTGTGTGTGTGTGTGTGTGTGTGTGTGTGTGTGTGTGTGTGTGTGTGTGTGTGTGTGTGTGTGTGTGTGTGTGTGTGTGTGTGTGTGTGTGTGTGTGTGTGTGTGTGTGTGTGTGTGTGTGTGTGTGTGTCCTGACTAAACAGAGTCAGTGATGTGAGGAAGAAACGGATGGGGGCGTATCGATCCGGTTTCACATGCTACAAATATCTCTCCTCGTGCTGTGAAGGTTCAATCAGGAGCGCAGGCTGCAGCACAAGAACACGTTCTACTCTGAAGTGACAAAGAACAACTTCTCTGCAGACATGAGTCAAGGTAAGAAGGTTCAAACTACAGCAAAGTTTCACAGTTTGTTTGATTGACAGAGTTCTGAGAGGAAAGTGATGAGCAGGAATGGTGGATGGAACCAGATATCTCAGATCTGGAACGTGAAGTATCACTGAACCTTGTTGATTTTTAATGTCACGTTTTAACAAAGTATCTGGATACGTTGTCAAACTATTTTAACCCGACCTTTATGACTTTTTTCAAAGTAGAGTGACAGGACGTGTGTGTCTGTGCACACAGTGTTGGACATCGAGAGCTGTGATCTGAACATTCAGGTCAACCACAGCAGACATCACACAGACCTGTTTGAAGAAGAGCGTTTGATTGTCAGGAGGGGACAGCCCTTCAGCGTTTCTTTACACCTGTCACCTGGAAGCAAGGAGTTCAGTCTGGGCAAAACAAGCCTCAAGTTCATCGCTGAAACTGGTACACCTCCTGCTTTCTAACTCTGTGATGTATGTGTATGAAAGAGGGATTAATTAATATACAGACTAAATACATTGGTTGACTGTGTAGTGCTTATTACTCTCACCTCCCCAGTTAGAGTCCAGGCAGTTCTGTGTACATTTGTACTTTCTTAATTTTGCACACAGGTTTTTCTTCTCTCTCCAGCTTTCTTCTCACAGACCAAAGTCAAGCTTTTGAGGTTAAATTATGTCTCTGAAATGTCAGTTTCTGTCCATCCTGGACAGGACGAGTCAGTTATAATCAGTGGTATTCACTCTATAGTGGATGGTGTGGTAAAATAATTAATCGATGGGTGAACTGCAACCATTCATGTGTACATGCAATAATAAATGTCTTTTATTTGAATTTGTATTTGAATATAATTTATTTGTTAATTTCTGTCTCTGTAGGTCCATTACCCAGATGTGAATCAGGTACTAAGGCTTCTTTCAGCCTCAGCGACTCCATCGATGACTCTGAGTGGAGTGCGTCTGCCACAGAGGATCCCTCTGGAAACACCGTATCTGTGTCTATCAAATCTTCCCCCAATGCCTCCATTGGCCTGTATTCCCTGACTTTGGACCAGGAGGGACAAAAGACCAGCTTAGGACAGTTCATCTTGCTTTTTAATGCTTGGTGCTCCCGTAAGTGCAGTGTCTTGTTATGGCACATTTGTTATCACAACTAAGGTTAAACTGGCCTGAGTTTTTTCTGCTCCGACTGACAGGTGATGCCGTTCACATGCGCAGTGAGACAAAGAGGCAGGAATATGTTCTGTCACAACATGGACAGGTCTACACAGGAAATGTTAACAGGATTGAAGGAACACCGTGGAACTTTGGACAGGTTCATTAAATCTAATATCGGGGTTAAAAAACAATAGTGAATTCCTTCAAATAAGTGAAAATACAAGTGATTGCTATATTGTGTGCCACTAATATCCTGTTTGTTTTCAGTTTGAAGAAGGAATATTAGATATTTGTCTGAAGATCCTGGATGAAAACCCGAAATTTGGGTCCGATGCTAATGAGGACTGTTCTGCCAGGAGAAACCCCATCTATGTGACCCGTGTGCTGAGTGCCATGGTAAGTGCTATTGTAAAGGGTCTATACAGTCGTCCAGCCAGTCTGGGAATAGTTGACCAGGCTCTGTTGTATTCAGGGTGTGCGATCATTCTGCTCCACTGAAAATGTTCTCTGCTTCCCAAGTTACTTTTGTCATATAAAGTAGGTCAGTCCAAAGTGGGAAGTACAGTTCATTAGGAAACAAATGAAACATTGTCTGTCTGCGTGTTATTAATCCAGAGCTATTTAATGCTGAGTGTTCCTTAGTATCTGTCAATATTTAATAAATCAGTGATATTCACAGGCAGTTTGAGACTCAACTCTAGATTTAGGATGTACAGAGTGTTGAAGTTGTACTCACAAAGCCAGCACTTTGTGTTTTCTCTCTATATGTAAACCCGGAGATTCAAAGTGTCAGTGTTGCTTCTGACATACCTGCAGAGTCTTGTGACGTTCATGAAGGCTCTCATAGTAACCGTTAATTTATTTCCTCCCTCACCTCTCCCGACACCGGACCCTCAACTCAGTCTCTCTTCTCTGCTGTGCCACAGATCAACAGCAATGAGGACCGGGGGGTGCTGGTTGGAAACTGGGGGGAGATTTCAGACGGGGTTCATCCCGGAACGTGGATTGGGAGCGGGGAGATCCTGCGCCAGTGGGCTGAGAGTGGGCCCGTCTGCTACGGCCAGTGTTGGGTCTTTGCTGCTGTGGCGTGCACAGGTTGGAGCACACGAAGAGCAATATGTTCAGTGTTTCCCACAGGGTTTGATAAGAACATTGAGATCAATTGGGTGGAGCGTAAAGACGCTGGAGTTCCTTAAGAATCTAGAGTGGAGGACTTGCAGTCTGAGGTTCACTGGATTGGACTCCCACTGCTGACAGTCATCCCTGTGGGGCCATGAGCAAGTCCCTCGACGCCCCCACTGCTCAGGCTGCATGAGGAAAAGTGTGTGGTGTGAAACTTATAGCCAATCAAGAATCACATGATCCACATCCTCTATTACATCATAGTGTATTAAACTGTATGAGAACAGTGTCTTGAACTCACACTTTAAAATCTCTGATTATCTCTGATGACAGATGTTATCTTGAGGATGTGATTTAATAAGTGGGTGTGATGTGGTGTTGCTCTCGTCCCTCCTTCAGTGTCCCGGGCCCTGGGCATCCCGTGTCGAGTGGTTACTAACTTTGGATCTGCGCATGACTGTAATGGCGACCTGCTGATAGAAAGGCTGTACGATGAAAACTATCACAATTTATCAGGCGGCGATTCAATCTGGTGAGATGCGTTTGTATCCAGTCTCCCCTGTTATGATGAATAATTTCTACATGGGATACACATAGCCTTTATGAACTCCTGAAATTCAGTCATTGTAGAGCGAGTGCAGAGCGCACTGCACAGCTTCACCAAATAGTATAAATCTCATTGTGAAAACACTGTATTTCGGTGACCATTCCAGCAGCTTCAGTTTGAATGTGACTGTTCATGTTGATTTGTTTCCAGGAACTTCCATGTTTGGGTGGACAGTTGGATGACCCGTCCAGACTTGGGGACGGAGTTCGATGGGTGGCAAACCAGTGACCCGACCCCACAGGAGAAAAGTGAAGGTATAGAGGACATGAGGAAAAGGACCTAATGTCACAGTTCTTTAATGTTTTTACGTGTAAAAACCAAGTGTTCAGCATGGGTACCAAGATTTGAAGCTCTCTCAGTCTGAATCTAGGTTTTATGTATGAAAAAGAGTCAAGGGATATTTGACCATCGTGGTCAGCTACAGTTGGCAGCAGTCACAGGTTTGGGAAATGCTTCCTTTCAGACTCGTGACTGCTTGGCATGTTCACATGGCAAAAGTCACATGAAGATAGTTCTCCTTGACTCAGTTTTGTTTTTACTTTTACACCTGGTTCAAAAACAAATGTCCTCTATGGCTTCTGTTGTCTTACAGTCAAATATGACTAGACACTCTTATTTTGGGCTGAATTGCCACAGTCAGTGATATTTCGGGTTTTACAATGATGTACTTTTTCTTTTATTGTACATAGCTTATTGTCTTTTTGTATCTATGAGCAGATATCAAACTTTTCTCTGTGTGTTTGATGCTGTTAAGGTGTTTACTGTTGCGGACCGGCGTCACTGAAGGCCATCAGGGAAGGCGAGATGACCAAGAAATATGACGCACCCTTTATTTTTGCTGAGGTGAGTTTCAGCTTATTGTAACAGAGTCAAGCAAAGGTGCAGAATTGCTGCATATTAGTATTAGGTGTTTTTCACACTGTAGCCTGTCATATCTTTCTTAACAATATCAGTACATGATGTCTGGATGCGTCTAGGTCAATGCAGATGTTGTGGATGTAGTGCGCCTGTCAAACGGAGAAACTCTGAGGTTTAAAGGATCGACCACGTCTGTTGGACGTTTTATCAGCACCAAAGCTGTGGGCTCAGACGACAGACAGGACATCACACACCAGTACAAGTATAAAGAAGGTGCTGCTCGAGAATGCCTCTTATAGTTTTAATCAAATTTCATTTGATGTAAGACTCATTCTCATTATTTTTAGGCTCGAAGGAGGAGAGGCGTGTGTTTGAGAAGGCCAAACACAACAACAAGCTCCAGCAGCGAGGAGAAGAACTGGGACTTCATCTCAAGGTTTTATTTATGGATCTTTCCTCAGTAAAATCTTTGATCAAATGTTTTGTTAACATAACGTCAGAGCTCTAAACAGGTTTGAAATCTTGCCCAGGGAGTTGAAACAAATAGAAACTAAAACACAGCAATTAGCAGATAGGGTGTATTTAGAGTAAGTAACACAGACACTGTGTAATACACAGCACAGGCTTAATTGTTCTGGACAATTTACTACTTAATACTAAAAAGTTGATTAATGGGGCAATGGTGGTCAGAAGCTTGTAACTGGATGGTCGCTGGTTCAGATCCCACAGTGGATGGATCACTGCTGTGGTTTTCCATTGGAAGGACCATCCTCTTAAAAGTTGTACTGGAGGTTTTGTCCTGCTATGAACCCAATCAAACAATAACGGTGAAGAATTAAATATGAGTTAATGGTTCAATCTGACCCACTGTGGTGACCCAGGAAATGAGCACCTGAAACAAAAGAGTCAGTCAGGGGCCTCGAACGTGTCAAATATTTCAGATTTCAAAAGAATATATGATATGGCACACTACATAAAGTCTCATACATGTTTAAAAACTTTAAGGAATTTAATGAGTTTACTTGTTAATTCCAGATCAAGCTGTCGGACAACATGATCGTGGGCTCAAACTTTGAGGTGTTTGCCGTCCTGTCTAACCACTGCATGGAGGGGAGGACCTGGGAGCTGCTCTTCTTTGCCAAAGCAGTGAGCTACAATGGAAAACAAGGAGCGAGCTGCGGGTTCATCACAGAGAAAGTGGAGGTGGCCTCTGGAGAAGGTCAGCTGTAAATTGACCCTGTTATTTTACATTCTGTTGTCACTGTGACACAGGCTCTGCATCATAAAATTAATATGTATTTACAGTTTGTGCATGAAAAAATACCATGGAAAAGTTCAATGTTTACTCATTATTTCTACTCTCACTCACACACTTGGGTATTGTGTGTGATAGTTACAGTGTCCGGTTAAAACAAGAGTAAAAACATCTGATCCAATGAAGTACAATAGAGTTCTAAGACCCAAGACATACTGTTCTCCTCCTCCACTGCTCATGATCTCCAACTCCCCGACCACATCCCCAATGTCATAAAAATACAAATAGAAAGTTTTGGCTGAGCGCACACACACTATCAAAACAAATGGCACCCTGAGCAACAGTCCCAGACCATACTGGCACTACACAGCGTACATCCTGATACCAGCTGGAGGATCGGGTGTAATAACTAACCCAGTCTACACTGCACGTTCACACTACCACTATCTGGTTATGTGTTTGTCCAGAAAAGCGTCTCGCTCTTAAACTGGAATATGGCGCCTACGGGGCCGTGATCACCGCGGACAGGCTGATCCAGGTGACGGCCATGGCCATGGACAAGCAGAACCTTGATTTCCATAAAGAAGAGAAGACTATTGGGCTGGACGAGCCAGACCTAAAGATGACGGTAAGGGTTGACAGGCAGGTGAAGGAAACGCAACATGGACTTTTGGCTGTTTTTGACATTTATTAAAATTAATTTGGCGTCTCTGCATGCCATTGCTGTGGGTTTGTTATCTTATACCGCGTGGATGATTTGTGCTCCGCTGCAGCTGGTGGGGGAAGCCACAGTGAACCAGCCTGTGAAGGCAGAGCTGACTCTGCTGAACCCTTTACCAGAGCCGCTGCAGGACTGTAGCTTCACCATTGGAGGAGTCGGCCTCACTGGTGGCAAACCCATAACAAAGAAGTATGTTCACCAACCATTAAGTACAAATGTCTTTCTATTGTTTACAGATTAGCACGGTAAAGTTCCCCAGTGAGCCGTAATGAGTGCAGTGATGGACTGTACAGTAGCAGACGTTAGGTTGGTGTTGCTAATCGGTCATTTGCTTTATGTTTGCAGGATTGGAGTTGTGGGCCCCAACCAAAAAGCCACAGCCAGGGTTGAGTTCAGTCCCACCAGAGCTGGCTCCAGTGTGCTGCTGGCTAACTTTGATAGCAACAAACTGAAGAGTATTAGGAGCTCTATCAGTGTGGTTGTGAAACAAAGAACCAATGTAGATTAAAGAGGCCAACAGCTTGTGTATTGTTGTTTGGGCTTCACTGTGTAACACAATGTTGAGACTATTGTGACCCACAGGATTGACGACAACTTCTTTTTTCTGCTCGTTGAACTACACTTATTATACAGCCTATAATTTAATGTTTGGGAAGGTTTTTTTCAAATCTAATCGTGCACAGCACCTCAATTCCAGGCTTAAGTGGAAAATAAATTGCTCTATTAGAATGAGACACTTGCTTAAACTATTTAGATTTTAACATCAATCATTCATAAGTTTGTATTCATTTAGATTTCAGAGATTAACAGGGAACACTGGGAACACTGTCATAGCTGTAAGTCATGTCCTTTGTTTATGGGGAAAATCGGTTTACTTTTTTGAAATGGTCAAAGAAAATAAAGGTTTGCAAATTGGGATTTCATGTATTTATTTATTTTGGTCTATCAGATTCCAACACCATTCATACTCCCCTCTGGTACGTCTGATAAAAGAGGGTGAGGTCGAAGGGGAGCAGGACATTAAGACCACTTACAATTTATTTCAGATCAGCAGTGAAAAACACATATTTTAGTTTAGGGGCCACACACAATGATCACAATTTGGATAAACCAGAGAAATGATGACAAACTAGAAAAATAAACACAAAGATGCAGAAAAATTTCTTCGAAATCAACTTTGAACCATATACAAGTTTCTGATAATAAAAATGGAATCTGAAATTCTACATCACACAACTTATGACAAATTATTATTTGGAAAAGCTGGCGCAATGCTGTGTTTTTCCAAGAACATTCTGCCAGAAACTTTACTATGTTTTTGGTTTCACAAAAGTAGCATATTCGGACTTTATTTTGGTAACATTCACCACACTAAAGAATGGGAATAACACCAAACTTCCACTTCATATTTTTCTATTGCTACTTCTCTATTTACAGTCCACCTGCTGCTGTAAGGATGTACACTTCCCCTATTGTGGGACAAATAAAGGATCATCTTATCTTAAGCTGTGAAAAGCTCAAGCTCCAAGATCCTCCTGGTCCATATTCAGCAGGTTCATTCTGATGTGAGCTCAGTGACGAGTCCCTAAAGAATTACACTTACCTTCTCCAAACCGTGGACATGCTCACACTCCGACCTTCAAATTACTACATTTAGAATAAATGAGCAGCAGAGTGTTTGGGGAAAATGTCTTTCCACTAGGTCAAATTTAAGCAAAAAAAAAACCCACATTTGTTCAAATGGTTCCAGTTTATTGGCATCCACTGATCCACTTCCGTTACAGAAAAACAACCTGACGACCGGCAGGGCTCCGGTAGTACGGCATGACTCTACAGAGAGGATTACGTACATGTACCACACAGCCAACAGGTACGAAAATATCTAAATAATGTCGACAGTGAAGCACATCTGGGTTCAGCAGATCCTGAATACAGCAGTCGTATTGAACATTTCTGCATTTACCTTTAAACCGAGGACGAATCAAGGCAGTCAAAACGCCTCCATCTTGACACGTAGCATCCAGAGTCTTAGACTACAGCCACAGCTTTGATAAAAACACTCTTACAAGTCTTTGTATTTGCGTTGTGGAAGTTGCAGGTTTGTGTTGGAGGCAGACAGGAGACACTGGGTAGTTCCTTAGAAAAAACAACCTTTCTTAACGTTGCATGTCTCACCTGAGAGATTTGCATCTGCAGTTACAGACACTTTCATCCTCTTGTATCACAAAAACAGCCGGACCCGTCGTGTGCTTCTGAGACCTTTAAAAAAATACGTCTGACCCTTTTATTGTAACACTTGGTAATAATGCAATGCTTTCCCGCTTTGCGTGAGGACAGCTGAAACTTGACTGAGTTCACAACATTTGTTTGTTTTGGGCCTTCACAGAAGAATTGTGAAAAAAGGAATTCCAGACATATGTGCTGAAGAGAGACTGTAGAAGTCATACACTCGATTCAATTTCACACCGAAGTCGACTAAAAGGATTTGTCGTGCGATTTTGGATTCATAAAGAATGAGGTGGGAAAATGGTTGCAAGAGTGAATTTGTTCTGTATTTAATTGCTTGAAATCTGCACACACAAGTGGAATTCATAATTATGCAACCAGTCATTCATGATCCATTTAACTATCATGAATTTTAATATTAGAAAAAACAACCTTAACTTCCTGTTCACAAATGTAAATAATGGAACCGATCATGATTTATTATTTTTCTTTAAGTCGTCATGACAAATGGTAAAGGTTTGTCATGGTTTAGTTGTGCTGGTATTGCTTGTTAAAAAGACTACAATATGACTTTAGTATGCCAATATTTACCCTTTTAGAAAATACTTTATTTTTACTTGTGGCATTTCAGATGTTCCACTCCAACAAATACAGACGGGGGACGTGCATTTGAAATTAAACCTTCAAACTCCCTGGATCTGTTGGGCAAAACTGAAAAGGTTTCCTCTCACACCTCAATAAACATAAACAACAATCGTTACATCTGTCCAAATGAAAGCATGAAAACAAAAACGCAGAGGCCTTCACTTTCAACCCTCCGACAGGACCCAGTGACATTTTCTCTAAGGATACACACACACACACACACACACACACACACACACACACACACACACACACACACACACACACACACACACACACACACACACACACACACACACACACACGCACACACACGCACACACACACAAACGCGCACACACACACAAACGCACACACACACACAAACGCACACACACACACACACACACACAAACGCACACACACACACACATCAAAAGCACCTGTCTAACTATGATCCAACTAAATGAAACCAACTAAAAGCAAGAAATAAAACAAGTGAACGGTACATCCTCCTCACAGTGTAGTCACGACCTGTCAGAACACAAAGCGGAGCATGTTTGCTCACTCAATCCCGTCTTGTACGAAGCCCTGCAAAAGGTTTCAGGTGTGAAGAAATACAGAAAATTACCAGGGTAGATGTGGGCAATCCCAAATACTGACTGAGATTCCCCCTCTTGTTGCTGAAATTGACTTTTGTTATCGAAAACAATCAGCACATTGTCCAAAGCAATCTCCCGACACCTGCTGAAAACTTTTGCACAGCGACATACCGCATGTCGTTCTGAGAGCTGACATTTCTGCCAAAGCGCTGCCTCTTCACCCCCCCCCCCCCCCCCTTCAGCTGAATCACCGACATTTCCAGTATTTAAAACTAAATAAAAACCATCAGGTAAACAAACTCTTTCCAAGCTGGTGAAGTGGAATCCTTGATGCAATAAAGCAAGTGCATGGGAAGAAGGTCCGGGCGAACAGAGTCTCCGTCCATGTCAGCGAAGCGTTTTGAGTAAACCTCCCTCCTCGTGTTCCTCCGTCTCTTCCCCCCCCCCCGCCTCACGTCCTGCAGGTCTGGGTCGGGAGGCCGGAGGCGGGATCGCACCGGCACTGGGAGGGCTGACCACACGCGTCCTCTGCCTGAAGGTTGCAGCTGGGAGTATTGTGTTCGTGACTCAAACGAGGGGCTGAGCTTGGCTGGGGAGAGGTGCGAGGGGCAGGAGCCTGTCCGGGCAGACGTTTCTCAGTCGGTGGAGAAGAGATCTCCAGCTGAGGGCAGCGGCGCCAGACCCCCGGTCACGTTGGGGAGGAGGGAGAGGTCAGGGAGGCTCTGGATGTGGGACTTCAGCTCTTTCCTCACGTGGGTCACCCTCGCCAGTTTCTGCTTGTATTCCTGCAGGAAGGACACAATACGGGTTGCACTCGGGGACACTTGGGCGAAAAGCTCAAAGACCACCATTTGAAATACGTCTGCACACAGAGGGAATGGAAGTCTGCCTCAGCCCCGCCCTCCATTTCACAGGACTGGTTCTAGAATAAAGTTTCTTGCAATCTGGGAGCGATTTCTCACATTTAGAGACGCAGGGGATGATTGAACATTCATTGCATCTGTCATCTAATGTCCAGTTGTTTAACCACACATGTCCAAGTCTTTTGCAAAACTACAACTATCAAAAGTAAAAGCTTTCATTATATGTTCATTGTTTGTGTGACTTTTTTGCAGTGACATGATCTTTAACCATTTATGCACAAAATTACAAAGCATTAACTACAAAAACAGTAAATGGACCTAAAGTGTCGACTTGTACATTTTGTATTGTCGAGTGATAAAATTTTGAAAAAAAAAAAAAGAAGAGATTTTTGTCACAGTTCCTGTGTTGTCGTTTCTGCAAATCTAAAGATAAATATGAGACGAGCCTGTGAGGAGCGACCCTGCTCAGAGAAAAACATTTACAAAAAAAAAAGTCACCAGATATATTTAAAAAAATTAAATAAAAGTGTTATTCCTAATTTTAGCACGAGGAAGAAGAGCATGACATGAGACTGACCCTCAGGACTGCCCTGGACATGGCTGCAGAAACACAGCAGTGAAGATTTGGCACCAAGTTCCGACTAGAATGTTGAGCTGATCACGTTTCCGTACGTGTCTGACGTTTATTTAACATGGTTGCTTATTTAGCTCCATTGTCTGATGAATGTATTTTTTTGGAGACGTGGGGAGCGAGCTGCTTTTGAAATTCATGTTCAGTGGTTTACCTCCAGCTTCTTCTCCCGATCCGTGAGCGCCACCTTCTGGCTGCTGATGTACTCGGTCAGCATTCGAGCCAGCTGCCTGCGGTCCTCCAGCTCTGCAGCCAGTCGCCCGTTGTACTCAGCCAGCAGCAAACAGGCCTCATCCACCGTTTTCGACAGCTTGTCCGCCGCCTCCTTGTCTAGATTGGAGTCATAGTGGATTGTTGAGGTCAGAGCAGAGTTCAAGCAGAGCTTATTTCTGCTCCAAAGAGGCTTTACATATAATCCACTGCTCATGGATGTGCTTGATTTGATATTTTCGGTGGATTTTAAGCACTTTTGAACTGTATTTCACAACATATTGCATTTCAACAACAGTTTATCCAATAAGCACCATACAGACATCCTCACAAAGTGTTTAACAATCAAGATATTAAAATCATCGTCGTAATACGTCTTAAGAATCCAAGCAACCTCTTGGGGCTGTATGATGGAAGTAATTCAGCAATGTGTGTGGGTGTCTTGCGTACAGCTTCATGTGTCAAAACTAGTATCTTGAGAGGAATTAAATCTTATGGTCAAGACGTAAAGAGAATATAGATTTTGTTTCTATTGTTTTGGACCCCAGTAGAATCTTATACCGTTTGACTCACCAGTGATTTTCTCCAGCAGGGAAACATCCTGGACTTCCTGCGGCAGAGAGGCGATCTTCTGACGGACCGCCGCGTCGCCTGATGCAGCGTTCTCCAGGTCCTGCAGGGCTTTGACCAGCTCCTCCGTCTGGAGCGTGTCACAGTGTGTGAAGGGGGAGCAAGCAGAAAGTCAGGAGAACAAATGAAGGATGATAAACACAGAGGGAAATGTGGGAGGGAGGGAGGGAGGGAGAGAGAGAGAGAGAGAGCGAGCGAGAGAGAGAGAAAGGACAGGAAAAAGACTGACTGAAGGCAGGAACTGAATAAATAAACTAAATTTGAATTTTGTCATATTTACCAGCTGAGACCCGGAAGAGTCTGCGTTCCGAGGAGAAGTATGGCTTCTGTAGTCATCGTCTTCATCATCTTCATCCTCCTGGATCTTCTGATAGCTGCGTTTCACAGGCCTCTTTTCTTCTGTCAAGTCAGGTTTAGAAAAACCAAGTTTCACTAAATGATGGTAATATCATTATTAGTGCTGTCAAAAACAACCTGTTAATTTAATTGACTAATTAGAAACGTTTAACTCATTAAAAACATGTTTACATAATTAACACAGTTTTGTCTACTTCCGTTTATTTGTTTTTTTATTTAATTTACTCCTTTATCCTTTTAGCATGTGCAGCGTCTCTGGGCGCAGCACCGGGACGACAGAGCAGCACAATACCAAGAGGAACAATATTAAGTCAGAAAATTTCACTTTAAAAAGTTCCCTGACAGCTGATTGAGAAAGTGAAAGTTATCAGCTTTACTTTGTAAAGCTGAATTTAATGATCACAGCAGTCATTCTGCAGCAAAACAGCAGGTTGCCATGTTGGCTGACCAGGAGCCACCAAAGCTGAGGAAATACCTACAAGTAAAATATTAATTTCTACTCTCTTTCCCTGGCTCTCCTGTGTGTGTGTGTGTGTGTGTGTGTGTGTGTGTGTGTGTGTGTGTGTGTGTGTGTGTGTGTGTGTGTGTGTGTGTGTGTGTGTGTGTGTGTGTGTGTGTGTGTGTGTGTGTGTGTGTGTGTGTGTGTGTGTGTGTGTGTGTGTGTGTGTGTGTGTGCTAATCTTGTAGAGAAACAATTTCATGCAAAGCTAAAAGCACGTTCTGAAAATAGTCTTTGAATTTAAATATAGTCTCTGTGTGCTGAGACGACATTAATTCCGTCGTTTTCCCTGAATCTATTACAGGCTTCAGTCTTCAGTAGAAAAATAATGTGATTTATCACAATTACAGAAAATTGTGCAATTAATAAGTTACCTTTTTAATCAATTGACAGCACTAATAATTATTATACTGTGGAAAAAGATTCAAAAAGCTTTTCATAAAAGTGAGCAACTTTTCAATATTATTTTCTACAGTAATAATAGAATTTTTCACAACAGTTTTAGCACATTGTAGGAGTTCTAAATAGAGAGTTCAGCATTTCAGTTCCATCCATAGAGAAACTAAAAATCTCTTTAGGTTGTTCAAGTATTCTCAAATATAATACTTAGCACCATCATGACATGAGTTGTTAACCTATTAAGGCACACTTATTCTGAACTCAGTCATTAGTTTCTGTAGTAGTTATATATATATATATATATATATATAGACAATGACCAATTAATTGTAATTTATTTATGTCTTGTTAAAAGACAGATGATTGTTGTCCATTAATATAACAGTTCAAATCTAGTAAGTTAATTACGACGTGACTCTTAAACTTTGATTATTGTTAATCTATGTAGGATGATGGGGTTTAACATTTTTTTTGTTTCATTGTGTTTTTTGTAAGATAACTTTAGTTTGATAGATAACCCGACATCTAGGGAAGCACCGATCCAGGTTTTTTCACTTCTGATCCCATCCCGATACCCGAATTTGGATATCTGCCGATATTGATACTATTCCGATACCAGAGCTTTGTTTGCTTTAATATTATTATTATTATTATTATTATTATTATTATTATCATCATTATTGTTGATTTTATGAGGCTGTAATAAAACTCCTCTCTACAGTAAAGTACGAAATGTACAAATGTATGCATGTCTTCTCTCAAAAGGCAAATTGAGGTTAGTATGAGGTCAGAAAAGGAAACAGTACAAACTATTTTTGTTCAATTAGGACAATGTGGGGGTCTGCGTGACGTCATCATCTCGTAATAAACTAGTTCTTTCTTTAAAACCTCAGAATCGCTTCATTAATTCCTGGAGAAATTCTTTAGCAACGCAGCACAAACTGCAACTGTTCCAGTACTAACGCAACACAAATGATTGGGACTATTTTCAGGGAGTTTAGCGTGCAGTAGGACGCTTCATGGAGGTGTGAATCGCCTTCTACCATGGAGGAGCTGCTGTTCTGATTGTTTTGATGCCGCGGTCAGCGGTTCTCCTCTGCAAGCTGGCGTTTTAAAATGGTGACGTCTGGCGGCGGAGCGTCTGCCTCGCTGTACAACGGCTTTGCAAACATCCACGTCGATGCTTCGCCGTGTTTTGAGCATAAAATACGTCCAAACAGCGACATGCTGTCATGAAACGTCGGGTAGCACAACGGCGCTACTTCCCTAGCATGCTAAGCTGACTGCAAACTGCGGAATGGATTTCCTGACTCATTACTCCGCGTCTCATCGAGACCCTCCTCCAATCAGGAAATCCAGTCCACATTTTGCAGCGAGCAAGTAAAGCAGCGGCAGGGAAACGCATGTGGACTCATTTCAGCAGAAGCACAGAATCGGAAATCTCTGCAGGTTGGATCGCAAATTTCGGAACCGTGAATTACGTTCACATTGGAACCCGATACTGGATTAGATCGGCCCCATCCCTGCCGACATAATTTTTTTTAGCCGTCGAGCTCAAACTAACTATTGACCCTTAATAGTGTAATTCTCACATGCATTTAATTGAGAAAATAGAAAGAAAATGTTGATAGTTATTTCTATCAATTCAAAATGAGACTAATGACACGCCGAGCTCCTGCATCCCACAGGATTCCCTCAAATCGTGCATTTTCTCTGTTGGTGTTCCTTTTTGTCCTGCCTTTATGGAATAGAATGCATGCAACACCGAATGAAGCAGACATTTATGTGGATGTGTGACGGTACACGGAGGTCTGACCTGAAGGTCTCGGGCTGTTTGAGTCTTCTATGGCAAGTTTGAGCTGTTGAATGAAGTCCGCTCTGTACAGGCTCCTCTCCTTCCAGATGTTCAGGAGTCTTTCCATGTGCTTTTTACAGCCATCGTCCGCTTCCCTGCCAAGCGCAACACAAGAGATCAGCCCAGAAACACACCCATTAACACACGAAAGACAAAAAAAGAAGCAGAAAGATACTTCGACTCAAGTCCTCCCAACTACATTTTGATAATAGGTAGAAATGTGTATAAACACCTTAAATAATTAAAAGAATTTCTGTGGAGCATAAATCTACATAAATTAATTTTTGAGAAAAGTATGAGCACCACACTCGTGCGCATGTTCAGTTGGTATACAAACTTTTATGGATCACAATAAAAACGCGACACTCTTTTATAATATCGCCACACCAGAAAGGAAACAGGACAAAATACAGTCTTAGTCTCTCATTTAGCTTCTCGGCAGGACTGCAGTTATATTAAGAACTTAATGAAAATCTGAAAATGTGTATTTGTGACATCTGTCATAAAATAATGAGGCATTTGTTTTCTGCGGAGATCTCTGTGCCTCTGTAACATGTTTCAACTCAAAGAATACTTTCCTTGATTGACCAATATATTAGTTTCCTCTCATACAACATGTAGACAATTAATATAGAGGTCCAGTAAACAAAAGAAAACAATCGACACACCTGCTGCACAAACTCAATATAGTTGACACTGGAGTGTGACACTACATTGGAACATTTACCTGCAAACCCTTTTTTTTTTTTAATAAAAAAATAAAAAATCTGCACTCCATGGGCCCACAACAAAGTGCAATATACCTGGCGACATGGGAGCAAGCATCGACGAGCACAGATTCAAAGTCTTTGGCAAACTCTGGGCCTTTCTTCTTGCTGTTCTGGATAACATCATTGGCCAGATAGAGGAACGTCAGCTTCCTGCTGCTTTTGGCTGAAACAAACATCGAACAAATTGTACTTTCATCATTATATTACTAGAAAGAAATCCCAAGAGATTCCCATTTCCTGGGTTTTAATGTTATGTCAAGAATAACATTCTTGGTGTTTACAAGTTCTGCATCCAAAACAATTACATGTAAAACTTTGAGCAGTCTATTGTCTACATCAACAGCAGCTTTTGTCTTGTCATTTCTTACCTGTATAGAAACAAAATTACTTTACAATAAAATGTCTTACAATACAAGTTATAAAGCATTTATTAAACAAATCTCAGTAACTAAGTGCATCCCATTTTCCCACACCCATTCTGAAGAGATTTAACGCACATAAGACAGGAAAGACGCAGCAAACCTACTGAGGTACGACAAAATTGAGAGTATTTATAATCTCGGTGGTCTCCAATGACTGACCCGTGCTTTAGTTCTGTCACTTCTATATTACACACACCGATCTGAAAACAGCAGGCTAATAGACGTGCCTGCACGTCTATTTTAGACGAAGCAGTCCAATGAAAGGGAGCACACCTCCAATGAGCCATGCATGTTTCACTGAGACACACACACACACACGCACACACACGCACGCTGCAGTTGGCGCTCACCTTTCTTCAGCTCCCTGTGCCACACTTTGACGATGAGTGCCGAGTGTTTTCGGTGGTGGATGGTCCACAGAGACAGAGTCTGGACGCTCTGCTGCGAGCTGCTCAGCTCAGACAGCTTCTTTTCCAGGGCCGGCTCGGAGAAGGAAGACATGCCGCTGGGAGAGTCCCTCACACCCGCTTCAAAAAGCAACTCAGCTCCGAGCTACTTTGGAGAAACTCGCGGTGTCATCAAAACTGGAGTTGAGAGGCTAACTTGCAGCCCTGCAGGCTCCCGCGGTTCACTCCAGAACGCGATACTTGGGACGTCGAGTAATCCCCCCCAGAGGAACCACTGAGCGACCCCGTGGGCTGTGCGTTTTTAACCCAGCAGTTATTCCCTCTCCTCGGTTTGTTTACAGGAGCGGCTAACGTTAGCAGCTAACGTTAGCACCGCGCTCAGCAGCCATCTGCAGAGCCGCGAGCCCGCCACCGGATACACTTTAAACGCACCAAACCTCCGTTATAGCCGCACTGAAGTTCTCCCAGCTTCACACCAGCGCACCAGCACAGGAACCCAACCCGCGGGGGGAATGGCGGTGAAACTCACGCTTTGCTTTTTTCGCTTAAAAACTCATCAAAATGATTTGTACCGAAAAATGGCAGCTTGCACTTTCACCCCGACGCGTGCGTCGCGTGGTGACGACGTAACGTGCGTCGAGTATTCTATACGTCATCACGTAGCAATGACCTGGGTCAGTTCACTAAACCTATTTCTTGTGCCTGGTTTAGTGACAAAGCGCTAATTGTATGGAGCGAGATTATTAATTGTTGTTCTTTCCTTGTATGCTATATTTTGTTGTGTTTTTCATTGTACATTCATATAATTTCCTCTTTAAATATTCATAATATTTTCATTTATTATGCTATAATATTCTTATTTTCATATATTTTGTGCAATGTGGAGCAACTGTGCTAACTAATTTCCTTGTGCTAGATGAATAAAGTATTGATTTACTGTGTGTGTGTGTGTGTGTGTGTGTGTGTGTGTGTGTGTGTGTGTGTGTGTGTGTGTGTGTGTGTGTGTGTGTGTGTGTGTGTGTGTGTGTGTGTGTGTGTGTGTCTGTGTGTGTCTGTGTGTGTCTGTGTGTGTGTGTGTGTGTCTGTGTGTGTGTGTGTGTGTGTACACGTCTCAGCATCTGGAGTCAGGCACTTCAGGTACTCAAGCCCACATGAGGACATCAGTAATACAGATAGTTAAAAGAATACATTTAAGAATGCATCTATTCTTCCGGCCTTTTGGATTTCATCATTTCACACAGAGACTGAAAGCAATTTGCATGGAGCTTTGCTGATCTGTGTATCTGTCCTAAAGTTTTTTGTTGTTTTTTTAACCAACAGTGTTACTGTATAATGTCTGACTGTCTACGACAACCTTTGGAATAAATGGACCAGCTTGACTATAACATTTGTTAGACATGAAAATAGTTGCTCCTGTATCTTGCTATCTTTCGGCATGTTGACATTTATCTCTTAAACTGTTGCATTTAGATAAATTGTTGATATGTTACAAGGTTGTTAAATACATTTTTATTAAAATATTCCAATCATAAGACCTCTGCTAAAACAGACACACATACCACAACAGGTATGATAACATTGTTTAAAACAACTTAAAATCACAAATGTCAAAGTTTTTCAAAAGAACCAAAACAAGATAGATAAAATATATATATAAAGATGCATATAAAGAATATAGAAACACTGAAAAAAAAATGTCTGTTGCAGGAGTTTTTTTTTTTCTTTAGTGGACAAGATCACAGCAACGGTCTGCACCAGACCATTAGAGAGCACATTTTGGCAGACTGTGGGATAGAGCTTTTCCTCAGCTTTAAAACCAGGCATTATTTGTGTTGCTACTTGCTACGTGGACTAGCAAGCGAGCTAGAAATGTTTTTGTGGATTTTCTAGCCTGGGATCTTTATGTTTATCACGAGCAGAAGACCTTCCCAACATGGCGGCACTGTAGACACGTCACGTCAACCATAGATTTGACGCCAACAGGCGCTGATTCGCTGTGCGGCATCTCGGGGAGTTGTGGCTACATACATAGTTCACCAGCATCAAGTATAGAATGAATGAATGATGCAATGTAAAGCAGCTTTGAGTGTTTAGAATAATGCAATATAAAACCTATGCACTGAGTTTCTTGTAGATACATATAATTATATATCAGTCAAAATGCCTGAGGGGACGTATTGTTGTAAAGCTTACATAATGCAAATATTTTCACCCAAACCTTTGTGTTTGAGCAAACATATATGTATTTACATGATAATTTGCCTCTATAATCCTGCGGTTGCACAAGACGCACAAGATTCCCGTCAAAACAAGCAGTTTGGAAGGTGGACGCAGGTGACAACCGCGCAAATGATATGCCGGTACAACAGGTGTGTTTAACAAAACGGGACTCAAATATCAACCAAAATGCAAAGTCAGTGACACCTGTGCAGCCATTTTTTTTCATAATAACTTAAAAGAATTTAAGATTTTTGGTTTACCGTTGGGCCAGGACATTGAAACTAGCTTTTATTCAAGAAAAAGCGCTATGGCCAAATTATGTCTTCATGTATTTTCCATCCATGTCATTCCAATCACTGTGCAGGAAGCCTGAGTGTAAAAAAATATCTTTTGAAATTGTCAGAAAGACCAGTTCCATGTACTTACAAGCGAATCCTCAGATGACATCAAAGTGTTAATGTTTCCTTCACAGAATTACTTCAGAACTTACATTTCCACAAAGAAAAACATTTACAATAAGATTTTTTTGGGAATTATTTACTTTGAACAATTTCAAGCAATTTTCATAAAATCATATTGATACATTATGTATTGAACATATAAGTTCAGAGTATTTCTCCATAAAGATTGTTAAATGTTTTGTTATAGATTTGCGTTCCATGGCTTTGTGTCCTTCAATAAAGTTTCTTCCTAAGTAAAAATGTATAAAAGCAGGAAAACTTCAAAACAGCATATGAGATTTTTGAGAATGAGCAGACAACATGTATCTGAAGTCAGACGTTTTCACTTCTCCACCAAAATGTGTAAAACGCACACATAATTACATTTCAAGCATTCTTAAATAATAAAACAAAGGTGAATGAGTGGATCTTGTGGCTGGTGGATTTAGACTGAGCCAAATCCCAGCTCAGTTTTTTTGTTTGTGTCACTTGCCATCAAAATAAATGGGAGAAAAACACCGGTCTGCCTTGTCACGGCGAGTGCAACTTATTTGAATGGGAGGGAAACTACAGTCACACAAACAAATACATTATGCAAAGTTCATTCGCTCAATGAGCATCTTCCCTGACAAAATGCAAAAATCCTTCCCCCTTTGTCAGTCCACCCTGTGGTCCGTTTGTACAAGCCGCACTGAGATCCCCCAGCAAACGTGTGTGAGCCGACAGTGAAGTATGAAAATGTACAGTACTGTGATTTTCTCCCTCCAGTGGCTGATGGTGCAGGTGGTTGATGGCGAACTGGACTATACGGATGGAGGACAGGGTATGCAGCTGTGTGGTGATATCTCCCTGGCGGGTCTCTTCCCTCTTCATTACACCAAAGAACCAGGCGCTGACTTTCCTGCTTTGGTTCCGTGCAATGAGTAAGTTTCACTGCTGTTTCACAATAAGCATCCAATCACAGTAATGGAATAAATGTCCGTCGAGGCCTGCCCTGGACACAGTTGTTCTCATGCCATTGTGCAATGTTTCCCACTTTCTCTCCAGAGGTGAAGCCAACCCACATGGATATCACTTGATGCAAGCCATGAGATTCACTGTGGAACAAATCAACAACAGCACGGGTCCTCAGGCTCTTTTGCCCGGACTCAAGCTTGGCTACCAGCTGTATGACTTGTGTTCGGTTGCAGCAGGTATCGTGGCCACGCTGGACCTGCTGGAGCAGCAGTTTGAAGGTCCGACTGGCCCCGAGGGAGACACACATCTGAACTCCAGCAGAATTAGAAAGGCGGTGGCTGTGATCGGACCAGACAGCAGCAGCAAATCTTTCATTCCAGCGTCTTTTCTGGGATCCTATCTTGTACCACAGGTTAGTCATTGATGAAAGATGGGTTGTTGTTGATGTATGAAAGTCTATAATTGATAACCTCAATCCGTCCTACCGTCCCCATCACAGATCTCCTATGAGGCGTCAAATGAAATGCTCAGCAACAAGCAACTCTATCCGTCCTTCCTGCGCACGATTCCCAACGACAAGAACCAGGTCGCAGCCATGATCCACCTTCTGGTCCATTTCAACTGGACCTGGATTGCTCTGTTGGGGAGTGACAACGCTTATGGGCTGCAGGGGATGCAGAGCCTCTCCCAGCACGCCACGCAACATGGCATCTGCATCGCCTACCAGGGAGTCATCCCCTCCTACAGGGAGGACACCGTCCAGACCATGAGGAACATCGTGGACAACTTAGTCAAAACCAAAACCACCGTTGTCGTGGTCTTCTCCAGCAAGTCGAAGCTCAAAAAGTTCCTCCCATTTGTTATCGAACGCAACATAACAGACCGGGTGTGGATAGGGACCGAGGACTGGTCAGTGTCCACACTCATATCAGACATAGAAGGAGTCCATACAATCGGCGCTGTGCTCGGCGTGTCCGTCAAATATGCAGCCATTCCCGGGTTTGTGGAGTTTGAGAGAAAAGTCTTTGAAGCTTCGCTGCAACATACAGAGTCCAGTGACCCCGAGAGCTCAGACAACAACAACAACAACAACAACTGTCTTCACAGCACAGAGATGTACAGCCTGGCCAGGAAGAATTTCTCCCTGGAGAAGTATGACATGACCTCTTCTTACAATGTGTACAAGGCGGTGTACGCCATGGCTCACGCTCTGCACCAAGCCCTGGGTTGTGACACTGGAGAGTGCCAAAAGAGCCACGTTTATCCGTGGGAGGTGAGATCATGAGAACCTGGGTGTGAGGCAGAGAGAGACTCTTTGTCAGACATTGATGTTACCTTCTCGTTCTCCTCCTCAGCTTCTGCCGTGGCTCAAGCAGGTGCGCTTTTCTCTGGGGAACACCTCGGTGTACTTTGATGCCAATGGCGACACGTCCACAGGATACGACATTATCTCTTGGATCTGGAAGGGGAAGGACTGGTCCTTCAACATGGTGGGCTCCTTCACTCTGGATCCCATTGCACTCACGATTGACGGTGATCAGATTGAGTGGTACGGCGCCAGACCGAAAAGCTCCAGAGCTGTAAGACTGAATTGAATTAAGTAATTAATTCATTTTGAACCAAAGTTTAAAAAAAATGTGACTAAAGACAAAGCAAAAGCAGAAATGTTTGAAAATGAATGGATCGAAGTGAAACACATATTTCTACCCTTTTGTTTTTTCTGTAACATAGCGATATTCTTGAAAACTTTTTAGGATTTAAAATGATGTAATTCACCTTTTACTTAAGAATAATTTGCACCCTGTTGGTTTTAAGTTGAAAGGTCATGGAGCGGCTCCACAATTTAAATTAATACTCAAACCTTTTGATTCGTATTTTTTATTGTTCAGGAATTTATGAAGTTTTTCTTTTTGATTTATATACATTTTCCAAAACTGACATACTTTTATTTCTATATACTTTTTGTTTCTTATTGTGCACTGATTTTACGGTTTCTAAAAGGACTTTAATTGCTTTACTCAAACAAGAATGTAGCAAAAATGTATTTTAAAAGGAAACTTTTTTAAATTCAGAAATTAATAATAATAATAATTTGCAAGTTTAGAAAAAAAAACATAGAATTTTCATCTATTTTTTTTTAACATCGACAGGATATCTTGGAGATGAATCCATGATTATTAGATCATTATTAAATCCATATAATTTTGGAGTTTTAGAGTGGATTAGTGCATCTGTCAGATACTCTGATCCTTTCACTGCAAAGGTTAAAACAATGACAACAAATCAGTTTGAAGAATGTGAAGAGGAGAAAATATTACATATGACTTCAAATGTTAGGAGTAAAAATTAATGAAGATACTTAAAAAAAAACTCTACCTAATTTCCTGAAGTACAAATATTCTCAACTGTCCACCTCTGTTTGACATATGTTCAATAGAGGATACCTGAATAATTGCAGATTAACAGGAACAAGACTAATGTTTGTCTTTTTTTTATTAAACTTTGTTTACATGTTATGTAAAGTGAAACAAGTGTCATTACTGGTTTCTTTGTTAAACAAATTGTGCTTTGTTGTGTTGATTACTCCTGAAGGAAAACGTTTCTCTTGTTCATCATTTTTCCTTCAAATAGTTCGAATGGTTGTTTACAGGTGCCGTTGTCCATCTGCTCCTCACCCTGTCCAAGAGGTAGCAAAAAGCTGCTGACGGGGCAGCACACATGCTGCTTTGACTGCCAGGCCTGTCTTGCTGATACCTTCCTCAATGAAAGTGGTAAATAAAAACACATCAAAACACACACAAATATTCAGATGGATAAAAAAAAAAACACGAGGGAAAGCAAAAAATAAAAATATATTCCTTTTATTGGACCTTTGACTTCTGCACAATAAACCAAATGGTTATAGAGCAGACTTTACTACATTATACCCAATATTTAGCATTTTATATTACAACTTGGTCAAATCTCCTCTGGGTCGATGGTTTCTGTGAGTGAAAACAAAACAACAAGTTCATGAAATGTAGACTTCAAGTATATTGTGAGAAGTTTTAAAGGCACCATGTAACAACCATTAATGTGATAATTTTCTCTATTCTGAATATAATGAAGTCCATAATTTAATAACTTGGCAGTATTGTTATTAAAATAGTTATATATATATATATATATATATATATATATATACTGTATATATATTTACAACCATGATTGGGAGTGTTACAGTTTGTATCCTCAATGAATGAATATGACGACCATCCCGTCCAGATTTTTCATAAGCAAAAACTTTTTTTCTTCAGTTTTATGTGTCATTGCATTACTGCCTGTAGTTATTATATTTTGAAATTATTTTTTTTATTGGCAAAATGTCATCACAATAATGGATCAAATATTTACTGATAACATGTTATGTAAGTTATTAAGTTATGGGCTTTGTTACATTTAAAATTGCCAAAGTCGTTACATTCTTGTTACAGAATTGCTTGTTATTCTCAATTAGCAGATGTTAAACATATAAAAGTGTTCGTCGTGTGTTTCATACATTCATGTAGTTCTGAATTTTTCTATTTGTTTTTATTAATTTCTACTTAATTATGTTTGGAAACTTCATCTGAAAAGTAACCGAGAGTCATAGCATGAGTAAAGTGATTAAAGCCACAGGTTTACTAGTTAATTGTGTGAATGAATTTGACCAGCAGGTGGCGCAGTTAGTCCACACATGGTCCTGTGCTGCAGACTTTTTTTTTTTTTTTTTATGAAGCAGAAAGAAAAGATGAAGTGTCGTGCTGCTATGTGGTTAAGAAATCAAATCCTGGAATTAAACATTTCAGCATAATCTCTGAGAACTGAACTAAAAAAATGTATATTCACTGATTATTGTTGAGTTTGTGTTCTCTATGATTCCCCCTCCTGCCCAGAGCCCACGGTGTGCCAGCCGTGCCTCCCGGAGCAGTGGGCCCCCTCCAGCAGTGAGCAGTGTCTGGACCGCACCGTCCTGCTGCTGCCCTGGGACGACCCCCTCTCCGTCGCCCTCCTCTTCTTCCTGGCCACCTGTCTTCTCATGACCTCCAGCTCCGCAGTAATCCTCCTGCTCAACCTGAACACGCCCGTGGCCAAGTCTGCCGGCGGCCGCACCTGCCTCCTGATGCTGGCAGCCCTGACCGCCGCCGCCATGAGCTCTTTGTGCCACTTTGGCCCGCCGTCTCCTCTGGCCTGCTTCCTCAAGCAGCCTCTATTCATGTTCAGCTTCACAGTGTGCCTGGCCTGCATCACTGTGCGCTCGCTTCAGGTCGTCTGCATTTTCAAATTTGCATCCAAGCTGCCGCCGGCCTACGACAAGTGGGCCAAACAGCGCGGGCCCGAGGTCACCATTTTCCTCACGTCCCTCCTCTTCGTTTTCATCTCCGCGCTCCGTGTGGGGATCAACCCCCCCCAGTCATCCCGGAACCTGCTGTTCTACCACGACAGCATCGTGCTGGAGTGCAGCAACACGCTCTCGCCCGGCGCCCTGGTCGAACTCGCTTATGTGTCGCTGCTCAGTGTCCTGTGCTTCTCTTTCAGTTACTTGGGAAAAGACCTGCCGGCCAACTACAACGAGGCCAAGTGTGTGACCTTCAGCCTCATGGTGTACATGATCTCCTGGATGAGCTTCTTCACGCTCTACCTCATCAGCAGGGGCCCGTTCATCATGGCCGCTCACGTGTTCGCCACGCTCTTCAGCGTGCTGGCCTTCTTCGCAGGATACTTCCTCCCGAAGATTTACATCATTGTCATGAAGCCGCAAATGAACACCACTGCTCATTTCCAGAACTGCATTCAAATGTACACCATGACTAAACAGTGAGATTGATTTGGTTATAACTAAAGCCACTAACCAGAAAAAAAAAAAAACCCACTGGTGTCTGTTCGTGTATCTCAAATGATAGTGTGGCTCTGAATAAAGAAAAATATCATGATCATGCAACACAACACATTTTAATAGAATATCTGACAGACATATATGAATAAATGTCAATAGAGGATAAAGAATAATACAGACTCATTGGAAAATAAATGTCTATTATTCACTTTTTAAGTCATTGTATTTTAAGATGTAGGGTGTGTGTAAATATGCATTGAATTATTCAATTAGTCAAAAAGGGAGACTATTCTTTTCAAAGTTTTGACTTTGCCTGGAAGGTCAGAGGTCATTCTCGCTTACAGATTAACATCTCAGGCACTGGGAAAGACTCCTAATCTGCATGCATATATTTATGTATTCCTCATTTTAAATTAGAACGACAAACTAGTATAAACAACATGTTGTTGATCTCGTGATTCAATAAGATCTTTTATTTCTTTCAGTCAAGGCTTGATTTGTACACTGCTAAATTGTGTGTGTGTGTGTGTGTGTGTGTGTGTGTGTGTGTGTGTGTGTGTGCGTGTGTGTGGCTATAAACACACACGCGCGCACTCACACTGCTGCTGTTTGAGGGGGGAGATGAAAAGGCCCTTTGTGGCGGGGAGGTCAGAGCTATTGACCAGTGGATGTGTGAGTAGAGTCCGAGTCGGGCTTTCCCACAGTCGCTCTGTCCACTCACAGCCTCAACCCCTCGGTCAACAATCGAAGTGTGCCATGGGTGAACAGGCAGGAGTTTTATTGTCGGCGCACAAAGGAGAGGAGCGAGGAGGCTGTTGGGAAAGTTTCAGCCAAGTTAGTCTGCATTCGTGAATTAATTTTCATCAACACACAGAAATTTAGTGTATATATATATATATATATATATGTGTGTGTGTGTGTGTATATATACAGGTATTCTAATAGAAATACATGTATTATTTAATCAACATCATTGGAATGCAGCTTTATATACACCATGATTCTATTTACAGCATGCCAATACATTATCATAGGAGTTATATATACTTTCAATCAGATCATTTGAAACCAACTCAATCAAACAGCTAAAAACTATTCAGCAATTTTCTTTTTCAGGAAAACAAAGCACAGTTGATTGTATTTCTGAGTGCAAAACAGGGCCTGATAAACTCTCTGGGGTCTTTAAGCCCCCAGAGTTATTCAAGATCACATCGCTTTTGAACTGTCAAAATAAAGTGTGAGGGTTAATTTGCCCTTCCTACATAAAAAAAGAACAAATAAGCAAGACCGGGTTTTTTTTGCAACAATATTTTTATCTTTTGACAATTTCCACTTAATCATAAATCGAAGGCTCAAGCAGCTTTTTAAGGAGTCGTGTCAATTTCAGAATTTGGGTCTTGGATTTTAAGTTAATGTAATTTGAGGGATTCAATTAAAGATAATTCTTTTTGACATCAATCAATCGTCTATGAGTCTATCTTACCTGGGGCAAGGCAGATGACCAAAAAGTGATGCATTTCAATGTTTTTACACCAATATGACTTTAAAACACTAATTGAATGTTTGTCTTTCACCCTTGAAAAATCATTGAATTATCCTCAATTGTTTGGTGTTTTTCTTTTCAATGTTGAAAATGTCATCAAATTATAGACAAATGCTTTAAAAGTGCTCTGCAAATACTCTCCTCACAGACGGCACAGGCCCTGGTTTCAAACATGGAATAAAGTTACACATGAGACTGAAAGTTATTATTATTATTATTTTTTTTTTTTTTTTTTTTACAGAATGCAAATAATTTGAGAAGATGTGTAAAAGCAGCAACGTTGAGCTGATTTATATTTTCAGAAATGAGCAGGTTCCAGGTGACTAATTAAATCTGCCATTACAATGCTGCCATTCACTAACTTCTCCCTGGACGCCCCTCGTGCATTGAAGCCTGTTGAATTATTCCCTGGGTGCACATCAGGAGAGTCTGTGTGCGATTCCCCCGAGTCGCTGCAGAGTGAGATAAGCAGCGCGATCTGATACGAGGTGAACAGCACATCAGTCTCCATCTGATGGGTTTATTGGGGGGCTTTTATCTCCACCGGTCAGACTGTAATTGCTTCACCTCTCAGTTATTGATGTGTCTCCTCTCAATTAGACCCCGCCTGAGTCACATGGCTTTGTTATGGTAATGCCGCACTATAAAGTGAAGGGCAGCTCCGGTCCCGGCGTCAGAAGAGTGATCCTCACTTCACCTGCAGACTCATGGCTCCCTGCTGCAACACATCCTCCTCCGGGCAGCATGCTGCGCTCCCAAAGAGGAACAACAACAGGGTGAGTATTACAGGAGATTTGGACACTCTGCCATGTCAGCATGAAGTCCAACTTCCCGTCTCTTCCATCTCAGCACAGAAAACCTGCCGTGGAGAAAAGGCGCCGAGATCGCATCAACCGCTGCATCGAGCAGCTCAGAGTCATCCTGGAGAAGGACTTTAGTCGGCAGAACCTGAACTCCAAGCTGGAGAAAGCCGACGTCCTGGAGATGACCGTGGGCGTCCTGAGGCAGCAGCTGCAGGACAACGCTCAGTCCTGGAGGGAGTCGGCACTCTTCCTCTCTGCTCCGTCCAGCTCAGAGCGCTCCGTCACTCCTCCATCCAGCCTCCAGCATCAGGACCAGAAGCTCCAACAGGCTCAGAGAGGCAGCGGCTCCACCCTCACACCCAAAACCCTGCAGGACAGCAGCAGAGTGTGGAGGCCTTGGTAGACACAGACACTCCGAGGGTTACATCATGTTGATGAGACACAACGTAGGAGTTATTACTCTGACCTCTTCAAAATGAAGTCGACCAGATCTGTTCGGATGCCTCATAATGAGTTCATTATCTTTGTTTGTACCTTCATGTGACTGAAGGAAGTGAAGTTAAACTCACTCCAGAGTTAAAAGTCATTTTCTGAGCATGTCAGCTGTGACTTATTTTCCTTTAATAAAGGAACAAAAGTTACTTGTAGTCAATAGATGCACCAACCAGTGTTTGTATTTGTGTAGGTTGTGTTATTTCACTGAGATTGTGTTGTTGGTAAATACTGTGTGTTGGAAATATGATTTAAATATGAATAACACTCTGGAAAATGTGGAATCAGCTTGAATTAGGAAGGCAAAAAAATAGAAATGTCTAAAAGCAACATGATTACAGGGCAGAGAGATAAATGTGTTTGCATTCACTGTCAGTAAAAAAAGCTGATTAATGTCAATCTTGTCACAATTCTAAGAGGGCTCGTTTAGAGTTTGTTCAAGTTACAGTAAGTCTCCAGAAAATTCATGTAATTCGCTTTAATAAAAAGAAAATGCAAGCACAACTCTGTGTATTGTGTGGTTTTACATCTCTACAGTGGGTGAACATTAATTTGGAGCTGAAAACTCCAGTTATACTGTAACTCTCAGACCAATCAGACAAACACCTCCACACAAGGCCTCATCTCCACCCAAACACCTTCAATCAGCTGCACGTGTGTGTGTGTGTGTGTGTGTGTGTGTGTGTGTGTGTGTGTGTGTGTGTGTGTGTGTGTGTGTGTGTGTGTGTGTGTGTGTGTGTGTGTGTGTGTGTGTGCGTGTGTGTGTGTGTGTGTGTGTGTGTGTGTGTGTGTGTGTGTGTGTGTGTGTGTGTGTGTGTGTGTGTGTGTGTGCACATGCATGCTCGTGCATGTGTATAGTTGGGCCTCTGCATTTGTGTGTGGTTGTGTGCATGGGCCAGTATGCGTGTGTGTGTGTGTGTGTGTGTGTGTGTGTGTGTGTGTGTGTGTGTGTGTGTGTGTGTGTGTGTGTGTGTGTGTGTGTGTGTGTGTGTATGTTGCAGAGAATTGGTCAACATAGAGTTATAAAAGGCTTTTCACAAGATTTTCTCTTAAAATGTGGAAAAGATTAATACAATGAATAAATATATAATATATGCATTTTTAAAGCAGCAACAAATACCATTAGTGCACGTATTTGTTTGTTGATTGTGTCTTTTTATTGTTAATTGTCGCACAGAGGTTAGAAATTAGTTATAAAACATATGATAGTAAAACAGCAATGTCAACATCCCACTACAAAATGTGAGCATGTGCATCACTCCCACACTCACACACACACAAACACACTCACACACACAAATAAACACAAATATGTGTTTACACACCCATGTCATCCTCCCCATTCGTAAATTTTGGCATAGATAAGTCAAAAACAAAAGAGAAATATTCTCAACAGCAGCTGTCAGTAAACAATAGTATGACAAAGAGCGGCACACTGTTACATCGAGCAGTCCGAAGATAAACTCCACTGGAGTAAACAATCATTTCACAAGATCTGACAGAACTATCATCAAATAAACACACGGGAAACGTTAACAACAGAGGCAAAGTGTAACCATCATCAAACAACTGAGAGTCTTTGCTTTTACTTGTCCATCAATGTGATGAGACAATAAGAAAGCCCACCGGGAAGGAGCAGGCTGGAAACATATTTCCTACGCAGTGAGGGAGAGATCAGCTCCCCTCAGGTCTCTGACTGTCCGTGTCAAGTCTCTACCAGGGCCTCCACACGGGGCCTCTGCTGCTGCCGTCCTGCAGGCCGACGGGTCTGAGGGTGGAGCCACTGCCTCTCTGGGCCTGCTGGAGCTTCTGGTCCTGATGCTGGAGACTCTGTGGAGGAGTGACGGAGATCTCGGAGCCGGACGGAGCCGACAGGAAGTGAGCAGAGTCTCTCCAGCAGTAGTTGAAGTCACTGTGACAGAAGCCCGCCTGCAGCTGCTGCCTCAGGAAGCTGACGGTCATCTCCAGGATGTCGGCTTTCTCCAGCTTGGAGTTGGGCTCCTGTTTGTGAAACTCTTTCTCCAGAATGACTTTGAGCTGCTCGATGCAGCTGTTGATGCGGTCTCTGCGCATCTTTTCCACGATGGGTTTTCTGAGCTGAGGAAACGGAGACAGAACGGTGAGCTCACCACTGCATTTGTGCAACACTGATTTAAATTATTTATTTATTTATTTTAAATAGAGTTAATGTGAGTAATCTCCTGTGGTACTCACTTTGATGTTGTCTCTCTCTGAGATCCTGATGTGGTGGACTGAGGAGTAGCTGCTGGAGCAAGGAGCCATGTCTGTGCAGGCAGAGTGATCTGCTTCTTCTGTACAGCAGCCTGAGCTCTGATGTCTCTGGAGGAGCGCCTCCTCATTTTATACCCCGAGATTAGCATAACAAAGCCATGTGGCTGAGGCAGGGCTGGGGTTCCCACACTCCGACCAGTGGGACTCCCACAGCAACAATGGAGGACATGTCAATAACTCAGGGAAGATGTATCTGTGCCTGGCATGTTTCCCAAGATAAGCAACAGGTAATTAACACTTTATCAAACATCAGCTGCAGGTCAGAATTCTATATTTTTTAATGCATAATTAAGGGAAATGACACAGAAAGTGTGTATCTTTCAAGGGGGGTTGGGGGGGGGGGGGGGGGGGTGCAATTAAGGGCCAAAGGGTTTAGTGCAATAAAACAATATAAGCTAGGGTCTCATTATCTCTTCAAAGGATGCTTCCCTTTCCCAAGACGCTTCTCAGACGGGAGCATTCACACACATTTACGTCTGTTTGTTTAGAAAAAAAATAAAAAAATTTCTTGGTGTTACATTCAATATAATATACTGTTTATGATTGAGGAGAAACAAAGGTAGGAAAACGTGGGCATTTTACCTGACTGCAGGTGAAAATAATGTTCATGCTGCACCTGCAGCTTTTCTGAAATGGCCACTCACCTTGTCCCCTCGGGCCCGCGGCCATGAAGCTTTCCCACAGGGGGAATGAATGAAGCTGGAACAGAACGCTCAGGGACGGCCCCCACTGACGACCGGCACGGTCCTTTTTCATCAGTTCAACAAGTAAAAACTCAAAACAAATGAAAAAGAACGAGGCAGCAACATATAAAGTCACTTATTGGCAAGGCCTCAAGAAAATGTGTCCATTTCAATTCATTCACACTCAACACATCCACATGGGAGATGATAGAATAGAAGAATTGTCTTATCAAGTCTGTCCTGAAAGTAATGATACCTTATAGGGACACTTATTAAAATATGTGCAAATTGAACATTTGTATAATTCAGAACTTTAAATTCAATATAAAGTTTCACCCACAAATTTTTATTATTCAATCAAAGATTAAAGATTTCAAGTTTTTTGAAAAAAATCCTTAAATGTGTCTTAAGTCAAAGTCAAAGTCAGCTTTATTGTCAAGTGTGCTAATATACATGACATACAGCACAGATGAAATTTCAGTCCTCTCAGATCCACAGTGCAAAGGCATGTAACAATATATATAAAAAAAATAACAATTTAAAGATTTAAAAATATATACACCAACGGTTGTTGTTCTACAGTGTGTTCCTTTCAAATAAATGAACTGAATATGACATATTTAGCTACTTGAGTGTATGTTTTGAAACAAATACAGTCACTTTCAGTGGTTTGCTGTCTAAAGTCAATATGTTCAAGCAACAGTTTTTCTACATTTTCTACATAAATGCCTCGATCAGGTGCATTAACTGGTAATAGGAGTTGTGTTGCTGATGCAAAGAAAATGTTTTGCTATGACAAAGGTGGTAAAAAAAAAAAAAAAACAGCTCCCATCTCATTCCCTTTAATTTACCACTGTTTGTTCAGAAGAAAAACATCAACAAACTGCACATGTTGCTTGCCCGATGAAAGGTTATTTATTGTGAAATAACACTTCAGATTTATGTGGATCACACTTTTGTTTGTCCCCGAGTCCTTCTGAAAAAACTGTTGGCAGCTTTTAATCACAAGTTCTTGTCTTACTTCCCTTGGAGGATCAGCAGACCCCTGTTGTAAATGAACTGTGTCAAATTAGTGTCAAGTTAATGGCATTATGAGCGGCGCTGGCAGTGTGCCTGCGAGGGCCTCCATCACTGGCTGGCTCCAGATGTGAAGCCGGCCTTGTGGGCTCGGTGTGAGTAGTCCCGTCTCCTCGGTTTCCCACCAGCCCCCCAAACATCAGGGTAAATGAGCTACAAAAGCCGTGCCGCTCCTCCGTGCTCCACTGGGAATGTTAATTGATCTTTTGTTGCGGGACAAACAGAAACTCTGTGTCTCGGTCCATCTGGGAAAAATCAAGTCAACTGGCTTCATTGCCTGCTACAGAGGAGTCTGTATGAGGCCAGTGGTGTGTGTGTGCGTGTGTGCGTGTGTGCGTGTGTGCGTGTGCGTGTGCGTGTGTGTGTGTGTGTCACTGTTACTGCACCAGCAGATTCGATTCCGCATCCCCACCTGCCCTCATGTCAAAGTGTCCTTGAGCAAGGCACTGATTCTCAAACTGCTCCCAGTAGACGGACTGACCACCTTGCATGGCAGTCGCCTCCGTTGGGGTGTGACTGGGTGAATGTGATTAATAATGTGAAGCACTTTGGGGACTGTGGAAAAACATTTTAGAGGTGAAATCCAGTTACCATTTCCACCCCAGAGAGACTAAAAAAAACGTAACCTTTTCTTGAAAATGAGCTTCCAGATTCATTTTGACTTGCTCCTTTGAGGGGGGCTGACATATCAAAACCAAGCAGGTGTGAGACCTGTGGTGTCACGTCTTGATATCTGCAATAAATCACATAAAATACCCAATATATGTCTTGATCTTAATTTATTTACGTAGCATCACTGTGAAACCCCGAGAGGACGGTGACAACAAGGCCGGGCGGTCCCGTCCACGTTTGGCTTTATTATCTGTCGATGTGTTTGTGCCTCCTCTGAAGGTTCGTGTGCACCACACGGCTCCCGGGGGTCTTTGTCTACAAGTGTGTGGGAAGACGAGTTCCCCTCCCACCAGCAGCCCGAGAGCCCTGAATTCCTGCCATAAAGTCTCAGCCATCGCTCAGACCCGCGGCGGCGCAGTGCTGCTTCCCGTCAGCCATCTCTCTGTGAGTGTGGTATCTCCCGTTTCCCACACTCTGCGCCCATTCACTGGTCCCGAGACAGGGACAATAGAAGTGTGTCTTGTTACACATCACATTAGCTACGGTGTTTGATCTCCTGTTGAAGGGAGGGGGCGAGGGGGGAGGCTGACCATCTGGCCTGGCAAACTAGACCCTGAGAAAGTCCCAGGCATGCCACATTCTCCACAACTTCTGCACACACAAATAGTTGTGAAAGACTTTTGTGGCACTTGAGACATAATTCAGGCACTAGACAACATACCACGGCCACCACAACAGAACAAAGTGGGACGTGTGACCTGCAGGGGAGTCTCACGGCGAAGTCCCCCACAGTTTAAAAAAAAAAACACCTGCTCACCAACCTGCTCAGAAAAAAAAAATGAAATGCTAATAATCCCTGAGGGGGAATCACATGTAGGAGGGGGAAATGAATGGGTCTGAAATATGACACAGCAGAAGCAGAATAAAAAAGCTTGAATTTGAGATATGAATGTTTCATAATAAGGATGAATTTGTGGGTGCACAATAGTTTCAAATTTAGATGTTTATTTTGGTGAAAGGCGACACTCGAAATGACAGAAACAAATAATACGTGCTAAGTTTGTCAAGCTTCCAATGGCGACAAACATAAAAAACAAGAATTGATCATTTGCAGACTATGAATTCATCTGAGCTATTTTATATGATGAAAACCTGCTGGTTATCAAACTTAAAATGACATCATCCCTTTAGATTTAAAGTTAACTCAACATGTACATGTGAGTTACTCTTCATTTGGATGATAAATCAATTTCAGATTCTCCTAAGTTTAAAACAGTTCTTATAGCTATTGCCTGATCCAACCATACGTTTTCCCTCCACTTCATCGGACACTTACTCACCCTACACATAACCCCCAACAAGTCTCTCCAAATTCCACTCGCTAAACTTTGACCTGCCCATTCATACCTCCAAGCTGATGTGGCATTTCTATTCTACGTTCTGCATTACTTGACTTTTTGTGATGGAAAATATTAAAAGTTCAGTGCTCTGGCAGATCCTAGAAGGAGTGAATGGTCTCAAAATGAATATGCATATTATTTAATGATGGACTTATTTACTAAAACAGGCTCCCACAGAGACCAACAATAACTACTGCACAAGTTCCAACCTGTACTAAAGTTTCTCATTTGCTAATCTAAAGATGATGATTCAAAGAGGATCACAAACACAAATGTTAAGTGTAAAAAATAAAAGAAAGTGAAAGCACCACCGTTGTTTATGTTTGCAAAACTTCTTCAGAAGTTCTCCATTTATTTATTTTTTTCAAAAGACAAACTTCTCCAGGAAGCAATACAACAGATTCTTTTCCATGAAAGACTGAAGTTTATATATAAAAAAAACAAAACACCTTTATAAAAGGTAATCATGTGGAGATGAAAAACATCATTTATGATCATCACAGGAGGACAGAGAACAGCTACTGTCTCAGTAGCAACATTTCTTTTACAAAAAGGCCAAATACTGGTTACACATTGTCAGCATAAAGAGTAAAGTAATCCTAATCAGATTTACAATAAAGGTGAATCCATGGGATCCATTTCTGGATTATTTCTGGCTCATCAGCTGTAACCTGATGGGACGCATTAAACAGTGATACTCAGTATCAAACATGGACAGTGAATACATCAATCAATCAATCAATCAATCAATCAATCAATCAATCAATCAATCAATCAATCAGTCAGTCAGTGTCACAGACACTTCAGTAAATCTGAACCAGTGTGGTTCCAATGATTCAAGACGTTTGCAAAACAAACAGGAAGTCTTGGGTTTCCTCCAGAAGAGGACACATGGTGAACACGTTCAGTAAAACCTGAATCATCTCAGTCCCTCCAAAGGAGTACGAGCACACGGTGCACATTTCACCACGCGGTGAAACACTCGATCGAATCTCCTGCCGAAGCAAAAGGAAGCAGACTCCAGGGAGTCTTCAACTCTCTGTCCATGACGTTCACAGACGTAGTTTTCTCTCGGGGGCGAAGGTCCGTCGTTACCAGGGCCGCCACAGAGCGCCGCCGGCCTGGATCGCTCCTTTACCGGAGCCGACGTGGTGGAGCGGGGAGCCGGGAGGGGAGAGGCCGCAGGGCCCGGGGCCGGAGCCGGTCCTGCTGGACGCCTGCAGGCCCTGGAAGTGGCTGAGCAGCAGCCTGTGTGCCTGAGTCTGGACCTCGCAGTGGGACAGGAAGCTGACGGCCTCCTGCACGCAGTGGGAGTAACCCTCGGTGGCCGTCATGGGGCCGGAGGTCAGGCTGGAGGACTTCTGCTGCTGCTGCCAGCTTCTCAGGTAGACCACGGCCATCTCCAAGATGTCTGCCTTCTCCTGCTTGGAGTCGGGCTGCTGCCGGAGGAACTCGGGCCCCAGCAGGGATTTCAGCTGCTCAATGCTGGTGTTGATTCGGTCTCTGCGCAGCTTTTCCACCATTGGCTTTCTCAGCTGAAGAAAAAAAGAAGGAAAAAAAATTAGTCCACTTGAATTTTGCCTCTTTTTCACCCCCCAATCTGTATCAGCGCTCAATCGCAGGAAATTAAATGATCTGTAGAGAAATTTACCTTGTGAGCAGGAGTCAGGTGTTCCTTGCAGTAACTCGCTTGTCCCAAAACAGTGGGTGCCATGGCTGTGGAGTCAGAGCGATCCTGTTCGCTTTAGAAGAGCCTGTTGAGACTGAGCTGCCTTCTCCTCTGCCGCCGCCCTGTATTTATACCCCCAAATCTCCATATGAATGTGTGAGTCTTCGGCTTGTTGGAGTTTCTCACAGTCCCCGGGCCAATGGGAGTGCTGGGAAGGGCTTTGAGGAACGCAGGGCTGCCACATGCTCAATGAAGTGTTTATAGCGTCGGGGACAATGAGTGTGTCTCCGGGGAGCAGGTGGAGGAATAGATTGCAAGAGAAAGAGCCCGGGGTGGAGTGGGTGAGGGCGGAGGGGGGGGGCGGAGGGGGGGGGGGGGGGGGGGGGGGGGGGGGGGGGGGGGGAGGGGAGTGTGTGGCTGGGAGACTGACCCACTGCTTGTGCTGATATGGGAAAGTGGTGACCCCGGAGGGAAGCCTGCCGCCGTCTCATGTCATCTCCGCCGCCACAAAATTGAAAACAAAGTGCCTCTGCCACCAGGCACACGTGGGTGTTAGCGAGGGGGCAGCCATTAGAAAAGACCAACATGCAGCCACTTCCACCGGCAGCCTCCCCTCGCCGAGTGTTTTTTTTTTTTGTAACTCAAGTAAATCATTTCTGTTCTAATTAAAATAAACGCTGCAACATTAACAAACCACGGCTATTTTTATTCTTTCAGCTTTCTTCATTTCTTTCTTTCAGCCAACTTGAGTCAATATTAATGTTTTCCTGAATTATGCTTGTGAGTGAAAAAGTAGGGAGGGTGAAGTAAATGATATGTAATGACAATATTTTGTGGTGCATTGGTTAAAGTAGTAGTAGATTGCGGGGCACTGGATTATTGTTAAAGCAATAGTCAAAACAACCAGCTCAGTCTATGTTTTAAATTGCGATGACTTGAGAATCAATCAAATAGAAAACATTTGTCGAACCAGATCAAATCACACAGGCGGTAAGCTTGCTGCTCTAATATTTATCACAAACTCTATCCAGCCATCTTTATCCTATTCGAGGTCGAGGGTGTGTCTGTGAGTGAAAGCCTCCTGGACAAGTCAGTAGTGCTTCACAGGACAGGCAGATCATTTTACAGTCACTAATTCACTGCAAACACGTGTTTTTGCACAGACATGCAAACTGCACACAGAAATAACCCTAAACCAGACTCAAACATTGGTTGTTGTCACTGTGAGGCTGGAATCACTATACCACTGTGTCTGTTCGGCCATCTTTGATCACACTTTCAACTTTCCTCAACAGGTTGCCAGTCGATGATATTGGATAAATGATGTCCAATTGTGTCACATAATATTCACAAATTATGTGAATATGCTCTCGTTTGGACAAGTTGATTAAGTTTATTTCATACCTAATTGAACAAATACGACCACAACTAATTTGAGAATCATTCAGTTAAATAAAATAAAACTTCAAAGTGAGAAAATCGCCCAGTAAAGACAAAACCCTTGTGAATTTTTTTTCCCTTTAGTCTGATGAGCTTTGATCTGTACTGTAAAGCAAAGAGCTTCAACTGAAAGCATTCATGCTGCTTCGTCAGGCAGAGCCTCACATACTCACACAGAGACACACTCTCATTCACTTTCCCTGCCACACACACACACACACACACACACACACACACACATACATACACACTCCACATACACACACACACGTGCACACACAGCTGGCTGACCCGCCTGCCGCTGGCCACGTCTCAGTCACACGCTCCCTTCCTGCCTGTGTGGAACGTGGGAGCCGCTGTGGTCCCAGGCTTCCCACACTTCAGTGTTAATGACTCTGAGGCCGGCTGCACAAAGGAAGTGTGCCCCATCGAACCCCATCGAACAAAGATTGAGTGACCAACCTCCCCCACCACACACACACACGCACCACACACACACACACGCACACACGCGCACACACACACACACACACACACCCAGGAAGACGGGGCTGTCAGCGGAGCTTCCAGGCACACCATCTGGATGGATTGTGTGCCATTGTCAGCCGATCAAGCATGGGAGACGCTCACCGTGAGAATTGGAGAGGCTGAAATAGAGACAGAAAGTTAAAGAAGAAGAATGGGGAGAGTGTGTGCAGAGGGTGGGAAACTTTCAGGATAGTTAAGGGAAGTTTAGTTTCAAGGGCATTTGAAGGGGGGAAAGGTCTACAATGATGTGGCGCGGGGAAACAAAGCTGAAAAATACATCTTGTGAAAGTCACAGTAAATGAAACAAGGCTCATATATATATATATATATATAAAAACAAAAAGCTAAAAACATCCGCTATTTATTGAGTGATGACGTGTGAGAGCTACATCTCCTACAATAAATCCATGCAGATAACTGGAAACCGAGGTCCCACATTGGTCACTTAACAAGTTTGTCATGACGTCTCCAAACTTGTTGGGACGTGTCCTGAGTGGTCACCTCCAGGCAGATGTTTTCCCTCCACGTTCCCACCACATATCAATCCAGGCCGATACAATACCGAGGATATCTCGCTCATTGTGCTGCATTAGGAGGCTCGCACGGCGCCCCTCCCACCTGTTTGTTTGGATTGGGGCCATTGTACCCCATGAATTCAACTAATTCATTCACATCCTATTGTCATAATGCCGCTTTGTGATTGGCCAGAAAACTGTGAGAACCAACATGGCATTAAATCAATGGGAACGTTGACATAAGTATATAAGCCAGCAAAGTGTCGGTGGGTAAAATCATAATAACCCTGAACTTCACTGGAAGTGGACGAGCCGGGACGGCGTCTGAACGTATTCACCATGAGGGATCAGCACACCACGTAAGCTCCCCTCAAGACATTTCACTTCTTCTGTCAGTTCTTGGTTTTGTCGAAGGGCCGGGGGGGGGGGGGTCTCTGCTCTGCTGGTGTGATGGGGTCGTGTCAGTAGTGACTAATATTTGTGCTCCGGGCTGAGATGAGACGTCGTTAGGTTCTACATGCTTGAATTACTACAACAACAAACATTTTCTGCTTCAACTTAACAATGAAGACTCCCCACAAGAAGACTTTCTTCAGGTGTGAGAGCGGGTAGTTTTGTTCTGTCGTTGTTTGCTGGAACCAACGAGATGTTTCTCCGTCTCGCTCCGCAGCATGTGCCAAGTGATGAGCTTGGAGAGGAGATGCACCGACAGAGCCGTGAGGCTGCGCTCCACCCTGGAGAGGCAGCTCAGCGGAGGGGTGTCCGGCTCAGACGTGTGGGACAAGACGGTGTCCTTCTTCTCGGTGAGGAAGGCCTTCATCTTTCACAACGGCTACAGCAGGTCGTCCCGAGACGCCATGAGGCTGTTCCCCTCGCAGCCCGACGACGTGGCGCCGCTCTTCTGCCAGTCGCTCGCAGACCGCCACGAGACGGAGAGGAGGTGAAACCGGCAGGAAGGAAGTGAACGTCAGAGCACACCGGGAAGACGCTCCACGTGGCTTCAGGACGCCAGAAAGGATGGATTCTTTTATTTTGAGTGTTGACTTTAAAGAGACAACAGATGGGAGTGTTGTCCCAATCATTTATGACCATTTACACTGTGACTGATTGGTCCTTAACTGGGCCTAAAATGTGCATTTCTTGCCTTAAACTTTAGTAACGTCTTTGAACGGCTCACATGAAGACCGTGCTATTTTAGTTTTGTTGAACTAATTTTATATTCCTTTTTTTTTAAAAAGGCAAATGTTTATGCCAATGCATATTTTAGTAAATGTTTTTATACATTACGAGTTACAATTTGCTTTTATTTGTTTTTTGTCTTAAAGCCATCAGTAAAAGGTGCAATATGTATGATTCTAAATAAATACTTTTCTCATAAATGTGGTGATTTTTTCTTCTATTAAACAGTGCGATTGTTAACGGTATGTAATTGACTTTGGTGGTATCAGTTAAATTATTTCTGCCCCTCATATAGGAGTGTCTTGACAGATATTGTCCTCTAGTGGCCATGAGGCAGTTTTACAACTAAATGTCAGCTTTAATTAGATTATATGAAGGAAGAATTAGTAGAATGGTGGAAAATACCATAGTAATCTGTAAAACAAAACGTTTGAGTTAAGTTTGAATCGATTCACTAATCTATTTCACCTATTTTTATTTATGTATCAATGCATCAATGCATTTGCATTTTTACTTACTCAGACATGCATCATTGACGGTTTTACTCATTCAGTGGATGTGCATTTCTTATTTCACTTGGTTTTGCCTTCATACTCTTACATATTAATTCATTGAATGATTAATTTATACTTTTTACTGTTTACTGGTGCTGGAAGCCTCTCAACAGTTGTGAACTTGGTCTACGCGACACAAGTGAATATTGACAGTGTTATTACGTCAATATTTACTTCATGGGGTGGATCATCTTCTGCAGAGCTCTGGGTTTTGTTGGTCACTCACCTCAGCTGCTTGATTCCAGTGCTTCTTGTCATCCAGTCATGAATAGAGCATCTTCCTCCAACTGATGGAACTGAGCTGCTAAGATCACTTACAGTGGAACGATCAAAATAAATTATAGTTCTTTCAAAATGTCGCAAACCCATTGTGCAAAAGTCCTGAAGTAAAATACGGAGGAGCAGAATATTTACAAGTTGACATTGAAAACTGAACAGTCCTCTCACCTCAGAGTGAGCTCTCAGCTCTGATCCCAATTCTGAACATTTCCATACCACAAGATAGCGTCAGCGCCCTCTGGAGGCTAGATATGAGTATGACAACCAAACCTGTTCATGGATTTTCATGAGAATACTTACTCAGCCCTATTAGTGCAAAAACATGCAAGGTCACGGATATCAAACTGTAGAGCAACAACCAAACGGTGGATAAAGCAAATGACGTCAACCTCACTATTAGAAAGGATAAGATGCATTCCGAAGGCTAAACAACAGATCTTTACCTCAAAGGCTTTTAAATATGCTAAATTAAATTTTGTTTTCTGTGGTGTATTTCACATACCTCTAGATTTTTTGTTTTGGAGGTGTGGGAATCAACAAGTTCTCTTCTCAGTGCATCATTATCAGTCAGTTTAATTTCATCTGGATTGTCATTATTATACCAAGGAGAGAGTTTGATGTGTATCAAGTTCAATTCATTTAACATAAAGCAGCAACATTATATGTGATTGATATCATATAAAGTTTAAGTGAAATGTCTGAGCAAATAAAAAAAAACTGGATGCTAAATCCATAACAAAGCATCAACATCCAGAGGCATATGTGAATATATGTACCATGGGGCAGGGAGGTGGGGGGGCAGCTGGAAGGGGCAAACAGTCCTGCTCGGTGGAAGTAAAGTGCTCAGAGTGCCTTCTTGTTTACATTCATGAACCTGAACTTTTCTTACATTCACTAAAGTACAGAACTTGGTTTTTTTTTTTGTTTTTTTAAATGCGGCTATGGGTACTAAGTCTTAACGTTTTGATCATGTGCCGACTGCACTGTATAAAATCCAGCGTTGACAGAACAGAGAGACGAATCGGGAACAGAAGAGGTTACCCTGAATCAGATTTGTAATTATTACGGCTTTATTAATCATAGGCTAAGTTCAAAAGCAGACATTCAGCAACAGTTAGACAATGTAGCAGCGGGAATAGGCAAATTAACAAGCTGGGTGAACCCCACACCATGCATTCAGCACTGAGGACAGGGACGCTGTTTGTTTTTTTTTTTTGTTTCGTTTTTTTACTTTACTGTGATGTTAAGCAGATCCATGGCTGAGAGACTTCAGCAGGCGAGTGCCACTGAGTTTTATTCTGAGTTAGAGAGAAAGACCCGAGAATTCAGAAAACAGCTGAGAAAGGGAGGAAAAAAACTGAAGGACAAAATCATTAATCCAAGAAAAAAGTATTTAAGCATATATTGTAGGTCTGTTTTATTATTAATTTAGACAAGTCTGATATTCCACTGCAACAGATGGAATCTTTCACAAGTTCAAAGTTTACTTCATCGCCAAGGCAGAGCTTTATGGAAGAAAATAAAACAAATCCTTTCTCCGCGTGGCTTCAGAGGTCAAAAAAAACAAAAAAAAAACAAAGAATCCATACAAACTAAATCATGTTTAGTTGCAGCCCGTCACTCAAATTCCAGTTACAACCTACGCTGAGACCAAACATCGAAAGCTTGGGGGGGAAAAAAAGAAAACGTGACACTGAAATCTGCCATTATTAAAAAAAAAACCCTGATCAAAACAAAAAAAACAAACTTAAAGCAAATAAACAACAAAAAAGGAGGGGGAAAAAAAGGATTAAGTAAAATGCCACTTGTAACACATGGTGGGTCAAATCCCAAAACATTTCCGTTGTTATCTCAACATTGCGCCCGACAGGAGGCGCAGCGGTTTAAAGCCAAATATATCACACAGCAAAACAGAATTCACGAGTCCCTCCTGCCGAGCAGGCATCGCTCTGACGTGGACGACGTGAAGGTTTTTGGACGCCAGAAAAAAAATACACAATCTGTCTCCATTTGAATCGCCGTCCGAGTCCTTCGACGTCCCGGACCGACCGGCCAAAGAGTCCAAGGAGCAGAGCGTGAATTCGCTTTCAGCGCGTCCTCCTCAACCTTCAACAACGCGGCGATGTGAAACGTTACAGAGATGCTGCCTAGAGTGGATGATCGGTTTAGATTACACGTAGTTTCTGCTTAAGGTTAATCTGAAGATGTCACATGGGGGTGGAGGTTGATTAGGAAGCATGGCGTGTACTCTCTGTGTGGACTCGTGTTTGTGTGTGTGTGCGCATCAATCAGTGTGTAAAAAGAGTAACCTTCATTGGGTTGGTTGGTGTCCCAGCCTTATTTGCGGGGCTGTGATTCTGTTGGGGGGGTGTGGGGTGGTCTGAGGTTGGCCATCAGGGCAAAGAGTTCAACAAGTCCTGCAGGAAAAGGTCCGGGTCTGGGATTTCAGAGAGGAGACCTGGAAGAGAAACACGGCAAATCAACAACCGAGGCAAGAAGCTGCTGTTTAATGTCTTCAAGTGTGTGTATGTGTGTGTGCGTGTGCGTGTGTCTATACTGACCTACAACATCAAAGAGCTCTGACAGCGACTCAGCAGGCATGAGTTCATCCTGGAAAGCCCTGAGCACGCGCTCCGAGGCCTCGTAGATGGGCATGTCGTTGTGACGGACATATTCTGCCAAAGCGAAGGACCAGCCGCCCTCGGTGGTGCTGGTGGGGACTTTCTGTGGGGCCAAAAGGAAAAGCAAGCTCAGTTCTCTTGTGTTCTCAGAGTCGAAAGGTCTTTGAAAAATTACAAAACAGCAGTATTCTGGGTTTAGAGCCATATGAGAGGGTAGACAACCACTGCCATGGTGCAACAACATACACAATACCAATCAGTAATATCACATTTACCCTAAACATGTCATAGACCAGATCCACCAGGCCCCAGAAGAGAAGAGGTGAGCGATACACTGCATATTCCTTTGGTGCTTTATCTGTGAGCCTGGAAATAAAAGAGAGATTCTGTCAGCAACATCAAGCTGCAAACTAATCCGGGAGATGTAACTCTATCTAGGTTTGACCAGAAGAAGAAGAAGTAAAGCATCTCACTTGTTTGTGGAGCCTGCCGAGACCTTGCGGGTGTGTGTGGTGACCAGCAGCCTCCGGAGGAAGTTCAGACGTGAAGTCCTCCACCGCTCGGGGGGCAGGATGTGCATGGCCAAGATGGTGAAATAGTGTGGCCCTTCGACATCGTATGAACTCTCTACCCATTTTTCAGAGGGCTGCTCCTGGAAACTCTGCAGATTCTTCTCCTCTCGGGACGTAGCCCTTGTACTGCAATGACAAGTTGAGTTGACGGTGGACCAACAACACCACACCAGGCGCTGCTGCACGGCTCCAGCACCGTGTTTGATGACCTGTACGTACGTGTTGAGGACATAGAGCACAGTGTGGATGATGTAAGGAATGAGGTGGATGTTGCTCTCGCGGCCTCCGCCCCCCGTGTCCACGCTGAACGACTGTTCGGTCGCGAAGCGGAGGAACAGCAGTTTGGTGTCGTGGATATTGAGTTGGTACGTGGGCTCCCGCTGGCCTGTGCACTCCTGAAGATATGTGTTGTGCCTGAGTGGCGGACAGAAGCACAGTTGGGCACGATTACTTCTCCGACTCCTGTAGAAAGAACGTGTACTTTCTGCGAGTGGCCACGAACGATTTTTACCTTGCTAAACACGTGGCGAAGGCTGATTCTGGCACATGCGGCCCCCACACAGGAAGCAGCCCATTGCACTTGGTGTTGGCGTTCTGAAGAGCAGCACTGTCCCATTCCTCTCGCCCACGAGCCAGCCTGGAAGCAAACCGCTCCGGTTAGAATCAACAAACCACTAAACTGGAACTAAAACACGTGTGAAGGTGTTGATCGGTACCTGACGGCTGCCAGATGGCAGTCGTAGTGGACTATGTTAAAGTGCGACACAGTGCTGTAGCCCTGCTGCTTGCGAGGCTTGTTTTCAAAGTCCTCCAAGGACACGCGCTTTGTGAAAGTGTAAATACCCAGGACTTTGGTTGGCTGGTAGAGAGACAGAAGAGATGCGGAAAATTAGAATATCAAAAAAAGCGTCAATACTTGAGGAATGTCATTAGTGGTCGGAGTCTCCGAGGGCTAATCAGTCCTTCACCTCCTGCAACATCACATGATAGTTTGTGCACATATGATAAGATTATAGCTGCCAACTTGGATCAAACTGACACTAATAACCACTTCATTTCCGGACTGTATTGTTAATATATGATGCCACTGTGGTACCTGAAACTTGTAACCTTCTCTACAGATACAGCAGGTCAAGCCGGGCTCCTCTATCAGCTCCTCCATCTGCTTCAACAGTGAAGTCTTTGTCACCACCTGCCCTTTCTCATTGGTCTGAAAGAAAAAATACACGTTAGATTCACTAATGGAGAAATGGTGGAATCACACAGGCTGTTGCACTCATTCAAATGGCAAAGTGGAAAAAAAAGAAAAGAAACACGAGGCAAGTTAAAGAGACGAGCTGACCGTCATGCCCAGAGTTCCCAGAGCCTTCTGCCTCATGGCCATCGCCATGCGCTTCTTCTCTGCTCTGGTTTCCCTGCGAGCGGCTTCGATCTTCAGGTTGACGTCGCTGTGCTCCCTCAGAGCCTCCAGAAGGTTCTCTGCCAGAGTCCCGATGCCTTCATCACTGGATACCTGCTCCAGCTTGTGCAAGTTGGTTATTGAATCTGTACCTATTAGCACCTGCACAGAGGAGACGAACACACAAGGTCATGATAAGCAGACCAATTCATTTTCAAGGCACATTTTATTTGAACTATCTGGGGAATACGAAGGATCTCCAAGCTCCGTTCTGGATGTTGTACCTGTGTGGGCGGATGCTGCGTGGCCAAACCACGAAGCAGTCTGAGGATGAAGGGCAGAGCCGGCCTGGAGAGGAACTTTTTCCAGACATCTGCATCCAGACTGACAAGAGTTCACAAAAACAACAATGTGTTTTTAGATATGGCTGGAATTTACAACCAAACCTTTCAGGAACTTCATCAAGAAGCATTGGGGGGGGCTCACTTTTTGGCATTGGGGATATGTTTCTTCATGTAGTCCAGTGCATTTTGTGTGATTCCTTTTTGGAGGATGAGATCTTTGAGCTGGTGGCCATTGCTGTTGTTTTTGATTCCAGCTGCGATTTTACAAAAGCAGTCCAAAAACACTTTGTCATCTGCACTGTGCTCCTCGTCATACCTGAGGGGACAAACACTCAATTAAATTTGACTGACATTAATTGGGAATTTGTTGCAATATGTATGTTTATGTTTCATAACGCCTGCAGTTTAAATCCAATTAAAGATTGTAAAGTAAAGCTGCGCACTTGTCAAAGCTGCAACATGGTTTAAAGCGTTCCACCAAAATCCTCATTTTCTCCAGTTCACCAAAGGACAGGTAGGGGATGATGCGGAGCAGACCCTGCAGCACGCTGGGGTTGGAGCGAACAAACGGCGTGTTGATCTGGTCCAACAACATGACCAGCTGATCTTTGTCTCCAGTCAGCAGAAGGTTCCCCTGCAGGACAGACAGAACAACAACCACTTAAATCAAGCACAACAGCATCACCATCAAATGTTTCACATGTATCTTTATCAGGTTGGTCACATATCTGTGCTGCTGCACATTTTATAACTGTTCATTTAAACTCTGCTGTACAGATTTTCCTTCCTTTCCGCCAAACGGTCATAATAAAGGTTTTTTTTTTTTGGTCATACTGTAGCAGCATTTTGCTGTCATACAGTGACATCTAGTGGTCCCAGCTGGTATATTTAAAACCGACAAAACCAGCCAAACAAAAAGCGAAACTTCCAATCGGGAAAATACACTGCCTTCTTGAAATTCAATGGTGGAACTTGTTTTCAGTTCTTACCTTGTCTTCTGAAATCTCAGCGTTGGCTTCATCCAGGATGATTTCCATTATGCTGAGAACTTGCTCCGCTATGGAGGCACCACCACTGTCCTTGCTCTCCTGCTCTGCCACCAAGGCCTGAAGGACAAAGACATTTACTGCAGAGTCGTCTGAAACTCTAATTGATAGAAGTTTCATGAAAGCCTTGTTGTTTACGAGAGTCAACCTTGTCCATGTGAAATCACTCACCAGGTTAAGAGTTCCCAGCATGACATTCAATGTGTTCATCTCCGGTTTGACAAGCTGCTGCCTGTTGATCTTCACCTTCACACAGTAACTGAACAACTTCAGCAAAACCTGAGAGAGGAATGAGGCCAATGGTCACAAATTTGATCAATTTATACATTAGATGTGTTTTTTGATTAAATAAAATAAAATCTATATGTTGAGCGAATTTGGAATCAAGATGGAAAAATGTTGATGTTTTAAGAGGATAAAAGAACAAGCTCTCAGTGAGAAAGTATTTTGATAAACGTCACAGTTTACCGTGAGCAGATGTCTTCCTTGTTTGAAATCTTTGATTCCAGACAAACGGTTGAGCATACACTCCAGCCCTCCACACTGAGCCATGACTCCCGCCATCTTGTACACTTCCTCATCGTCCTCCTCCTCATCTGTAGTCAAGTGAGATTAGGTAGATTTGGATTAGTTGGGGAAAACGTGCAAGTTCATCTACTGCATACAGGAACATGTGATGACAAAGAACATACCGAAAATTACTCAATTTAAACATGTTAATTAGCAGAGTTTAACCTTTAAATTATGACAAGGTTACAAACAGAGGAAATGAAGATGCGACCAAACCTGTGGTTGAGTCTAGTGACTCTATGAACTCCTCAGTGGCGTCACCAAGCAGACCTCTCATTCGATAGATGATTCTCATCGGCTCACCCTTGGAGAGATGAAAGACATGAAGCTCAGTGGCAAGAACAATCTCCGTTATTGCACTGCTCTGAGATACTCAAAACAGTGCAGGTTGTCACAAGATGTTTAAAGCCTCTTAAAGCAGTAAGAATCTAATAAACTATGTAGGACTCACCTCATTTGTTGGGCACCACACTTTCTTGTAGACTTCGGCCACAGACAGATCCAGACTAATGATTTTGTTGTTGACCAGAAGCTGACAAACAAAACAACAGAAGAGGTATCAAGTGAATGTTGAAATGTGAAAGTAAACATTTCATAACGAACGACGAGGGTTTAATGACAGTGACACAAACACGAGAAAAGCAGCTACCTCCATGCCGCTGTCGTCCTCCAGGAGCGCCACCAGGTCACAGTCCTGGCAGATCTTGTTCTTGATGTCCCTCATGAGTGGACCGATGCCAGGCTCATTGCTGCTGTAAGGGTTTCCTGGCATGCGACCCTGCAGGAAGTCTTCCTGTTGGGGATCCTTCTCCAATGTCACGAAGAACTCCGTCACTTCATTCTCCTCCTACAAAACAAACAATGCAACAAACGAAGGCTGAGCCAAAGAAAAACCTCTTCATTTTTTTTATCCAAAAGCATTTGTTTTGCATTAATGCAAGCCAAGTCTGACAGAGAAGCAATAAAATGCCACATTTTAACACCTTAAAGCAGCAAAAATAAGTAATATCCTTCCCAGATCTTGACTGAGCAATTGGTGGTAGAAAACCAACTCACTGGATAAATGATGCTGCACAGCCTCTCGAAGATGAACACGGGTGTCCTGTAGTCATCCAGGTTGTAGCGCTTTGCCGTCTCTATGCAAACTGCCATGAAGGCCTTGGTCTCAGACTCGGTACCTGTAACCAATACAAAATCCACATATTTCACACTTGGCATAAATTCTGTATTCTACATATATTTGTTGGAAAGGTTCAGATAGAAAACCTATGAACAGGAAAACGAAGGTTGAATTTATAGTCCGCTGAATGGGAGTGAGAACAGACCTGTGGTCATGTCTTCCAGCATTTCAAGGAGCATGTCCTGAGTTTCATCGATGAGCTTGGTGCGCTGCACCACCAGCTTCCTCAGGCAGAGGTAACCATTGAGCACAGTGCCGACCAACCGGCTCTTGAAGTGCCGCTTAATGGATTCCACCTCCACGAAAGATGACAGCAGTCCTGAAAAGACACCAAACAATCAATTGCACAGAGATGCCATTTACAAAACATCCACAAATCAACTTGTGGTGAAAAGAAAAATCCATTTTCAATTGAACCTTCTCCCCCCCCCCCCCCCTAGTTTTTGACATTTTGGAATCATGACAGTAGGAAGTACAACACACCAGTCAAGCTCTTGAGGGCATACCCCTGCTGCAAATCTGTGCTCAAAGTGGCCTCCTCCAGAGCCAGCAAATTGGCTATTTCCTGAGAGAAAAATCAGTTCTATTGGTGACACAGACAAGTGAACAAATGTCCTACCATCACTGCGATTAGTATATGCAACCAACATTTCAAAAAATATATACTACATACATTTACCAAATGTTTCTGAAAATATATGGATAAAATCATGATAAACGTATTGGAATATTACTTGGAATATACATAAAATGTGAAAACAATACCTTGGTGATGAGGTTGCCGATGTAGGGCAGGACTCCGCGGGCAGCCAGGTAAACCTTCCAATGTGTCGGCTTGATGAGCTTCTGGTACAGGCCCAGGTACTCCACTGCACACTCTCCAGCCACACTCAACTCATCCAGGTAACTAACAGAGACACAGGGGTTTTAGAGTTTACACTTTGACAGCAACACATTCAGCATTATCCTGTTGTTGTCAACATATTGCTTCTGTCAGGTAGGACAGATCAATCAGCCAAGCTTTTTGCCACACTAATTTCAGCACTGAAACTTTACAGGAATATAGTTAAATGAAAGTACCCAAAAAACCCAGGATGTGATATTTGGTAGACATGCAAATTGTTCTGTTTGAGACACCCACCTGGTGAGAAGGTCCAGCACCTGCTGCTTACGGCTGGGGATGGTGGTGAGGGCCTCCACGATGGTGCAAGCAGCCTGTCTGGCAGCCTGGGTGGCAGGAGTGAAAAGAACCTGCAACCAACAGATATAACGCGATTTAAGGAACATAAAAACAAATGCATTCTCACAATATTGTGCAGTCATGAAAATGACTCCATCAGTGCCTCTCCACACTATTCTTTATTTACCTGTCGCAGCCAGTTGTTGTGGCTCAATTTGAGCAGGCGGGGAAACAGGCCTTCGCCTTTTCTGGACCTCATGAACTGCTTCCACTTCCACACATACTTCTCGAGCAGATACTGCTTCCGCAGCTCAGCTTTACTCTGAGGTTTTGACACCGTCTCCTGGCCTGTAGTCAAATAAACAAGGATGATGATGATGATGATGAGCGCAACTTGCCCCTCCGTTGGCTACTGACGTGCAAAACATGTGGTCATTACTTACATCTTGCTGGGAGACACTTCTTCCAGGCTTCATACGACGCTTTGGGGTCCTTCTTGAGCCAGAGTTGGGCTTGGGCATGGATTTCATTACTGTAGGGCCTGACTGTAGTGAGGGACTCAATGGCAGCATCCTGGGAACAAAAGTAAAAAAAAACACAAATGTGAGACAAGAGTGTTAACTGACAAACACCACACACAAATTTAAAAAACATGTTTTGAGAGAAAAGATTAAGTGCAGCTCATAGTGAACTAGATGCTAACTGAACAAAAACAAAACAGGGCAAATTGCAACCACTCCCACCCATTACATTTAAATAAATATAAAATAAGTATTTATGAGGATATAATCTCCATGCAAAGTCCAAGAATGTTTTAATATCCACTATGAATTGTGATTGACAGAACTAATCATTTCTATTACTTCTAAGTATTGCGTCTTGTTAAAAAAGGGAGGGGATAATCCTGTTGCGTTACATCTTGGTGAAGAATTCCCAAAAAACCCCATTTCACTACTTGAAACAATAGTAGCTGATTATGGGAGCTTTTCGATGAATGTATTTCTTTTTTTGCAACAAGTCATATGTTGAACAGCCGGTGCTTAATTTGTTAAATAAGGATTCCTGCACGCCAAGAAGACATAACTCATTACGTCTGTCAGCTATGGGTTAAAGAACAGAACCCCAATACATGATAAATAACTTACAGTATTGAATTTAAAGAGTAAAATGGATTACTTTCGGAAACCAGCTCTTAACCGGTGTTCCTGTAACATAATCTCTGGTCCAAAAGTCTGTGTAATCAAATATTCAACACTTCTTTCTTTCTACGTTAAACTGTCTTAAGGCAGAAGAACACAACACAGAACTGTTCAATAAAAGCGGTACAGCGGTATTTACCTTGTTCTTCTTGCTCGTGGGAGCAGGGGGCTTAATCAGCTTTTGCAGGATTCTGAGGCACATGAGAGTGATGTTCTCCACCACGACAGGTGTCTTAATGTTTACCGACATGAGGAACAGGCTCAGAGCTACAAATAGAAATAAAATACACAATTATTGGACAGATTTAAAAGGTAATCAGTGAACTATTTCCCTAAATGAGTATTACAGATCACATTAATTTCAACAAAAGAACCCAGATTTCATGAGCTTTTCATTTATCATATTAAATTGAGGAATTATGCTTACCACAGCGCAATCGTAACTCCCAGCATCCTCCTTCCTTTGAAATGGAGTCTGTCAGCAGCAGCATCTCATACTGCAAGTTACTCACCTGAAGGGGAAAAGATGCATAAAGAAGTCCTATCACGATGCCCTCTAACACGGTGATACTTCAACCGAAAAAATGTACAATCTTAAATTAATTTATGCGAGGCAACGAACCAAGTCAGGGTTAGCCCAGTGACCTTTGAGGGCAGCGGACACCTTGACAATGATCAGGTCATTCATCTGCTGTGTGGCTTCTGGATGATCTCTGAAGCAAGAAAACACCAGACGAAACAGGAGGAATGTTGAACTACAATTTAAAATGCAGTCTATACAAAGACGTTGAAATGCAAAACACTAAACAGCTTGGCCTTAATGCTTCGGTTAAAAAACTGTGGTCTGTTGTAGCTGCTTGCCATTTTATAGTTCTAACAAAAGTACCCATCAATGAAACAATGTTCTGAAATACAGGCGATGTGTTGGAGGAACAAACCTGGTGAGGAGACAGACCAACTGGCGCACCTCCTCCCTCATGGCTGCTGTGCCTCTCCGCAGGTTGTACTCAAACAACTCACGAATAAGACCCTGGAGAACCAGGATCTGTCTGAGGGCGGAATTGGTGGCCAGTGCACGCAGCAGCGTGATGCAGTGACCTGTGACAGCTGAGGCACAGCCATAACACTTGTTGGAGGAGGTGTGGCCGCAGCCCAGCACAGACAGAGCCCGGTACTGACTGGCCGTGAAGGTGGGCTGGTGGCTGCTGCTGCTCCGGGACGACTTGGTGGCTGCTTCTCTTTGCTGAAGGTCGTACTCCAACAGCTCCTTTCGAGACGCAAGTACTTTCTGTACACAAAGAGAAGGAAATACAACAAATTTGAGCAGAAAGAAAAATCCACCTGGTTGCTATAAAAGGTTTTTTCGCTCAATAACCTGTATTATCTTAGAGAGTTCATCAAAAGATGTCTTGCAGTCTCCACTGTACTCTTGAGCCAGCTGCTGAATGTATCTGTTCACATTGGCTGAGGAGGCACCAAGTCCTGCACCTGCCCCAGTGTCATCCTGAAAGAATGATATCATTCGATAAAAGAGTTGAAAATGCACAGTTCACACGTTTCTACCAAGCAGAGGAAGAAGTCACTTAACATTTGCCATACATGCATTTCTTTAGACATTAAATCGCTGTGACCAGTCCACTTATGACTGACCTGAGGCTTCTCCGGTGCTGCCTCGTTGACTTTAGACAGCAGGCTCTCCAGCTGCGGCCGGTGGCCCATCAGCTGGTGGTAGACCCGGTCAGCTTTGTCCAACAGGGTGTTGATGTTGGTTACAGCCTACCAGATTAAAACAGAAATGCATTAAAAAATTAGGACAAAACTTGAATTGGCTTTTTGTTTTTTTGCTCTCCAAGTTGCTTCCTACCTTCTTCCGGTCTTCCTCGTTCTCAATGGGATCCACAGCACAGCACGGTTTAGCATACAGCATGAAGTCAAATCGTGCATACTTGCAGAAACCACAGGCATTGCACAGGAAAGGGTCTTTTTCATCATAATTGATGGACCTAAACAGAAACAAATGCATAATTAATACACAATCAATCTTAAGGCATCTCGTTCACTCAGAACTTGAGAGTAGATATGTTGCTTACCTGCACTTATGGCACTGATAGACGTTCTCACCGCAGTTGCCACACACCCCGGGGTTGGCAGGCACAGAGGCACTGCAGCGTGGACACTGCAGGGTTTCTGTGGAGGCCTGGTAGTTCTCGTAGAAGTCGGAGAACTCTATCATCAGGTTGGAAGCGACGATAGGTAAGGGGAGGTCAATCTTCACCTCCGTTTGTCCTGGGGTGAGCTGAACTTTTTTGGCTTTGTGCCAACGTGCAGGCCTGAAAACAACAATTACGATTTGACAAACGATTTCTCAATCTGGGTATGTTAATAGAAACGAAGATAACAGAAAGAACTTCTCCGTATTAGAGCGTACTTATTCTTCAGCTCGACGATTGCCTGGACAGTCCTGTTGTTGTAGTAGAGATTGATGGTGCGGACCATTTTGGTACGTTTGAGGTCACCGATTTTCACTGTGACCTTGCTGATGGTGTGGCTGCCAATGAGCTTTACGACTTGCTGTGTGGTGGTGTAGCGGGTGTCCACTTTGATGGATGACAGTTTTATATTCTGTGGAACAAAAAGACGACAATGTTTCAATATAAAAATAGGCATTGTTTAAGTATCAGTTCTCACAGCATAGCCACATCATTTTGAGATTCGTTCACCAATTTCACATTGTGCTCACTGAATTAACTCAAATGGAAGTCAATGTAAAAGTCAAATATATAAACATGTGAAAGCATAAAAGAGAAACTTCTTAAACGTCACTTACAGAAAAGGGAACCTCTGGATTGTTGCACACCAAGCAGGGATCACTCTCCAGAAAAAAGCCATCAAACTCAACTAATCCAGACAGAGTGCTGTGGAGTAAATCAAGACATTTTAGAAAGATGGTCTATATTTCTTGAGGCAAAAACAGGGAGAGCGAAGTCATACTTGTAGATGTTGGAGTTGGGGTGATTTGTCAGGATGTGATTCTGTGCTCTCAGGATTTCCACTGCTTTCTGAGAGTACTCCTTCAACTGGAAGAAAAAAAGATAAAACGGTTCATTTCCTCAATATGGCATATGTGTCATGCATGAGTGATGTAAATGTCATTTAATTAAAATATTCTGTTACTTTCAAATAGCCTAAAGTTCCTTGATAACCATAAATCCATATTATATTCTAGATAGTTGTTCAAAGCAGACAAATAATGGAACAACAGGAGGAGCTGGAATCTAACCTTCTTCTCTGTTTGAGGGGTTTTAAGTGAGAAGTATCCAAGGAGGTCGACAAACTGAGCAGCTTTGCGGCCATATGCAGGAAGCTCTGGCCAGATGGCCCAAGTCAGTTCAAGCAGCAGCTCCTGCTGAGATTTACTGGAGTTCCTGTGAAGAAATTCACACATCAGACGCTGATCAAAATAACTTCACTATTTGTGCGTGCATGTGCATGTACACATTGAATCCAGTATTTTTTTATACAAATAATAGCATTTGTTTAGTTATTTGAGTAGCAAAATAATTGTACAATCCAACATGCATGGGTGTGTTGGGACTAACTGGATTGCTGATGTTAAAGAGGACAGTACCTGTAGATATGTAGCGCCAGGCCGTGGGCTTGCCAGCGCACAGCAGACGAGTTTGACTCGAGTAAGAAGCAGCGCAAGAACTGGATGAGTGTCTCTTTGTCTGCAAACTTGTTGAGCTGACTGACCAGGGCCATACACAGCTGGTCCTCCTGGCTGCCAACTCCATCCCCTGGGGACATTAAAACCAACATTCAAAGTCAGTATATCTTATAGATTAAAACTTGTTCAAGGTTATTAGAAAATTCAATATCTAAATAAATCTTTTAGTTTGTCATCTCACCGTCTTTGTCTTTCTCTTTGTCTTCTTTCTTGCTCTTTTTACTAGAGGACTTGCTCTGAGAGGACTGGGAGGTTCCGGTCTGTCCTGTGCTACTAGAACCGCCGCCAGAGAATGCTGAAGAAGAGGAGGAGGAAGAGCTGGCCAGCAACTTGCTGCCACACAACGCACAGGAGAGAAGTTGCAGAAGAACTGGAGAAACGCCTTCGTCCACGAGGAAGCTGACTTGGAGCAGGAAATACAACACGGCTGGACAGCAGAGAAGACAAAGACAAATCAGCAAAGACACTTGATATTGACCTTAAAGATTTGTGGGGGCGTTTTTCTGGCAAAAATTGATATGATGTCACTTACAATCATCCTTCATGCAGAATTTCTGCCAGTTGATTGTCCGCTGAGTGGCAATCTCAGCACAAGCTTTCAGATGTTCCATCTGTGACAAATAAACAATGTTTAGCCTTTTTGTACACAAGACGACTATCAAAAACATGGAAAATGTTTACAATTGGCAACAGAGCATAGTTAACACTATAATAATCAAGAACATATAACCCCGGAGTAAACATTTTTAAAACCAATATGGAGTTTTGTACGAAGTGACAATAGTTGGACTGCTAAAAGGACACTCACCAGATTGATGAGTGTGTCGTACTGCAGCGCTGAGCCAGATGTGGCAGTGACCACACCGGCTCTGAGGAAGATGCCTTGTTCCTCGAGAAGCTTTTTGATACTGCGCACATGCGAATCGAGAGTGTGGAGATCTCGCAGCTGACGATATTTTTCCTTCGATCCGCAGATGAACAGCAGCAGTTTCCTGACCTGCCTCCTGACGAACGGTGTCTGTTGGATCATCAGATACTGGGGAGAGAAAAAAACAACAACAAACAATTGCATTTCTTGTTTCTGCAACGACACAGAGTGGGTAGGGGAATGATAAAAATGATGACGAATGCAACTTACCTCAGACAGAAAGTAGAACCACGAGTGATCAAATACAGGAGGCGGAATTCGTGGGTTGGTGTCGGCAATCTTCTTTATTTGATACGGCAGCCGCAGCACCATTTCAGTCAAAAGCTGAGAGTAGGCTTCAAACACATCAGCAGCATGTCCCTGATGGCAGGAAGAACATTGTGAGTTCACAAATTCAAAACAAAACAAAACAAAAAAAACAACCTTAAAGGATAAATGTGACACCTTCACATATTGACGTAGGAAGAAAGGGCTCATGTCGGGCGGCGAGGAGGCGGTGTGTGTGCGGAGGAGCTGACTGGTGGTCACAGGCTCCTCTTCACCCTGCTGGCTTTTCCAGAACTCCAGGAGAGACTTGAGCACATGAAGACAGTAGTCAATGGCACCAAGGCTCAGCAGAGCAGTCGCTGTGGCGTTGGAAATCAGGGATGAGGACTGGAGGAGAGAAAGGAGGGAAGCAGCTGTCAACTCACTTCAGCTCTATGTGTTCAACCACATAATTTCACACAAAAACAATCATTTTAAGAATGTGATTTACAAATGTTTATATATCACCTTTAAGTAACGTGTGAATAAAGTTTGAAGAGTTCCAACTTTTTTCTTAAATACTGCTAGTCTCCTGGTGGTACTCTGTTCTACATTCTGACTTTTTGGGGTTCAAATCCACTGAGCTAATGAAGAAAACGTACCTCAGATGAGGATTTGGATCCAGATTTAGTTCGAGACATGAAGACGCTCAGAAGCCGCATGATGACTAGGTGAACCTCGTTGATGGAACTGCGTTCATTCTTCTTTGAAACATCCTGCAGAGAAACAAATGGGTGCTCAGTACAATAGTGATCATTTGAGCCTGAACCTCCACAAATGGAGAAACATTTACCTTTTTGTGCATGCCGAGTTCGGCAATGAGCTGTGCGAGCAGGTCGTCCAAGGCACCCTTATCCTTTTCATCCTCACCATCCAGGTCAGACGTCAGCATAAGGATGACTTGCATGTAAGGGATTGCCTGGACGCCTCCTACATTGTGCAGCTGAGAGAGGTGCTGAAGCAAACGCTCCAATAACATGAGACGGACCATGTGCAACCTAATGACAAACAAATGAGCAATAGAGGAAATATCAATCACCATTACAACACTGATCAAAAGGAATTCATTATATTACTTTTATGGTCTTGTTGGTATTGGAGAAAGTTACACTCCACAGGACAAATGCTCATAAACAAAGCTCCACACTTTCTACTCAAAATCAACTCCTTATTCAGGTGCCTGACCTGTTACTTGTGTGGATGTCGCCTTCGGTCTCCCCTTCTCCTTCTGAGCCTTCACCTTCCTGCTGAGCCGTGGTGGTACTGATGGCTCCGGTGCTGGAACTCACACTGCCTGGCCCAGCAGGGTGGCCCTCCACTGTCGTGTCTCCATACGCACTGCTGCGTCCCGACACTGTTCAAATATATCCAAAAACACGACTGAGCCACGATGAAACCACCTATGTACAATAAGGAAGCTTTAAGGGTTTATCTGAAAGTGGAAACACATGATGTACTTTCCTTATCATATAACAGAAAGTGATGATAGAGGTTAACCAAATCAAACCTGAACTACAGGGAAAATGTAAGAAAGGCTTAGTGAGATATTTAAGACCAGCTTATGGTAAGTACAGCTCCTTTTACAGTTAAACTGGTCGGTTGCATTGAAATCACCCACCACTATGCTCCCCTGCCACAGAGTCGATAGCAGAGCCTCCACTCTCTGAACCCACACTGCCTCCATGCTCAGCTGGGGAGGTGCGCAAAGTGGAGCCATCAGTAGCAGCTGTGCTGCCCTCATCATCTGACGCCGGCGCTGAAATCATAGCAACAGCTGTAACAGCAAATACACCACGGTCATCTGGCCAGGATAGAGGATCTTAGTTTCAACTTGTGTACCAACAACAGAAAAATATCACAAAATTTCACTTGGCTATTTTTCTTTTAAATCGGAAAATGAACATGTTGGAGGCACGTTTACCCTGACCAACTATCTTCGATACTTCAGATAACTGAATAAAGAAAATTAATCATGAACAGAATCGGTTGTATATGCACGAAGTTGGTTCAATTCGGAATTGTAAATTTGCAAGTTTAACAAATGACGTCCTGCTTCCTAATTACAGTGTTGGTTTAATTACCTGATGCAGTGGTGTCTGAAAGAGTGCCAGCATCGAGTGAAGAGGAGCTTGGAGCCTGGCCAGAGAGGCCGAGGCTCTGAAGGCCAAGTGCACTGCTGCTGCTTCCTGAAAACATCAAGAGATGCACAAAGCCAAATGCAAAAACTATTATAAATAGTAATAATTAGACAAAGTATCAAAAAAAAACCAGGACGTCATAAATTAGTATGGTGGACTTGAACCAACCCGAAAACATGTAAATAAGTAATCTCATTTAAAAGTTTGAACACAACTTGTATCAAGTGTGTTACTTGCTCTATTCTGAAATATCTGGTTACTGACCTTGTTGGTCCTGCTGGAGACTCAGAGCGATGGCGAGTTCGACCATTGTTTCATCATCTGCATCAGGAGGGATGTCCAGCATCGGTGGGAAACCTTCAGCTCCAGCCAGCAGAGCCTCCAGTGGAGATGGATTTCCATTGTTTACATTCTCTGCCGTTTCCAGGACCATGGACTCAGACTATTACAATAACAGAAAGAATAGAATTATGTTATATACATCCATTGGTCAACATGCATCTCATTTGACACTAAGAATTACACATAGAGATGGATTATTTTGGATTAAAGAGCTATTATGAGTGATTATTATACATTTTTGCAATTATGTGCCTTGACTTCAACGCAAAGCATTTAATGCAAACGCATTGCTGGATAAAGTCCACAAACTTTATTACTCGACATTGCCTCACCACCATCTCAAAGTCGCCGTGGTCCACTTCATTCTGCTCCTGACTCTCCTGCCGTCCCTCGTCTCCTCCAGTTAGCACTGATGACTGGATTTTATCGTCTGCATCATCATCGTCGTCATCATCCTTGTCACCTAACAAGGGTAATGAACCAAAAAGTATTGTTAAACATGGCTCATTCATAGTTCCTCAAACCTTGATAAAAACTGTCTCACAACTTGGGCTATAAAACAAAGACCAAAAAGATTTCTGAAATTACTGCTGGGACAGACCCGCAAACTCCAAATGTACCACCTCATTCCAAAGCCAGGACAGACTTACCCATCGGGGTGTTGGAGCGTGGCGGAGAGGGCAGGGTCACGTGGCGCCGCTTGTTTCTTGGTCGAAGTACTCTGATCAGAGCCTGCTTACAAGCAAAGCTCACTGCAGTGTCCTGAAAATGGACAAACACAGTCATCTCATAACTGTTCATGTAATAGGTCCGACCACACTGAGAAAATTATGCGAGAATTTGTGGAAACAAAGCTCCTTTAACATAACTCTGTCAGGCTTAAGTCATGTAGTTCACCAACTTCATATCTTTTGAAGCATCTATGGATTATTCTATAGACTGCACATCAGGATGCCATGAATCACTGAGATCATTTCTAGGAAACAGAAACAAGTACTATACTTACAGGGCACAGTAGCATCTGCATGTAGATTTTGGAGGCAACGTTGATGTAATCAAGCTCACATGTGCAATACGCATGGATGATGTCGACCAAGGCATTTACTGTTGCTTCTACGTGGGTTAGGCCTGAGACAAAGAAAAGCACATTCAGGATTTAATTGAGGATTACAGTGTTGACATTACTTTCACACAGGATACAAGTGCCATTGTATTTGCCAAATGTAAAGATTGCACTGACCGGGCAGGCAAGCAGGAGCAAGAAAGGCATTCTTTGGTTTCAAAGCGTGGAGCTTCCAGAAGTTATTCATCAGCTGCGCAATGAAATTACTATTTTCACCATCCACATGTTTTTGACCATCTTCTGTCGTGTCTGAAGTAAAAAGAGGAAAATTGAAAAGTCAGAGTTTACAGCGTTTACAGTGAGTACTTCTGGAATCAAATGAAATATTTATCCTCAGAGTGCAGCTTATTCGTCTCCTCTGTCAAACAGCATCTTACCAGAGTCATGGTGCATTAATTTTGTTTCTGTGAAATGCACCAGGTTGTTGGGTCTCATGATGGCAATGGAGCGGGCGGTGATCACAAGCCTCTGGAAGACGTCGGGGTCGAGCTCTTTCCCCTCACGGCTGCAGCTATTCAGACACTGCACTGCATTACTCAGCAAGGACTGGTCCTGATGAAGAGGCAGGGAAGAGCTCCATCAATTCTCAATCAGTTACTTATGTCATCTTTTCAGGACTTGTTAAACATTGTGTGACTCTCACAGTTCATCTCCATGTGAGAAACTATCATGTTTTCAGAATTACTATGTTACTTAATATTGAAAGAGGACAATTGAAAGGAACATTTAACTACCAATAACCTATATTGTTATCGAGATATGATGGTAGGATACGTCACTCGATGCACTTGGACACATCATCAGTGATAGAATCTGGGATGTTTCAGGTCTTTCAACATAAAACAATATCAACTACACCTTCGCCTAGATCACCATTTGTGTTTTTGGAATTTACATTTTTTTTTTTTAGGATAAAACCATTCAATGCAAGTAATATAAACTCCAATTCTGTTTTCATTCCTGAGTAAAGTGATCACATGTAATACAAACCTTGCACAACAACATAGTCAGTGAAAATACTATTACTTTGAAAGAGACTTGTTTACCTTGTGGTTGTGGTAGGCAGTACGGCTGGTGTGCAGACTAGCAAGAAGTCCTTTGGTCTGCTGCTGCACACCAGCAGGTGTTGGCATTGACAGTAGTAAAGTGGCCAACTCCAAAGCTGCAGCTTTGTTTTTCTCCTACACAAAGTTACCAACAAGAATTAACAAACCAGGTAAACTTCAGGGTCTTATTTGAATGTGTTGATGCTTTTTTGATAAAAGGGTAATCTGGTTATCCATTTACCTTCTCACCGGATGAACCAACTGCGAAGCAGCTTTCCAATGCCTCAAGAGAGCTGACCACCAACCTGAAATGAAGAAAAAGGATCAATTCTAACTCGTGCCACAATTTTGTCTCAGTGTAAGCAATCATACTGGGGGGGAAAAAAAGCATTCTCAATCTGTTTGCAGTCTTTGCTATTCTAAATTCCAAACAACACTAAATGCAAGGGTAAATGTTCAGAAAGGTATTTTGTTGCACAGGTGTGGAGATGGTGCATGGCATGTTCAGTCTCAGGCATGGACACACAAACTGGCAGCACACATGCACAAAACCATACAAACAAGCAGAGAAAGGGCAGTTACTAACCGGTCCAATGTTGATAAGGACTCAGTTTCACAACTTTTTATTGTATTTTTGGGAGCAAAAGAAAAAGAACAAAAATAAGTGTGAGGATCACAGAAATAAACAAGTGAAATTGAATGACTCAAGTAAACAAAAGAAAAGCATGCAAGAAAAGATGATCATAAGAGCCATGCACTGAACACTCTGACAACCCAACTGCCACTGTTAAAGATCAAGTCGAGTATCCAACAAGCCCGACTGCCTTACTGGACTCATGAGGATAAGTTTAAAAAGAGTGGAACATGAAGTAAATAAAAATATACAACAATAACTATATGTGTAATGAGTAATCTAAATATTTTTACATCCAACAACACAGTGAACTTATGAATAAGAGAACATTTCTGAAAATTCTAAATAAATTGACTATGAATCAATGGAAAGAGGAGAGATGTCACAGTCAACCTGTATGTCAAATCCTAACTGTGCTGACACCAAGGAGTATATAAGTCACAGAAACGACATCAGAAAGCCAATGGTTTCTGCTGACTTTGTAATCAAGTCACAAGAGGCTGAGCAGTGCAAAACCCATCTTGTGTTGATCGACAAAAGCCTGAAGTGAAACGTTCATACCTCTCCAATACGGTGCCACTGGTTGTGGTTGGAGTAGCAATGTCTCCATCAGAGGTGCCATTGCCCTGGTTGAGGCTGGGACTGCAGACATTGTTCACTGAGGCAGAGGAAAAGTCCTCTGGTGGATCCTCTGGCCAACCAAACTGTTCTTTAGTTTTGCCATAGATCTTGATTGAGTCGAGCATCGTGACTCCAGCTGGGTCAGCAGATGCTCCAACTGTACACGGATGAACAAGCACATGAACTGCATTACAAAATGTAACCAAACAACACTTTAGCAAGTTCAGTAGGATTGAATATGGAGGTGGACGTTTATAAAAATGTTCAAAAGAAATCAACAGTTTTATCTTACTAAATATGGATAGCTTCTTGTCGGCCTGCAAAGCCTCTTCTCTGGTGAAGGGGAAATCAAACCAGCGGGCTCTCGTCAGGTTTATCTGCATGGTGCGGCCGAAGACTTCCACATAAGAAGGAGCCCTCTCGATGGCTTGAGTGCCCACCTGCACCCGCATGCCTGTCATCACCATTGAAGTGTTGTTGTTCACCGCTTCCACTGTGAATCCTCCGGGCTAGGAGAGGAAACACAATATGAGGAACTACACTGACTGCAATACTTAAATTACTAAAAAATAAACTGGTTGAGTTCAAATATCGCAGAAGATTTATATCAATATTTACACATACATGTCAACTCAAAATGTTAAATAATTGTAATCAACATCACAGTCCATGTATCTGGTGCAGGGATGGTGGACAACAGAAATTCTTTGCATGACAAGAACAGTATGAGGACACAGAAAACAAGATAAAAGTCATTACCTTTGTGTTGGCGACATACATCCCAGTAGAGTTGAGTCTGTGTTTAATCTGCTGTCCATTGTAGACCTGCAGTAAGTCATTACCCCCAAACTCCACCTCTGTCAACTGCTGGTTGTGTTCAAAGAAGTCCACTGGGAATGTCACCTGACTGGACGTCCGCGTAGCTTTAAAGTACAATGGAAAAAACATTTAATTATAAAAACAAGCCCCTGCAAGGTCAAACAACCTCATACTTAAGGTTGCTTTTAAATACATGTCTAAGTTGGCATTTTATGAAGAGGTGAATCAAGATATACTGAAAATGAAACAATATTAAAATAAAAAGAGTCTGTAGGCAAGTACCACCTGACATTTTGTTTCAGAAAAAGTTCAAGTCTCAATGCGAAAATCCTAATTCAAGTTGATATTAACTTGCTTATGGCAAGTATAACATAATACGAAGAGTATAAGCACTTAAAATTAATCAAACTCACTGGCAGCGGCTGCTTTTCGTTTGCGGACCGGCTTCATGATACTGATGCCACAGCTGGGCTGCAGTGAGGGCTGGAGCCAGTATGAGGTGTTGTCTACATTTGCCATGTAGATCCGCAGGCTTCCATCCTCACACAGCAGAATCATGGTGGTTCGCTGCTGTTCATTGCTGGCAGTGTGTCGAATAGCTACCATATCTTGAATCTGGGAGAAAGAGACCAAAGAGGAATGTTAACACTAGAAGCACTAATGCAGTTGAACATCGACAAATAAAAGTTCCTTCATATGACCATCACCTTAGCTTTTGCCGGGAGAGTTTTAATCTCTTGGATGAGCAAGGTGTCAGGCTTGACCATGATGACCAGAGGTATCCCTGTTGTCTGTTGTACACAGCAAACCAAGCCCGGGTGGTTCATGACCTCAGACCACTGGCACAGAGCAGGAGACATCTTGCTGCTGCCTCCATTTGAACTGCAAACAAGAACAGGATAACGTGAGTTTTTAAAAATAATAACACAGTTGAGGAGGAGAGAGTAGAGACTGTATGTGGTGTGAAAGAAGCATTACCCTTTGACGTTGATGGGGAAAAGTCTCTGCACCTCGGTCGTGCTTCGGCTCACTGTGGCAGCAAAAGACTTTCCTTGGCTGTAGCTGAAGAAAAGCATCTGCAGGACATGGGAGTAATAGACGGACACACCTCCGCCAGCTACTTGCCCACTACTATCCTGGAGTTCCAAAGGAAAAAATGATCCGTTAGTGCTTTTGTTCAACATTTTCAAGAAATCTCAAATGCAAACATGAGATAGTTCCAGTTACCTTCAGATCTTCGTGGGAGATTTCCAGGACATTTGTTACATAGAATGGGCCATGTTGAGCACTGCTAGACTCATCCATGACCTGGGTGTACATGTATCCTGCTGAAGACATGATGGCGATGATGTTCTTTCCCTCTTCATTAAAAAGGAATGTAGCGTCACGGATCTTTGAGCTCGGGAGCAGGAAGTAGTACATGGGACTCAGAGCATCGACTGACAGGTCATAGATCTGTTTATCAGGGAGACAAATCGAAACAATGATTACATGATAATACGACTTTCCAATCATTCAGAAAACCTGCATTAAAAAAAAGTCAACTTATACTCAATATCAACTTAAGTCATCTCTGAGTATTTACCTTAACAAAGTCAGCAGTGATGATGGCAAGTTCAGTCTGTGAGCCTGGTAACCAGATCGCTTTGATAATAAAGTTGCCTGTGGCCAGTTGCGGGTGCAACACCAGGTGGTCTGACACAGAGCCGGTGCTACTAAAAGTCAGTACGTGGCAGTCCTGGAAATAGCAGACAACAACAATACAATGCAATTCCTTGAGTTATCAAGCAGACATTGAATCAATTTCATTGTACTGGTTTTCCATTGAATACAGCTTCAGGTGTTTTTTGTTTGCTATTTTCATTGAAAACTTAATTTGTGTTTTTGTTGAAGTTGTAATTGCATACTCACGAAAATAAAATTAATTGAGAAAAAGCATTTTCACCTTGAGGCCGCACACAGCCAGGTAATCTTCGTTGCAAGGGTTGCCCGTTAGACTGAGTACGGTGAATGGAACCGGGGCAGAGGCCAGACGGGTCAGCGTGAGCTTTCTTTTGCTGGAGTCAGCTTGCTTCAGGAGGGTGGACAGCTGCAGGACCGTTATCTGTCAGAGGATGAGGACAAAAGACATCATGTGATGCTCTATCAAAAAAATTATTTAGATGAAATAGGCAAAATTATACGAGTCATACAGTTGTTGCTTTTTCTTGTCACAGAGTTTCGCTGAAAAGAAACCCGAGGATCAAAGACCCGGCAAATAAGCACCGTCTGTCTGCATGTTTTTAACAGTCGTCGCCCTCAAAAGACATTGTGACTTGGATAAGAGACGTAGCTAGTTTTTACACAGGACGGTCATTCTTGCCACAACCTGGATTCAAACCTGGGGCCTCTGAAAAAATGGTAAAAACTGGCCAATATTGGAAGAAAAAAATGCTTCTCGAACTAAATAGAATCTAAGATAAATTCAACTCACTTTGCCCTTTTCGTGGCTCACTGCCAGGTGCTGACGGCGACCGTGAGGAGATGACAGGACACACATGGCAACTCGCCGCAGGACATGTGCACTGATGAGTTGGCGTATAGTTTGCCCCTGGTCACCACTGTAGTTCATTCTCACGTTCTCAAAAGCACCTTCCTGAGAGCCAAGGGTAGGTACCTGTGGAAAACACTGGCCGTTAACACTAAACTGGGAAACAGCAAGAGGATTTTTTTTAACGTTTTAATTTAAAAACACCAACTCTTTAGCTTCTCATACCATTAGCTGGTCTGTCATCTCCACATTTTTGTCCTGAGTGTGCAGCTCATTGAGGGCCTGCTGAGCCCGGCTGCTGCTTCCCACTGCTGATGCCTGCTGGAAGTTGGTTTGGATGGCTTCCATGAGAAACATGAGCATCTCCAGGATGACTGCAGCAGTGGATGACCCCATCTGTCGTAGTTAAAATAGAGCCAAAAGCGAAAATAAAATCAGTATGCAGTGTTGTGTGCAACAGAAACGCAGAACGTGCCAAATACAGACATTAGGTCCCAAATCCAGAAAAAGAAAGTCATTCTCACCACTTGTGTTAGTAACTCTTCCTGGCAGCCTTCAATACTCTTACACACACTGCTCTTCTTAGGCCTGTCTTCATCCCCAGGTTTTCCATCACAGATGGTGACCTTGCCCTTGTCGGAGGGTGAGGCATTCTGGTGGCGGATCGCACTCTCGGGCATACGCAGCTCACTCTGGAACGCGGACGACTCTTTGAGTGTGGAGCCCATGCCGCTGCTGGGGCTGCGCTTGACTAAAGCCTGTGGATGAAGCCATACAAATGAAACTGATGAGAAAAGGGAACAAAACAAACATGGAACTTCAAGCAAGATGAGTCAATTATGTTAAAATATCATATTTGATGTGCTGCCACAATTAAATAGGCTAATCTAGATCTGTTCTCACTGTTGACACTGCCAAACGTAGGTCTATAGATGTCAAAAAGGCCTCTAAGACAAACATAACAAATTGACAGATCCTAATACCGGTGGGAGATAAAATCATACTAATATGACTGCTGCATGCCAATACCATTAAGACTTTCACTTCATTATTCACTTACAAGGAACTAAAACTATAATATTCACATTTGCAGGTTTTAAAATAAAAAGTAACAAAAAGGTGAGCAAAATTAAATTGAGCAGTTGAGTTCACATCACTGACACAAAAAGGAAAGGGTGCAATTATAAGCAAAGAAAGAATGGTGGAGGCTTATTGATAAGGGAAGATGTAGTTGATGGTTTTGCTCATGATCACATGCAATATTCATACATCACTTAAAAATATCTAGGAAAGCTGGCCTTTTCAGTACACAAAAGATTGACAACATACATTCATCACTTTCTGATCACATGTTGCGTGAAGCTAGCTATAACCCTGACCAAATGAAATGACTGGATGGAAGTCAATGGGGAATGACTTGCAAGCCAAAGTTACCGCTGTTGTTCTCTTCCCATGATGACCTGAGGTATTCGGTCTCACCTGGCAGCTGCCATCCTCTTTGGCACCGCAGTCACAGAAGAAAGAGCCATATTTGGCATAGGAGATCTCATGGTCTTTGTGACAGACCTTGGCACACACTGTGCACACACCTACCCCATCCACCATCTTACAGGTGTGACAGTGGTACCTGCAAAAGGAAAAGGAAGTGGCAACGTTATGCGTAACCTTGGTTAAGTCACAAAACAACGATATTCCATTTCCATAAAACAGAAATCCAGAGATTCACTCTTTTCATGTCAACATTTAAATCCGATATGCTACTGATCTGTGCGGGTGCATGAACGAACAACATTTTAAGTATGCATGGGCTAACACAGCAGCTTAATAAAATCTGAAGCCATTTCATATTTATTGGAGAACTTGAATAACAGTATTAGAGAAAATGTGTTCTATTCATGGCTCCATTTCTAGAGTTTGCTTACATTGATGTAGTTGATCTATGAAATGCACAAGACATGTAGAGCTCAAGAGTGTTTTAGTTGTTACAATCGTTCCTGTGTTAAAAATCCATTTTAGTTTTTTAACGGTTTTTGCGTCACCTCTTCAGTCTTTCAAAAAACAAAAAAATTAACTTCTGGATATATTCAACAATAAAACAACCAACAGGAACATCTTCTTTACCAGTGCTGATTCATGAATTCCTTCTGAGTTATGGTGAATGTGCACAGTTTGTTACAAAGAGAGTCTTCATCCTGTCAAAAAAAAGAAAAGACAATTGGTTCATTTTGATTCCTGGTGTGCAATTCAGGATTCAACGGTCAAGTTTAACACACAATAACAAAAGTCAATTAACTATATAGCGAATGATAGCTAAAGCTATCTTAAGAACTCTGGGACATTTATTTTATTTTCACCTGGGATTACTAAAAAAGCTCATTTGTACAATGATCTAACTTTTCAGATAAACTCCTCAACAATTGACAATGAAACAAAGAAAATGCTAACTTGGACAATCTAAAGATCCATCAGGATAAATTGGCAAAGAATGGCCACATCTTAGAAAAACCTATGAAACCTTACAGAGTCCTCTGCCTGGGAGTCATCCTCTTCCACTGCAAGCTCTTCCACCCAGTCTGAGTCCACTTCCATGGCCTTCTCTTCTCCCTCCATCAGCAGTGCTGAAGTGCCTTGGCCACTGCTTTGTCGTAAAGCATTCATCACATCAGCCAGATAGGAGATAATGTGGCACGAGCACTCCAGCATGCTGGCATGCTGAAATCCAAGAGGAAGCGTACGTCAATGGTTTGACAGTTTATATTTCAATAATCTGTCACAGAGTCCAAATAGATGATTTTACTCTGGGGAGTGAAAACAAACGTACCTTTCCTTGGGACAGATTTGTGCTCACTTTTTCCACAACATTCTTTTGTGTTAGGTACTTTTTGCTGTAAAAAGACAGTCAATGCCATCAATCATAAACCCTGTTTAATCCTTGCTAATGGTGATTCAAATTATAATAATAATTTTAAAAAAAACTTATAGGTGGGATCGACATGTCTCTAAAAGTTGTTTACCATCTGGTGAGCCAGTCAATCGCTGCTCTGTGCAGCTGAAGATGTCCGGCCCCCTGTCCAGCACTGGCAAGTGTAGCCATGATAACCATGAGCTCAGGAAAGCCAGTTCCATCTCCATTGGTCAGCATGTCTGTTGCCATTGGAATCAGCGTGCTGAGGAGGACGGTGCATACTCCTTCTCCAACCTGGCTATTGTCACGCACAATATGAGTGGTGAGCAGCTGCAGGAGCTGACGGTTTTCCTGGACTATTTCCAGTTGCTCCGAGTCCTTTGGTGGCGGCGCGGTCATCCGTGTGAGCCACGACTGCAGACGAGAGGGCTCCACACAGGCCAGCTGAGCCAGGGAGCCACACAGGCATAACAGGCTTGGATTGGGACTCTTCTCGGCTATGAATGACAACATAATTAAATCACCATCACAAAGAAAAACCAACCAACCAAAGTCAATCAATTTTAATACGCTTTAAAAGAAGATCTGCGAAACCATCTTCAAACAGTCACACAAGCAGGACCACTTGGCACATCTGGAAAGTGGCTATGTGAAACTTCAATGCTACAAAAACATACTGTTGGCACCTTAATACCGTTGAGCTGAGATTATCTTATAGAGCAATCTTACGGAAAACATTTTACACAGCAGGACACTACATTCCAAATAGTCAATCTGAAACATGACATCATCTGGCAAGAGTAGACTTACTGAGCTGAAAGAGCTTGGTGAAGAACTTCAGCACCCTGTTACAGAATTTTGCGGACAGGTTTTCGTTGGCTGTTGCCATCATGATCTGGACGAGTTCACCACTACAAGAGAAGAAATTAAGGAAGTGATGTAACCATACAGTCATATAATTTGTGAGCTTTTGTGCTGCTGTATTATTATATAGGCAGGACATACCTGAATGAAAAGAACTCCTCCATTGCCTTTCGGACCTGACTGCTTTCAAGCTGCTTTTCAAGGTACTGAAGGCATTCCTCAAGTACAGACTCATCCAACCCACTGAAGAAAAGGAAGCACACATTTTTAGAATGAAACCAACATGGTCTAAACATCATGAAAAACATGCTAAAAGATATCAAAAACTCCCCAGGACAGCAGAGGAAAAACTTCTTCAGTTGGGTTAAAATAGACGACATTAGTTGATCTGGTCCAACTCATCCTTTGTGATATTTATCTTATATTGGAATATTTTTCTATATTTATTTGGATATATTTTTGGAAGAATACAAGGAAAGCAAACCACATGAACGTAAAGGCACACACCAATAACATCCAAATTCAGCATCAGCAGGGTACTACAGTCATACCAGGTTTTAATAAATGAAAACAAATAATAGATTAAAAAAATGTTGACTCCAGCAGTGAATACAGGAAGACAAGATGGACCAGTGTTTGAAGTTGTGGGATGAGGAGGAACACAGATCACTGCTTCCTTATTCTGATCAATAGTTTACACATTTTGTCCAACTTGCGATGTAAACATCTATCCTTTATCTCAAGAGGAAGCTTCGTCTTCCATCTCATGACTCTCCAACCATTTCAATCCAGTTATCCACTGAAGTTGGGTTTGTTTGTAGCAATTTACGAGTGCTTTGCTTTCTGTGGCGTTATTGTTCAAATATTCAGGAGGTATCTGTCATTTCCTGTTATTCCTTCGAATAGGTCACCCAAGCATAGTGATTTAAACCTCAGGGGAATTTTTCTGTCGAAAAATATATGTCATGATTTTCCAGCTGTTTTTCACAAGTATTTGTATCTTAGGGCAACTCCAAAAAATGTGTTTTGTGGTCCACATCCCTACCGCCACAATTTCTCCAGCATGTATGTCAACTCCTCTCATCAACTCCAGATTAGATTCACTAAGTCTCACGTCACATACCTGTTGGGGTCTGAGTGGTTGGCAATGATGTTGTAACACCCCGTCACCAAACGCTCGTAGATGCGAGCGAGGAAGGCGTCTGACTCCGATGGGCCGAGGATGCGCTCCAGTGACGTGCTGCTTATCTCAGCGACACACTCGGTGCTGCTCTCCAGGAGGAGGGGCAACAAAGTGCTCACAACCTGGGAGGGATTCAGCTCCTCTGTCCTGAATCAACAGTGTATAATATTAACTTCAGAAAACTGATTAAAAATTTTTTTTTAAATGTCTTTTAATCTATTTACCCCATATTGGTTTATGTATGTTCAAGTGTATGAATTTCACAGAGAACTTACACGATGAGGTCTCCAGTGAGGCGAACCAATGAGAGAAGGATGTGCTTCAGGGAAGAGGCCAGGGGCAAAGACTGGCAGCTCAGTGTGCCCAGATGAGCTGCTTGTATGGCACTGATGTAGCTCTCCGATGGTATGGTATCGTTGGCAAATGCGTTTCGCTAAGAAGGAAAAAACCCAGAGTCTTTAATCACTTTTTAATATTACACGTTGAGCCAGTGATTCAAACATACTAAATTTTAACATTACTTTTTTCACCACCAGGCTCATATGTGGGAATAAAATTATATGCAACCAAAAACAAACAAACAAAAACAAAACCAATATATGGCTGTACGAAAGAATGTACTCCAGTTGAGTGTGCCTAAACTGAGTGACAATTACATTGAAATAAAAGCCACATCACTCACGTACCCATGAGCCGATGTTGGGGAATTCGTTGGTATGAATGCTGTTCCAAGTCTCACATACAGTCTGCACAGCTGATGGTAGGTTCTGGGTTATACTTTGTCCTGCAAGGATTCAATGTTTTACATCAAAAAAGTCAGTGTCCACAGAATGATCTAAGCCGTGTTAAACATGTTCTACATACCCAGCATGTTGGCTTTACAACGTGTGGAGCCAATTGAGAGAACTGCAGCATAACCTTGGAGCTTTGCATCAGTCAGCTTGTTCTCGCCCTCTTCTGGGATGTTCATGAGTAGGTAGGATCTGCTCAAGACAAACTCGGCATAAGGTTTCATCCAAACTGGATGCTCATTTTGAGGTCTGAGCCTCATGCTAAACTTTAACTGTGTGGCTCAAAAGATGATGTCTCAAACGAGCTCCAGTCTCACCTTGTGAACGCTGTGTAAATGTCAGTGAGCTGCAGTGTAGCAGGCAGCAGGTTCTTTGTGATTTCAGCCGACTTGTTGCCGTCTGCCTCGATGGCAACCTTAGACAGGTGCTCATCTAAGGAAACCTGCACTTTGGAGATGACAGCATCCAGGGTATAGATGGCTTGTAGAGAGGGTAACTGATGAAGGGGCAAGATGGCATTTGGATCCACACTTGAGAAGGTGGAAATCTGAAAGAGAATCAATTGACCCAAAAGTGAAGACTCAATTTAAATCTTTGAAGAACAGCTGCATAAACAAGCACTGGATTTGCTGTAGCTCGTACCTGTCTGGCTATATATTCCTCTGCAAGCTCGACATCGTATTTAACAGTGCTGCACTTAGCAGCTGTCGTCTCAACCAGAGAGGCTGCCTGGTCCGCTTTCATTCCCTGTTTCACCAGATGTTCCTGTCAAGATCACAAGTCAGAGTTTTGCATCAAAACAGGTACATAATGCAACATTTGTGATGTTCAGTTGTAGAGAGAATAATATCTTGAAAATCTAGGCTAATGTATTGTTCTTGAGGCTTTAATGAAACTTGATGGCAACTATTATGGTAATGGTTTTCACTGTAAATGCTTCAACTCACCTTAATCCAGGTCACATACGGGTTTACACGCAGGCGTGAGGACCACCTGAGTGTGTGCAGGATGTCACTCTCACTGGGGTCACTGCAGCCAGTCTTCAACTGCTCCATGAAGGTTTTTGAGGGAGGTAAAACACCCAGAATCCTCCAAAGGACCAGGAAGTAGTACTGAAGGGAGCAGGCCTCCTTTAAAGGACGATAAATCAAACATTTTTCACCAACGGGGGGGGGGGGGGCGTACTCATGACAGGTCAAGAAATTACGTAAATGTGAACCTTAACTACTCAAACATTCAGCTGCATACATTTACTAATTCGCTGTCAAAAGTGTTACAAACTATTCATTAGGAAATGTTAAGGTGAACAAAATCCATTACTATATTAGAATGAGTCCAAACTTTAAACATCAAAAGGTGACAGGCCACTTCCTCATATGTGGAATCATAAAAAAGGCTATTCAATGAGGTTATATTCATTAAAATAATGATTGTTACTTCCTGCTAACAGATCCATATTTGATACTTTAAGTGAACCATTGACAGAGGTACTGCCAGGGTGAATATAATAGTGCAGTTGTGCGCAATCCTTCAATTGCACTTCCTTCACAAGCTTCTTTTCCCCTTTTACAAAGTTTTCAGTATGTTGTGTGCCATTTCTTCACCATAGGTGTGGTGGGTTTGTTCTCCTGTCTTCTCGCCGTATCAAACTGAGAGCCTGCTGCCAGGAGGGAGATGAGCCATGCATACAGTTCATCATATTTCACCGTTCCATTGAACAGCTTTGGAAAAACCTAGAGCACAAAACGTTTGACAATAGAAAGGTGAGGTAATATGAAATACTGACCAAGACGCATACTCTAAACAAAAAGTCAAATTTGAGAACTAGTGCAAAGGCTATAAATGTCACTTAACAGTTGTTAACCCAATAACAATATAAAAATATCCCAGTCTCACTTTGCTGTCGAGCCTGCTGATATCGTCCTCAGATGCTTCAGGGGACAGAACGCAGTAGAATTTGGGTTGGGTATTTGAATCTAAAACAAAAAAAGAATGAAACATGAAATATGTTTTCTCGTCAATCATGAAAACAAAAACATAATTTTCACACATAATATGGACAATGTAAAAACTCAGCTTTAGACAAGTAGAAAAAATACGATTTCTTTGTTGATTTTACCTCCTGAACAGTGTTTTGCCCAATTTTCCTCCACCTCTTTGAACCCGTAGTACAGCGGAAGACTGCTGCGTTTGCCTCCCTCCTGAATAGAGCCGGGCCCGGTGGATGGTGGAGTGAGGAGGTTGTACTGCACCTGTAAGTAATATTCATGGTGGGAAATGTTAACATTTTCATCTCAATTTTCTACAAATGCTACTTTTACTCTTGTTGCTCTTAAAACCACTCTAATCCCATCATTCAATGTCATTACAAATACTGAGTGTTAAAAATCAAGAAACCCACTTTCAAAAGAGCACTAACCTGCTCAAAGAGATACAGGGGAGCCTTGGAGTAGTGGCGCAGCAGGTAGTCAAAGACCAGCAACAAACGGGCGAGGTCGAGAGGCACAGCCTTCAGCTGAGACTCTCTGCTCTGTGCCACTTCAGTGATGGCCTGAGTGACCATGGTGAGGACTGATCGACGCCCACGCTCTGACAGATTGTGGAAAAGCAGCAGCAGGAGCTGGAGGTGTTCCACGTTCAGATCGTCTTCTCCGTGAATAGAACCCTGGATTGTGTGCTGCTTCAGAGTGCCCAAGAATCTGAGGAGGACATCAAATGTTATAGAAAAGTACATTTAACACAAGTGCAAGGAGGTTAAATATGCAACTTGAGGGGTTGAGGTTAAACTCCACTCAGTAATGTTCAGGTAATGCATTTTAAAAGCAGTGTCCTTCAACTTCTGCTTACACTGAGTAGCAGCGTGAAGCAGCTTAAGACATCCCATTACACCTAATGGCCACAGTGAGGAGAAATGTTCTACCTTTCCCAGACTTTCATACACTCGGGCACATCTGGTTCTCCTTGCACATTGGCTTTGTGCTGCCATATGAGTAGAAGCCTGGAGAGGACCGATAATGACTGGGGATGGATGTAGAGAGGCCAGGGCCCCTCTGAGAATGGAGCGACGCCCAGCTGCTGAAGAAGGGTGCTCTGTAAATGAGACGGGACACAACCATGAGATGATGAAAAGATCACACCTATCGTAATATCTATACATCAAAGATGAATAGACTAATGATAACATAATAATATTAGCGCATTTAAAATTGTAATTATAGCTGGGAGCAGCTATTCTTACCTGCAAGGCCGGGGATGGAAGGTCTGAGGTGACGAGGGTGTGGTTGAAGTGATACAGAGCTAAGGAAAACACTTCATCTGAGGAGCCTGAGAAGAAAAAGGTACCATATGGTATCATATTCTGCAACATCCCATGCATTCCAGTCGTCACAGACCAATTTATGTTTCCTTAACACAATATTGTCATCGAATCTACCTTTGACATCCTTGTCCACGTCTTTGATGATGCTCGCGAGCGTCGCCATGTGCTGCTCCGTGAGGGACACACTCAGGTAGTTGCGGATGAAGTTGTTCCGGGACTTCAGCATTGAGGTGGTGATAAAGTTCAGGATGCTGGAGGCTAAACTGAGAAACTATAGGAAGAGGGTGGTATGAGTCAGTAGAATGTCACTTGAGAACATTGATAACCTTGACACGTCATTACAAAATATATACGCTTTACTGCACTGAATCAAACTATATTGTTTTGCATAACGTCTATAATCAGTCTTCACCAGCTCTGGATCTTTTCGGCCTGCTAAAATGTTGCCGTTCTCGCTCGGATTTTGCTTGCTGGGGCTCTTCAGCCGGGGAGAGGTCTCTAGGGGTGGTGGTGGGGGAGGGGGTGGAGGAGCTACTTTGTCTTTGGTTGGCGAAATTGTCTCCTCAAACCAAAGCCCCAGGATGGGCTCACTGTCGTCATCTGTCAAGAAAGAGAAGATAATTATTTTCAACTTCTTAGAGAGAGGGTGAAAAGACTTTTTTTATTAAAAGGCGTTTGTGGGGTGGCATCATCAAAAGAGAGGACATGGAAAACCTCCTCTTGTTCACGACATCTACAGCACAGTGCGGGTGGTTGACAACAGCAAAACAACTGCAGCGAACGGTGATCAAGAAACACTGCTGGTTCAGTTTAGTCAAACAACACTACACTATTTATACTCACATTTTCTAAGGAGACATTTAACTTTTCTTTGGCGTCACTGATAATAGAATAAATCTTAAGCTTTGAGCTAATATATTGTGTAAAACTATACCATGCTATTGTATTTGTCAGAAACCCAACTTAAGAGGTGAAAAAGACCATCTTTTCAGGGCAGTTTGTTAGTTTCTAATAATATGGGAAATGAGTTATGTCATGTTTACAAGAATTTGTGTCTCTAACACAATGATAAATTTGGTTCTTGCCAAGTTGGACCGTTCACTAACTTCCAAAAATATTAATGTTTAGGTCATGCAATAATGATTTCAATGCTGCCAGTGTATATGATTTTGAAAACATGCTTTTGTCCTCGTGTCAAAACAGAGATAAACAAATTAAGTCACACCCAATGCAACAGAGATGTCCAGCTGTACCTGCTAAACTGCAAACATCACTACTTCATTACACAGCGGAAAGCATTGTGTTACAATCAACATGTCACAGGCATTTCACTTTGAGGCACCAGCAACATGCAGCAACTGAAACAAACAAGACATTTCACATTGTGATAAAATATTACAATCTAGTACATTTTTGTGATACCATATAAAAGCAATTCTCCCACGAGGCCAACCCCAACCATTTGATTGTAAATCATTGTTTTTGTCATGAACTGATAAAAAAAAACTCACAAAAAAAACATACCACTAATAAGATTATTTAAACTTGGTATCACAGTATATGAATCATTTAAATCCTCCTTTAGCTTTACTTTTCCTCTCTCCATCTGGGTCTATCTTGATTCCTTGCCTGGCCGATAACTGAGCTTGTGGAACATTCTTCAGCAGTTGTTTAAGCGACTGTCGATGGAGGCTTCTGACAGATTCTGTGTTCAGCATAAAAACTGGTTTGAGTTTATGAAGTCTGTCGGGCCTTAGTCACCTCAACTATGAGGATTACAGAATGAATCGTCTGCAGGACCAGCCAGGGACTCAATAAGGGCTACACAATAACATTAGCACAGGGAGAGCAGCGATTTTGAAAAACAATTGTATAGATGTCACCCCCTTCTCACGCAATAAACTATGTTGGTGTTCAATGCATCTCAAAGCCTCACAATCTGCACAGTTCATAAAAACATATGAATCATCTAGGATTTTAATTCTGATTCCATTTCTCCATGTGACACTTGAAGCAAACTGCATCTCACCAAGGAAAACCCCAAACCACACCAGCACGGCTTCTTGCTTGTCATTTACGCAATTCAAACGTTCAAAAGTTCGGTTTTGTTCCATCAAGGTTTCTATCACACAAAACCTGCACATCTATATCTGTGGGTGATATCTCCTATCTGCAGGGAAATGATTCCAACTACAAAAAGAAGACATGTTTTCAAAGAATATCACATTAAGTTGATATTCACATTTGCATGCAACAAACAAAAATCAAAACAGTTCAGGTGACAGCAAGACATAGCACTGCGTGTTTAAGCCCATTAAGCACAATTTGATTTGTTTTGTGTTCAAGAAACATACCACTGTTTAGAGGTGGATTCTGCATTATTTTTTATGAGATCTCATGGTTAAAAAGTGACTGTTTTTGGCAGCTGATTCAGCTGAAGCTGAACTTCAAGTTTTCACTACTCTTGAGAGTGTTTCTTTCCAAGGGAGGGGCTTTGTTTGTTTTCGCTTATTCTAGGAAATATAATACAGTTGGAGCTCAGGTGATTATACTGTCATTAATATGAAATCACAAGAACATTCAATTTCTGCAAATAGACATCCCCTCAGCCCTGCATGTCTGGTGTTAAAATGTCAAAAAATAATCCAAAATTTACTCATTGAAACAATATGCCAGAATATAATAACAGACAATTCAGAGGCCATCAAAAGATGACACTTAAATCAGTAATTAAAATCACTATAAATTATGTAACTGATAAAGCCGCCAGGAGCAAAACTGTTCATCAAATTAACTTTTAGAAACTGAAAATGCTTGGGAAAAAAATAATGAGAACCCACATGTCAGTACCAATGGTATTATCCTTTGAATCATCGGGAGCCACAGATGAACCTCTTTGACAAATTTAATTTAGGTCATATAAATTACAGAACATTAAGAAAAAACTGTGAGCCACTTTGTCAAAGCCACTTCATCTCTGGCTCTATCAGTGTCTAAGCTATTAGGATCACATCAGAACCTAAATTGTAAGGGACAAACAATAACAAAATGAATCTAGAACAGTGAAGTGGACACCAAATCTTTGACCTGAGGACAGAAATCTGCTGACCTGAGACACAAGCTGCACTTGTCTTCTCCTGTCTTCTCTCTGCTGAAATAGTAGAGACTGTCAACTACACTGACATAGTGTGGCAAAGGGACAACAATGTTTAATGACATCACTGTGAGCATGTATGCATTTACCCCCCCCCCCCACTGCTGCTGCTACCAACTGACTCAAAGATCCACTGACGGCACACTTGTGTCACTGCATCACTGATACAGCCGAGCACCGACACGAGCTCAGAGAGCACAGACACAACTGCTTTCAGCACCTGCACCCACGCCGCCACGAGGCAAAGCTGAGGCACACCATGAAGGTGCAACAGAGCTTTCGATCATACAATAAATTATGAGCGTCTTCATTACATCAGTGGGTCAAAAGTCCAAAACTTCGCAAACTCTTCAAATCAGTTTTTTTGGTAGTTGTGTATCAAATATTGTGTCTGTTGCAATATGCCACATTGACAAAGCTAATATTTTATGATCACTAACAATTTATGCTGTTTTTGAAGTCCATTTACCTACACTGCTTTAAAAAAAAGAAAAGAAAAAAAAGAATCTGAAGCAAACTCAATTGAGTGCAGTGTAGCTTAGCACAGATCCACATTGCCTCACAAGTGAAAAAAAAAAAAGACCTGCTTTCATGTTTTGTATTATTGTTTCTCCATTATGATACATCTATTGATTCTAAGAGAAAAACTCTAGATGAGAGCCAGGGATGGGACTCCATCTATTTCTGTGAACCTGAGCTTCTCTGTGGATGCACACTCCACTTTCCATGAAATAAAAGGGATGAAGTACCTTGGCTGCTGTCCTCCTCCGTGCTGCTGAAGTCATCCTCATAGTAGGTGTTTGAGTCTGTCGAAGCGCTGGCGTCACTGCTGACCGAGCCTTTCCTCTGGCGCTGAAGAACACAAGCCTGGTGGAAGAAAACTAAGTCTCAGATACTTCTTAATCAAACCTCATAAAATCATCATTTTCTCACCAATTTAGCAAGAAAAATAAATACCCAAGTTAACTAATATGTCATCCTGTGTGTGGGAGAGACTTCACCTTCTTGTAAGAAGTGGAGAGAAGTGTGAACAGCAGGTTGGTCAGGGGCACAGAGTCGATAAGTCTCTGGACCCTCTGGATGGAAGTGCTCTGTGCCATGATGTTGAGCTCTGCTGGTGGGCCATCGCTCGCCCAACTCTGCTTGTGGGACGAGGAAATATTACAAGCAGGAAAACATGGCGTTCTGCTTCCTTAAACAGGATAGGCTTCATGTACCACTGACTGATATATTGTGTTTACAATCTAAACAATAAGGGAAGGTATGTACCGTATTGTGTAACAATTTTAAAGAAAGGCAAGGCAGATTTTCATTTAAAAGCAAGCCAACAAGTGACTGTGTGCTTCTCTCACCCTGTGCAGAGCTTCGACTTGCAAATCCTGGAACAGTGAAGTCAAAAGTTTGATGGCATGGTTGGCCAGGATAACAGACAACACTCCAAACCCTTGGTGTCTTGAGGAAACAGCAAAAAAGCACATGATGAGATAGTGGCCCACATTAAATCTGAATTTTAAATGGCACGATAAAAACATCAGAACTTAATTGAATAATTTATCCTCATCGCTAATGAAAAATTTATTTCAAATAGTCTTTCTTGTACTACTGTACCAAGGCCCAGGGTTAATATCTCGACACTATAGAAATTTTACATTCCAGAATATTTTCAGAAACCAAAATGATGCACAATGTAAGAATACCCTTTGCCAGGACCAAGTTTAGGTGATCCGGCACCATCCTTGGTCCGTGCAGCAATATCCCGGACACGCAGCGCGGCCAGGGGGTCCTTCTCTTTCCCCTTATCTGCGAGGGCAGTCGGGCTCAGGTTCAGGATCAGGTACAGGCTGTTCAAGAGGCACCAGGCTCCCAGCAGCTGGAAATTCTGGTAATGCTGAAATGTGCAAAAGTGTAGATAAAGGAGGTTAAAACAAACTTGTGAGATGGTAAAAACTATAAATGCTTTATCCAGTATTAATTTTGGTTAACACTGGTGTATCATTAAGTGGGCACTCACCTCTCCTCCAGCTCGTCGTGAGTTGCTGATGGCTTGTCCAATCATTTCATAGATCTCCAGCTGTGGGTAACAAATTTAAATGCACCGTTTCTTGTTAGGGAACCAAAAGAAAACATTAAAAAAAATATATATCATTTTTTGGGATTTGTTTTGTATTATGTCCTGTATGTATTCACTTTGTAATGTTGTATGATGAAATATAGAATTCCAAAAATGGTCATTAAATTGAATAAATAAAATAAAATAAACCACATGGCTAACAAATTAAAGCAAAACCATTTATTTTATTTTCACTCCAATTTCAGTACAATTAATAGTTTTGACTTATTTTATCCATAGAACGACACGAACGTACGCTGAAAATGCTGTACTTGTTATACTCACACATTTCTGGACAATTGTGGCTGCGTCGTTTTCGTAGTCTTCCTCTTTTGTCCCAGTGGAAGCAGAGCGAAGCTGCAGGCCACTCCCCACCTGCAGGATGGCCATGCAAGTGGCCACGCTCACGCCTGAACAGGGCAGAAATAATTGCATTAATTTTGACATTGTGACTTTTACCAATACTTGGATGTGGACATTACTACTTTGGTATTAAGATATCCATTGAGAAACTTAAAAGAACATTCAAGCACATTTTATCATCGTATACGTTGTGGTCAGAAATATTCCAAGAATATGATTTCTGCAAGATGGAAAATGCAAGAAATCCTAATAAATACATAAATAAAATGAGATTAATTAAAAAATGTAGAACTGCACAGAAGTTGCTGTTATAGTGTCGATATTATTAGACTTCAATTGTCTAGATTGAATCAAATACGGTCACAGCAGACGGAGCCTTTTTAAGGGGAACCAATTTGCCATTGCTAAATCTGTCCAAATGAGTGGAAGCATGTTTCATAGTAAACGAGCAGTACCAGCCAGATACATCAGAAACAACAGCAGAAAAAAGAAATGCTCCTAAAATGTTGTGCAACAAGAACAGAATGATTGTGTAACCTTAATAAAAAAAAATATTTTCAAATGCTTGTTAAAATAAATAAATAAATAACTTCAATGGACACTATAATTACAGAAGATCATTGTTGCCAGTGTTCCATCCACAGTTTTATTCATTGATGAATTGAGAGAGTTTCAACCAACCAGCATAGAGACAGCTCAAAGCCAGCACGGTCATGTCCAGTAGTCTTCCTGGTGTCAGGGGCTCCAATACAGGCAGGGAGAGTGTGTCCAGAGCCATCGTCACATCGATCACCAGGGAATGAAACCTAGCAAGTACCAAACACCAGGAGAACATTTAGAAACAAGAACCTTATTCCAATACGTTACCACCTGAAAGAACCAGTGGAGGTTATTGTATCTCTTCAAAACATATACTACTGTAATATACCAAGACATGTCACCACAACTAAACATAATGTAAATACCCATTGCGGACAGCAGTGGCATCAGCCACTGTTGCAGGCATGATAAAGAAAGAGTTGGCTGATACAGCATCCTGGAATCTGTTGATGTAGCGTAGAAAGTAGGGCAGATTGAGGCACACTCGTAGCAACTTCTCTGACCCACCTGGAGACAGAAGATAGAGGGACAATTAGCTTGTACAATAAAACAAGCAGATCTGAATAAACAAGATCAAAAGGAGATTATGTACCCATTACATTATAATGGAAGGAAAATCAAACTATGTAAAGGGGAAATATTGAACACGATCTATATTGGCAGAAAAAAAAAAATATCAATGCTAATTATATGCATGTGTCAATATTTTAAAAGAGCACTCACCCTTTATGGGGTTATAATGGCGATCAAAACTGATCATGTAAACAATCCTGCTAGTTGATCATAAAAGACATTTTTCATAATATTGAGTCAATCATAGCACATCTTTTGCATGAGCTTTTTTTACTTTCAAATTCTGTTAATTTTGTTAGGTAGCAATTTTAATTTGTGATAATTGTTCGTGTGGCTATTATCACTTTATTAGATATAACTAATCAATTAAAGCGACATTTCTAAAATGGCAGATTCTTTAAATATATATTTTTAGCAGGAGGAGAGACACAATCACGCCCTCTAGAACAACAAACACCTACTGTGACATCACAATAAATACTCACCAAGTTCCTGTAAGCTTGACACATTCTGAGAGACAAAGGCATTTTTCATTTTGGCCTGAATGGCTTGATCTGTGGTTTGGTCATCGCAATCACTCTCAGCCTGCAATTCAGAGAAGTTAAGAAGTAAATAAAAACAAACCAGCCACAATGATTTAATATATTTCTGTTGAGAGCGGTTAACGGCGAACATGATGTGGCTAAAGTAGATCGATGAGGCTGATACTTGCCTGCATGTGTGCTGCTGACGGGGAGGCCAAGATGGTGGTAAGGTCAGGGTTAAAAACTGAAGTCAGTTGATTAAAGAAGTTCATCTGAACTTCTTTCTGTCGAAGCTCCGGGTTTACAGCACTGGGCAATTCTTTCTGATCTTCAACTATTAGAGTAAACAAAGAAACAAAAACACATTTCTGAGCACAACAGCATTCTGCCCCAGTATGTGCTGTGCACACATGGAAATATAAGGAGAAAGGGCCATCAGTGAAGTCCTGTTTGACTCACCATCTGAAAGGGTTTTGACGGTTTGAGGCAACTTGGCAGACTTCATCATAGCTGTGAAAGTTATGATTTCTGTGCGATCTAGTCTGCTGCAGCCGGTGCAAAGTCCTTTTATTAGAAGGATCAGGTGTTTCTGTACAACAGTTAAAACAGAATTGCACATCGTCAGTCAAGAACTCAACTCAATAAGTGTATATAATTGACTCAAGCCAAAGTGCCAGGGAAAAGCATTTCTTTACAATCACAACAAATATCCTCACCTGTGACACAGCACATGCCTCGTCAGGGTTTTCCAGGCGCAGCAAAGAGAATTCAATCAATACTTTGCATGCTGCAGCAACCGACAGCAACTGATTCCTTGGTACTGGAAGTAGAGAATGAAAACATTCGTAAGCTGGAAGGACGACAGCATGTTTACCTGGAAGTATGAAGAGAGGATGAGAAGTAATTTGAAAAATAGACGGGGATAAAAATGGTACGCACTTTGTCCGCATACTGTGGTGATGTAATGCGCGGAGAGCGCCACGAACGACGAGTAGAAAGGCTCATACTGTTTGTCGTGGTGGAGAATGTCTGATTCACTGAAACGACAACGGAAATATTGCATTAAACACAAAAAAGTGCATATTTTTAAACATTTACGGGACATTTTTCTTTCCGGTGAAAGAACTCATTTGACTACAATACATCCCTCCTTTTTTTAAATGTTCATAAAACAGTAATGTATCAGGAAAGGAAAGGAAAAAAACTGTAAAAAAAAAAAAAAACGTCTTTAAGTTGGTTAACAATCGGGCTGCAACTAACAATTTTTTTTTTTTTAAAGATTAATCGGTTGATTATTTTTTCGATGAATCAGTTAAAATAACATTTCAAATTTTAGGACCAATTGATATTGAACCAACCAAACACAATGTTATAGCTATTTAAAAGAACATAAGCGAACCAATACAAAGATGTATACAATATAAATACGTATATAGACATGTTTATAAGATGTATACAAGTTAGAAGATTTAATTTACTTCAAGGACCACATATAGTCCAGTTTCATCCTGAGTAAACCAGACGAGTTAAATATTGTAATAATAACCTTGAAATTTACACTTCAGAGTATTTCTTTGTTGTGGTCACAGTGTATGTTATGAAACTGTCTATAGTTTTACAGAATCAAACAGTGCGTGCTGAAAATTATAACAATTTCAACACAAAGTCAATTTTGATGAAACATTCTGGTGCAAAATACAATGAAATGTGAAAAAAAACAAACGAGTATAAATCCTATATAACCTCTTTGCTTGGTGGGACCAGAGTGGAGGCTCTTGGCCCACGGGTCTTACGTTCTCTGCTGTTAAGGGAAAGTCAAACTAACGGAGTGGAGCTTCACAGAGCAGCACTGCAGGGAGGCGGTGATAATTCACATCTCATAACTAAGCGGCTATACGTGCCGACTGCGCATGCGCCAGAGCTTGTGCAAGGAAATCCTCTGTTTCCCCGTCGGAACAATCACAATTTAAAACCAAATAAAGATAGCCACGCGGCTCAAAACTCCTGAAGTGAAACATAAAGTACTTTAGGAAAGGTGGAGAACGCCGGGCAGCTGAAGTGGAGATATTTTGGGGATCATTACGGAACACAGTGAGCCCGAATGGAGCATGGTCACAATGGTGTGCGCTCCTGCAGGCACTGGCGGACATTGGGAGCATGGCGGGGCCTTTTCCAGTCCGCTCCTCAGAGGTTCTATTGTACTGCCTCCGCCTCGCTCCGTTCAACTCGCTCTGCAGGTTGACGCTTTATTATTATTTTAACTTTCAGTCAGAAAACCATTGACAAATCTCCGAAGGTGAAGTAAACGGCTCCGCATCCTGGCGAGTGGCACATAAATCGCACGACACACAAATCGATAATGAAATTAGTTTCCAACACTTTTAATAATTAAATTTGATCGATTCGTTGTTGCAGCCCTGGTTAACAGCCCAACTCAAGTGTCTTATTCTAACCTTGGAGCCTTGAAATAAAAACTTAAGTCATTGTTACTGTACAAGAGTTAGGCACATTGAAAATAAATGTGAGTGTTAATAAACAAGTATTGATTGGTACATATACAAAGTATTTATATGAAAACTAAGTTATCTCTGTTCAATACAGTGAGCTGACAGAAAATACAAATTTTCCTGAAAATTGGACCTCAAAGTAGCAAATTAAAAAAGTCCTGAGTCCATAGCAATAACTAAAGCTTTACATGTATGTAAGCTTTACAATAACTAAAACTTCATTTTCAGGAATAAAGGCTAAATAAAGTTAAGGCTTGTATGTATATGTATTTTTTGGGGGATTCACAGAATGTAAAACATTCTTTGAATACAATAAGAAAATCAAAAGTATAATTGACAGGACCATTTGAGATTGTTTCCTGCCACATTAAAGGCTGCACTTTCCCAGGGTGGAAAACAAACAAAAAAAAACAATGCTTGCGGTTTCAATCGACTTTTTTTTGTAACCTGCAAATGATACATGAAAAGACTGAAACACCCCAGGTTTGATCCAAAACTGAGTGAAGAGTTGATCTTGCAAATCACACCAAATTATTTGCAGTCTGTAAATATTATTTAGAGTTCAGTTATGTTTTAAATAAATGAGTTATACTATGTGACATTCGGAATAAACAAAACACCCCGGCCACATACACACAGTGACAATAGATGTAATTGTATAATTCAAGTATTTCTACCCCACCTGGAAAGAGTATTGTTTTTAAATGTTTGATGAGCCTTATACATTTTTAAGCACAAACTGGTGATCTTGTGTAGCTTTTAAGTTAAAATGACTGTTTATTGTGCTTTCCCTGTTCAGGGTGTATTGCGCCTTTGCCCATAATTCATTGCTTCCGGCTGCTAAAGAATAATTTATTTGTCATTTTAAGGTAAACAAACGGACACAAACAAAGCCCTCCATCCATACTCTACATTCATTTCAGAAGTGTTTTTTGTTTATCTCCTGGAAGCTAACACATACACATTTGGCCGCACAGTGGTGCAGTAGTTAGCGCTCTTGCCTCACAGCAAGAAGGTCGTAGGTTCAAATTCCCAAAAATATGCACTGGGGGTCCATGATCAAGACCCCCCCCCCAGCTCCTCTTCAGCACTGCTCTGTGTGGCTGCTACCAATGGGTCAATTCTGTACTAATTTCCCCTCGGGGACTAATACAGTACTATAAAATAAAATAAATGACCATCTAGCAGTACCACTGTGAATCATGACAGTGCTGAAATTAGTTGACAACAAAAATTATTTGAAGTTCTTGAAGAGCAACTGTGTGACACCTCGAGGTGTTTCAGTCTCAAAAACCTCCACCAACATTGACGTCATCGGTTCATCCCGTCATTGCAGTTCTCCCTTAAAAAAAAATCTCTCTCCTGTTCTCTAGGTATTCGGCCCTCTGATAGAAGGATCGCAAAATGCTCATTCCAATGCACTCAAATATAAATGCCATGATGTTGGAGCACACATATCCTTTTGTGTGCGTATAGCCTCGGTCCCACTGCACAGTATGTGCTGGAGCGGGACGGGACAGCACGGTAAGGCAAAGCGCACCCAAACCAACTTCTGTTGCATAGTCCCACCAGACAGTATGGTTCAAATGTAGGTGGGTTGTGAATGACGCAGGTATGCGACGTCATCACGCCTTAAGTCGTCAATGGACCAACGCTTTACTTGCGGCCATCCAAGTAAAGCCTTGAGCCTCTATTCCCTGTGACACAGCTTGGAAAACGTTCTCATTCTGAACAGCAGCGCCCAGCAACCGTTGAATCTCTCACTCTCCTGTTATGGAGAGGTGCGTCTGCACATTGTCGGAGGACCGGTAATGAAACAACCGGTTAACCAACGATTAAGATTTTTTGACACTACAGAATGGGTCCCATAAGGGGGAGCAACAACGCAGATGCTTGCTGATTGGTAGTGACCATCGTTACTCTGGAATTGCCCGTAATATTTCAATATCTTATGTGCTGGGGTACAGTGTACCACGCCGACGTTTCAATAAACAGAGTTAACAAAACAACCAGTATGAGGAAAGCGGCATATGTAAACAACAGGAGGGTTTCCATCCACAACTTTTATCAGTGGGGACACACGAAAAAGCATCCTGACCCATACCGGCACATACTGCACGGTGGAACCACGGCTTAAGTAGCACAAATGAGCCTTACATTGGATAAAGCTGTATACAAGATGGACAAAGAGAAAATTAAATTGCAGAAGCAAAACTACCCAATGAAGCACCACTTAACAACACAGACGACAAATACTTGACATATCACAAAATCATACACAGCATAGAAAAAAGCTGAACTGTTCCAATCACTGACAGTGAAAGAGAAATAATCTCAACATGAAGCAAGAGCCAGCCTTGTGGGGAGCAGAGGCCTTGGTCAATCAACACAAAGATCCACCCTTTGTAATCTATTGTGTCAACATCATGAGGAGCTTTCCAAACAAAAGTTGAGACTGTGACAAAAAAATATATGCTTGATACAATCTTTGGAGGGCAGTATGCAACAAGAAAGTCAGTCATGAATGAAACAAAAACTGTACAACAAACATAATTGTAACTGTGTGAGGAAGCCCAACACCTTCCAGAAAACGCTTGTATGCACAATTAGAGGATGCAATTGAAAACAGGAAGGTCAGCAATTCCACTAGATTGGAACCAGCAACCTCCTGACTCTGAGGCTTGCCACTGTATCACAGTGCAGCATGCAAAAGGTGGAGTTAGTTAAGCTTTTTATTCTTCATTTACTCCAGGGATGTCATTAATATGATTGGTGACCTTGCTCAATTGACATGCAAAGAAATATTTTCTTAATATAAACAAGAATTAATAAGAAATTAGCAAAAAAGATATAAAAAAAAAAACTAGAGAATTCTGTGTGCCTTCCTCTCCCCGGATGAGGTGGCTCTCCTGTCCGCTTTGAATGGGACATTTTTTTTTATTTTTTTTTTTGTAGGTTTCTGCAGTTTTCCTTCAGGAACAGTTAGCCTAATCATTAACTTATATGATATCTAATAAAGTTGTAGCGACTTATTCTCGAACGCTCTACACGTTTTGAATGGTGGTGGAATAGTGACGAGCAGAAAATTTTTTTAAAATGTTTTAAATGAAATAATAATCAAATTGAATTGCCCCTAGGATAGTAATCTTTGTGCCTTGCTACGAGGGCAGGCACAGGAATGAAACTTGAGTCTCCACTAGTGCAGAGTTTGATAAACGAAACCTACGTATGGGAAGTTTTTTTTCATTCGAGTGCTGCGAGGGTTCAGCCTATGTCACCTCCCAACAGGGGTATCGAGTGACGACAAAGTGAAGGTGTCGCTACCATATGACTTGATAAACAACCAGGTATAACGTATTCAAATGTTACAACACTACATTTATTGTCAGGCACTACCGGTGATTATACTTGAGTGAAAGTCTCTTCCTATAACAATCTGTCTCTCACTGCTTCAGATTCTTTGACGTTTAATAACGGCAAATGAAACGGTGCATTTACATAGTACGCAACAAAAACTGTTACTTTTCCATTGCCAATACATTAAATGCGGCGCATCACCACCTGATAAGAAATGAGTTTTAAAAAACAGGGTCCCCGCCTACTTTTAGCACGAGCGCAGCACATTACGTACCAGCATTATCAGTAATTTCATGTGCAATGCGTCCGTTGTCAAGTCCATTTTAGGCTGCGTATGACAAGTTCAGCATAAAGGCCAGCTCACATTAAACAAACTTAGCTGACGTAGTCATATATTACTTGGAAGGAGCGCTTGAACATTCCGTTAGCATGTCGGGACGGAAGGCCCATTGGTTTGCAGGCAGGCTAATGTTTGTGTTAGCTAGCTAATGATGAAGCAAATTTCCTAAACGTTACACTGCGACGTCTCGCGGCGTCTGCGCCGTAATAACGACACAATAAAAGTCAACCCCGTCAGCTAAGGGTAGAGTTTTGCTCGAGATTGTTTAAAAGTTACCAGTCAATCAACGCCCGACTGCATTTAGAGTAAGTTAGCAGGAGTTAGCATGACAGCTAACGTCAGTGCAAGTTAAGCTTAAGTAGCCCGCAGCTAACGTTAGCCGAGTAGGTAAAGTTAGCCAGCTGAAACAGAGACGGACACGAGCCGAATTTAAACAATTAAAAACCTCGGTTACCTGTTGATTATGGAGCCGATAAGCTGAGGTAGCTCTTTCGTTTCAAACGCGGTGTAGGAAGCTGATAAGAGCGGCCGCACCGCCGCTGTCCATTCGTGTTCCCCATCTCCTCCGCTCGACGCCATCTTGAAATCCCATAGAAAAAAAAACCAGCTGGAGGAAGAAGAAGAAGCCGTAGTAAATCAGAGGGGGCGCTCGCGGTCTAACAAACTGTCAAGGAGGCGTTCCCGACAAAACACGATAAAAAGTTTTAATATCATGTATTTTTAATCTGAAACAGCAATTTTATTCAAAATAGGCAAACAGCACCAAATTATTTTTCTTTTTTTTAATATATAGATATATATATCTGAATACAGTATTGCGTATCAGCCTGTAGGGTGCAGCACCTCTCATTCGCATGGCAAAAAAAAAAGCGAATGGACTTCCGGTTTCCTCCTTGTGGAGAAGAGCTGCAGCGGCCATGGCTAAGCTCATTTTCCTCTGGATAAAATTAATTTTATTATGCAGCACAGTAGAGAGTGTATTTGAGGATCAAGTAGGGAAATTCGACTGGTAAGACGGATCTACCCATTGATTACATATGTGTGTGTGTACGTGTGTCTCCATGTCTGCCGTCATGTTTTAAGGTGGGAAGGCTAATGCTAACACCTGTCACAGCAGCGAGCTGCCACTCGGTGTGTTTTGGGTTTGACTTTGTGGGACAGAATAGCCGTAAAATGCATGAAAGAGGAAACAAACTTCTCTTTTACGTGCTCATTTTTCGATCATGGTTTAAAAGCTGTAATTCAGGGGGCTGAACAACGCATTGAATTGATGAGTGAATTTGATTTGTTCGTATTGATTATTTTCTAACCAGTCCACCCCCAAAACCCAGAGCATTGCCCATTCATGTTTTATGCAATGCATTTTGAGCTGTTTGTCATTAGATTAGTGTTTAATCCCCGTCAAAGGATTGACTTCGAAATGTTATCTCGTCTATGAAGCTTTGAATGGTCTTGGGCCTAAATACATCTCAGATCTACCTGTGGATTATGAAACACCCAGACCCCTGGAAGTCCTCGAGAAGAGCTTTACTCGGTGTTCTCAGAGTCAGAAGCCAACAATGTGAAGCAGCTTTGAGGTTCCGAGGCCAGTTCCTGAACTTCCTGAACACCTGAGGACTGCTGACACACTTCTTTGACATCCGACTTTTAAACACTATTATTCGCTCAGGCCTTCCAGGAAAAAAATTGATTTAACTTATTATATTATCTTTGTTCTAATAAAAATTTTTATGCTATTAATTATCCCCTTTATACTCTTAATCCCTTTATCTTAATGTTTTTCATAATCGTAATTTCTTGAGGTTAAGATTCTTTATTGCCTTGTTTTTATTGTGTTATTTTTGCACGGAATACACAGCACTGAATTGCTGTGTATCTGAATGGTGCGAAGTCAATACATTTGACTTGCCTTGTAGTGATACAAGCTTGTGGTTTCACCTTTCTTTGTTTGGTTTGACAGGAGGCAACAATATGTAGGCAAGGTGCGCTTTTCTCATTTTGACACACATGCGCAGTCATCCAAAAAGGTCCTTGTGGCTACAGAGAAGAATGTCTTTGCTGCCCTCAACACCAGGACTGGAGAACTCTGTGAGTATAAATTATATATATTTTTTAAGAGACACTTTCAGCTGTTATTACAACTAAAAAAAAAAAAAAAAAATGTCTGTTACAGTCTGGCGCCATGTCGATAGGACTGGACCAGAGGGAGACATTGATGCTCTTCTGCAGCATGGACAAGGTACTTTCAGATATTTCATTTCAGCTTGTACAGTGTTGGGTTTTCTCTGATAGTAGATAGTCCCTTAAATTGTATTTCCTTCCCAGATGCGGTGCTCGTCGTTGGTAACGGGCGTCTGCTGCGGTCCTGGGACATCAACATCGGTGCCTTGAACTGGGAAGTTGTGCTTGACTCTGGCAGGTGATTATCAACATTAATCTCAGTAGTTTCCTCCTTTCATTGTAACCTTATCCTAACTGCTTTTGCGTTCCATTCAGTTTCCAGTCGGCTTGTTTTATTGGACAACAAGACACAGTGAAACATGTGGCTGTTTTAAAGAAAACGGTCATCTCTATTCATTACCTGTCTATTGGCCATCAAAAGTGGATAGAGAATCTGCCAGAGAGGTTCGTTTTCACATTTTATATGTCGTTGTTTCCAATTTAAGATATTTCTTATCAGAGTGCTGCTAAATTTTGTCCAAAGCAATATCCCTAAAATGAAACATGTCGCCCGTTTTGAATTATTTTGTAGAAAGTTCCATTTACATGCAAGTAAAGATGTGCACCAACTGTGAATGGGAGACAGGATTATTAAGCCTCCATTGTTTTCTCTTCTGTATCTCCACAGTGAAACTGTGGATTACCAGGCTGTATATTCTGGTGGAAATGGTGAAGTTTATGTTTTAGGCATTGTTCCCCATTCCCACATTGCTATTGTAGAGTACAGTTTGGAGGATGGAGAGATAATCAAGCAGGTAAGGTTGAGCTGGAGAGGCAACAGAAAATGTATTAAAGCTTTGTGAGCTGTATTGACTAGGAATTATGATTCACTCGAATGAAAAATACCAATCTTGCCACGAAGCCGTCTTCAGTATTTAGTAAATCCAACATTGTGTTTTGTTGACGCTGTTTGCAGACCTCAGTTGAAGCTCCGTGGCTGTCCAATATTCAGGCAAGCTGTGCCGTGGTCGCCCAGGGCATTTTGACATGTGTGGACTCTGCGACTATGTCCCTGTACACGTTAGATTTGCATCAGCAGTTACAGACGACACAGATCCCTCTTCAGGTAAAATAAACTCAAATATAATATAATGTGTGACATGATACATGTGTATGCTCAGTCTAAATCGATCGATTTCCAACTTTAATGGTTGTCTTGGGTTTGTCGTCCCCCCCCCCCCAGTCCCTTGGGCTTGAAGTCGTTGAAGACTTTCACCCCATCATCGTGTCACACCAGCCCAACCCAGCCCATCGGCCACTATCGGAGTTCCTCCTGCAGCTTGGGCCTGATCACTACCTGCTCCTCCAGCTCAAGGATGATCAGATAGTGACACTGAGGGATTTCAAACCTGTAAGTAATCTGGTCTTGTACTGATTTTATGTGTGGCTGGTCTGAGTTGAAAGAATCTCTCTCTATGAACGTTATTCAGACATTTCAATAATTGCTCTTTAAGTCGGTTGTGATGAAAGTTGGTTCTGAGCACCAAATATTGTTGTCGCTCTTGCAAAACTGTTGAACTACCACATGGGAAAGGACCTACAATGGAAATGTTTAAAACAGCCAGACTGCTTGTAAGCTGCAGTTACTTTCATTTAATGTGTAACGGCTTGGATTTCATCGTGTGACATTGACTTTTGAAATTATCTTCAAAAGTTCTTTGTAAGGAAGTCATTCATCACATTTTTCTAAATTCATAGGCTATGCTGGTGTCTTTTGCGACGACTGGAGAGAAGACTGTTGCTGCTGTCATGTCACCAAAGAATGAAACTGTGAGTCAAATGATTAATGGCTGAAACGTGTTGCTCATTATGGGGCTTTATCATTTTTAGTTATTAAACACAATAAAACAAAAAACAAAAAAATGTGAATAATACTTGTTTGTGTCCCAAAGGCGTGCAATATTAACCTATTTAGCACCGAAACTGGACGCAGACTCCTCGACACCACACTGATTTTCCCCATGGATCCCAATAGTGGCAAACCAGAGAAGGTTAGTTGTCTGGGCGCCAGGATACATGGAGTGATTCATTTGTTGGAATTTCAGAGGTGGTGTTCAAGGGATTTTGTTTTTATGTGGTCCTCCAGCTCTCAATACAGGCATTCTTGAAGAAAGATGACTCTGTGGGCTACAGAGCGATGGTGCAGACCGAGGACCACACACTCACTTTCATCCAGCAGCCAGGTAGGAACGACAAAAGGCTCTGCGGTTTGCTGAAGATTCTTCACCTTTGTCTTGTTTTTTCTGGTCTGGCTGCTACCCCCACCGGTCACCACAGGAGATTATCTGCACTGATCTCCTCCATCTCTTGCCTACCCTACTCTTTCACCAACCATGAGCTTCTCTTTTATATCCGAACCACATTAACCTGACTGCTCCCGCTTGATCTAAACTGATTATCACTTCTTTGACTGCTGCTGTGATCCTCCTGTCACACATCAGCCCTGATATTTGTTTCCAGCCACCATCCTTTACTGCTACTCGGTGGCACAAATATTCTGAACATTTAAAATTTTATTAAAGCATAAGGAATTGATCACAATTCACAGAATGTATTTTCTTGACATAGCACAGCTCTAATTTTAGGATGTTTTTACTTTTCAAATTTGATTTCTCCATGTAGCAACCCGCAGGGAAAGTGTACTTGAATCTGCGCATTGTGTTGACAGTGTGAGACCGAGGCCATCCAGAGAGCAATAGAGCGTGGTAAACCAAGTGTTACCTCACGATAGTATTTCAGTTCAAACCACCTCGTAACCATTGCGAGCTTTGCCAACATGTGGCCACTGTGTGGAGCACAACCGCACTCTGTTTTCTTCTCATTTCAACAAATGGAAAAATTACAATGCGATTGAATGGGAAGCATGGACCTAAACTGTACGCTGTCACAGGGTGTGGAAAGTGGAATGAATGATTACAGAAGAATAATGAGCGTTTCTTTCCAGGGCGTGTGATGTGGACGAGAGAGGAGGCCCTGTCAGATGTGGTGACGATGGAAATGGTGGATCTGCCTCTCACAGGAACGCAGGCTGAGCTGGAGGGAGAGTTTGGCAAAAAAGCCGGTAAATGTCAAGCCAAGAGACCAGTTACTTTTTTTTTTTTTTTTTATTGTTTTCAGTCTCGGTTGTCTAAAAAAAAAAAATCTCAGTGGTGGTAAAAACATGATGGGGAAAAAAGGTATGGCTGTTTTTTTCCCCCGCATATCCTGGATTGTTCTATTTGGCCATGGAGGCTCTTCTCGTTGAATAATGAAGTGTTTTGAACTGGTTTGTTAATCCTACTGAAGCCCAACGCATGCAGCTATTGACTAAACCTGTTTTTTATTGGATTATAAACCAAATGGCCAACATTTAAAAAGTAATCCTCATGTATGTTACGATCAGGGTTCACTTGCTTTCTGTTAGCTTCACTTCATTATGCTTTTGTCCTATTTCCATTGCTGCATATGGATTCAGCCATTCAAGGTAAATACATTTTTTTCCTGCTCTTGTTTAAAAAAAATAGCTTTAGGATAGGGTTCATCAGTTGTCCACTAAAATCTTTTGTAGAATATACTAAACTTTTCTCTTAGCGCGTCGCTTTTAGTTCTCTTAGAGAGTCGTAGTCAAGAAAGAAACTAGTTTTTTTCTTTGTGAACGTTGCAATGCTGCTTTATGACGGTGATGGGTTGTGGAACCGCTCCACTTAACGAAGCGCTGTGATCTGTCCAGATGGGCTGATGTCGATGGTCCTGAAGAGGCTCTCCTCGCAGCTCATTTTGCTGCAGGCCTGGATCGGCCACCTGTGGAAGCTTTTCTATGACGCACGCAAGCCCCGCAGTCAAATCAAGAACGACGTCACCATCGAGAACTTGTCTCGAGATGAGTTCAACTTACAGAAGATGATGGTCATGGTGACGGCATCTGGGAAGGTTTGCAGCAGCGTCACAGCCTCTCCTTTAGTTTGTGTAACTGTTAGCGCTCTCGCCTCACTGTGTGGATCTCCACTTTGAGACCGGGGCTTGGCTTTTCTCCAGCTTTCCTCTAAAAAACCTGTCCAAAAACTTGAATCTGAGGATAATTGACAATGGGCTATGCTCTACTGCGACATCTGCTTTATTTTGTCTGAGATCAGGCAAACCGGAAGTGAAAGTTCTCCGTCTGACCCCTCACTTGTTTTTCTTTTTTTTTTTTATATGAAGCTCTTTGGAATTGACAGTAAGACCGGGAGCATTTTATGGAGACACTACCTGGACAACATCCCATCTAATGCTGCTTTCAAACTGATGGTGCAACGGACAACTGCACACTTCCCTCACCCCCCGCAGTGCACGCTGCTCATCAAAGACAAGGTACGTGGTGACAAAAGGCTCGGGTTTAACCAGAGACGTTATTTACGTTATGTTGTCACGTGTTCTATACAATTACTTTGTCTTTCAGGACTCGGGTCTGGCCACACTACATGTATTCAACCCCATCTTTGGAAAGAAAAGCCATGTCACGCCACCAGCTCTCCCTCAGCCCATTCTTCAGTCCCTCATGCTGCCTCTCATGGACCAGGATTACGCTAAAGTCCTGCTGCTCATTGATGACCAGTACAAGGTCTGTGGCAACATTTTAAGTGCGCAACTTCTCTTTCATATGTTAATATTTCTTTTTTTTTTATATATATATTCTCGGTTTAGCGAAAGAAGTTTTATTTGAGCACACATTGCAAAGTATCTTTGTAGATCTGGTTTTTCCCAGTACATTTCCAATACTTCCATTCATTTTAATTCCAACTCAATGTTAATGTGTACCATCTACAGAAGAACGTGGGCAGCTCACTGGAAAATCAAGAAGCAAAAATCAAAAAAAGAAGATGCTTTGTTTTTAAAATTAGCGAGTCAACATTGAAACATCTCTTTACATTCAGCTTAAAAAAAAATAAATCTGGCTTCATAGGTTCGACATACTCTGTCCATTTGGTCCACTTTGAGAGAACACAACATTCTTTCCATCACATATCTGTCATACAAGTTCCAATTTCTGCTCCAACTTCCACATACCACATAGTGTTAAGCGTGTTGCATGGTATTATTATGTGGTGGAAGTTCAATTATTTATCCCTGTTAGAATTTAGGCACCCAGGTTTGAACCCCAGTTACAGCAGGGAGTAAAAATGAGCAAAGTCTGAAGTCAAATTGTCTGTTGACTTCTAAATAAAAAATGGTGCAGCCAAATAGATGTCTTATGACTGTTATCTGTAGGAATTTAGGAAACAGTTTATGAAGTTTGGGTCTGTGTTTCTGCTGTTTGTCTTTTAGGTGTCTGCGTTTCCTTCTACGAAAAACGTCCTGCAACAGTTACAGGAGATGGCTTCATCCATATTCTTTTATCTTATTGACTCCAGCCAGGGAAGGCTTTCTGGGTACAGACTGAGAACGGCAAGTAAAGTTTTACTGCATCAACTACAGTTTGCCAATCCATGACCTTGAAAAATCATGAAGTAACTTTGAGAACGTTGTTCTCTCAGGACTTGTCAACTGAGCAGATCTGGGAGGTCGTCATGCCACCCGAGATCCAGAAGATCGTCTCTGTCAAAGGAAAGAGGCCCAACGAGCATGTGCACTCCCAGGGCAGGGTAATGGGCGACCGCAGCGTCCTCTACAAGGTACACCAGCAGCCTGCAGGGAGTTTAAATCATATACTTGCTCTTATTTGTGCCGGATTTGGTCTGTTTGGGCTCGTTTCGCCCACGGCAGACAGAGCGGAGTCACCCCTCCCGATCTGTTGTATACTGCAAAGTCATCTTTCCAAGTATATTTCTGCACCTCTTGTTACAGTTTCCCACGTGAGTCACATCCCCCTCTCTCAACCACTTTCTATGAATAAGAGTCAGACCTTTTTCGACCAGGACTCTTGAGTCTTCACTGTCGACGCCGCATGTAATATTTTATCTACCAATAATTAGTCAGGCTCCTCGTCCTCCTCCACACATTAGCGGAGCAGCTGGGACAAAGCACAGTAGCTGAGATAATGCTGTAATCAATCCCTGTGGGATCAGTAAGTTTATGGCTTCCTATTGAACAGCTGGTCAGACTGCGGAGGCTGCCGTCTCTGACATGGTCATTGTTTTCCTGGTTTCATCCATGATCTTGAAGATAGGGACACTTTAGATTTTTTTTTTTTTTCATTTTTTGATATGCCAAAGGAGTTCACTACGTTAATTTAGTTGATTAAAATCCCAAAGAAACAAATCTAAATTCGCATGAGACCTATTCCATCGTGTTGGAGAAATAATAACATGAGTAAATTTGCATATTTGTATATTTTTTGCAAAAGACATCATTCTTGGATACAATGTTTCGCCTTGAGTTTAAAATGCTTTGGAACAGAAGCTTCCAAACTAACATACAAGCCAACAAACAGCCCAGGATCTATTTATATTTGAGCACCAGCCTTTATTAAGCATCATTTCACTACAATTAATCAACAGTACAAGCTTTATTATCTTCACCACTATAATTACCCTGGCCCTTTCTATGTTTGTCTGTAAGTTGGCTTCATTGAAAAAAGTTTGGACTCCCCTGCTGTTTTGATGTGGCACTATGAAAATAATTTGACCTTGGACCTTGAAGGTCACATTTAGATAAGAATTGGAGGTGAACCCTTCAAATATGTTTGTGGAACGTAATGTAAAAATATCTGTCAATCCACAACATGATTAATTTGAACCTGGGTTGTATTTTAAGCCTGTTTTTGTTTGTTTTTTGTTTGTTTTGCATGCAGTATCTGAATCCCAATCTGCTGGCTGTTGTGACCGAGAGCACAGACTTGCATCAGGAGCGCAGTTTCATCGGGATCCTCCTGATTGACGGTGTGACCGGTCGCATCATCCACGAGGCTGTTCAGAGGAAAGCCAGAGGACCAGTGCACGTCGTTCACTCTGAGAACTGGGTGGTGGTGAGCGCACTTCAATCACACCGATTGTTGTTTTGCCATTTTGCTCCGATGCCTTCAAAATAGTTCATCGCGAAGCTCAGACCCGGTGAGATGGAAGCAGAGTTGAGTTGTCGTGCCATCTTTCCGTCTCCTCAGTACGAGTACTGGAGCAGCAAGTCTCGCAGAAACGAGTTCTCTGTGATCGAACTGTACGAAGGCATGGAGCTCTACAACAGCACCGTGTTCAGCTCGCTGGATCGCCCGCACGCTCCTCAAGTGCTTCAGCAGTCCTACATCTTCCCCTCCTCCATTTCCACCATGGAGGCCACCCTGACCGAGAAGGGAATCACCAGCCGACATTTGCTCAGTAAGAAGAAACTGTTTTCGTTTGCCTCTTTTCTTTGGAAAAGCACATTTTGCTCTCTGGGCCTCAAGGTCATCTGTTACTTTCCAATTTGATAAAAAAAAAAAAAAAAAATTGTAACAGTTGTTCACTGTAGTCATAAAACAAGTAGCATTCAACGCATCACTAGCATGGCTCGCAACCTTTGATGCAAAGCTCAAATAAAAAATTACATTGTCGGACCGTAATCCAGAATGATCACACCCTGTGTTCACCCTTGTTTGGCCCGGTTGCCTCTGCTGACAGGTTCTGATTTTCTTTGTCACAGTTGGTTTGCCCAGTGGAGGGATTTTATCGTTGCCAAAAATGTTCCTTGACCCACGCCGGCCGGAAATAGTGTCCGAGCAGAGCCGGTAAGTCCTCCACTTTGACTTTAACATTCATCTAATCTTTGTGCACTCCGAGTCTATCCGTCTGACCGAGCAACTTTGAATTCCAGCGAGGAGAACCTGATCCCGTACGCGCCAGAGCTCATTATCCGCACTGAGTGGTTCATCAACTACAATCAGACGGTGTCACGAGCGAGGGGGATTTACACTGCACCCTCTGGACTGGAGTCCACCTGCTTGGTGAGTTCGCCGATTGGAGGCACATCAAATTTCTGCCCATTTAAAAGTATTTGACCTGAATTCATATTTTTTAATAATGATTCCATTTTGTAGCCTAAATATGATTGTGTATTTTTATTTATATTTTTTGCCCTTTGTAGATTGTGGCGTACGGCCTCGACATCTACCAGACACGCGTGTATCCCTCGAAGCAGTTTGACGTCCTGAAGGATGACTACGACTACATGCTGATCAGCAGCGTCCTCTTTGCCCTTTTCTTTGCCACCATGATCAGCAAGCGCCTGGCGGAAGTCAAACTGCTCAACCGGGCCTGGCGGTAAAGTTGAGCGTTCAAATCGTCATCCGACGGCCCCCCGCGGCTGCACGACGGACCTCAGCCCGAGGAGACGACACCGCTGAGGCCACGCCTGTAGAAAAACACAGGTCAAAGTTCAATAAGGCCCACAAGGGACTGCAGGGGTGAGGGGATGGCGGGGGTGGGGGTGGGGGTGGAAAAGAGGCGTTAGCGAAAGGTTATATGTTGTTTATTTTTTAACTTATTTTGCAAAAGCAGGAAATGATTTAATGATAGAATAATTGTTCTTTTGCGCCGCGCCTTTTTGATTAAATGTTTAATACATGACTAATTACAATTGAATGAAATGGACATGAATTTAATAAATCGTAGAATTTCCTACACATGTGAAAGTCAAGCTCTGAAACCATGTTAGTTTTTTGGTTTTTTTTTTTTTGTTTTTTTAATGATTACTTTTTGAGACATTTCTGTGTCATGAGACTGTTCTAATTGGAAGTCACAATAAAATAGGTTTACTGAGAAAAGATGGGATACATTTGGTACAATACTACTGTTAAATGGTTTGTGTTTGTCGTCTGCTGAATGCCATGAGGCTCGCTGGAAGACCAACTGTGAACATGAAGTGGGAGGTGTTAATGTAGCATTGGACAAGAAATGGCTGTTTGAGCTTTCCTGGAAACTCTCCCCACCAAAGGTACCGTCACCGTTGCCACCATCACAAGCTTGTCTGAGGAAAGTGACACTTCATTCAATATTACATCTGCGATCCTGTGGCTCACAGCTGTGAGCAGTTTTCACCCGCAGTCAGCTCCTGTTGATGCTCCATTAAAACTTATTCCACAAGTCCAGTTTGTTTTACTCTTTTACAAACTTACAAACCAAACAGAAACAATGAAACCGCATAAAATTAGGATAAACTGTAACTTGGGCAAACATGTAACATCTCACTCATTATAGAGTCAATCTAGTTAAGAATTATCCCAGAGTTTGTTGTTGAAGAAACTGGAAGTGCTGGTTCTGGCTTAAAATTACATTTTCTATACAAAACGGTTTCCTGCGTCGTAGTTCCACTGTGGGGGAAGAGAAAAAGAAATGACGGCAAATCGCTCAGAAAATTAATAAATTATTTATTTCTATAAATAGATTAAAATAATTTTACAAGGATTTAATTGACACGACACGAGAAACACAACAAGCAGCCTTTCCTCGGGGCCAAATCTGGTACAGATCCTTCACGGCAGGTCAGTGTAACACAGGCTGTAAACATGGACCTGCACCTTGGCAGGGTAAACGTAAGAAGACTTTGTTTCCCACACATTGTCCAATCTGTACGTGTTTTGGCCATTTACGCAATGTTAGACAAAAGTAGTTCTCTCTTGACAATAAATGTTTGTCAGTGAGACTAAAAGCACAGATGTAATTTACAGTTGTGTGTATCAAATATGTTTTATTATCTGTCATAAGGCCTCATTAAAATAATTAAGTTTGAATTTTAAATATGAGTTTTTCTACTTTGTATGATGTTATTATTGATGACTGTTGGGATTCATTGGCAATAAAAAGCATAGTTCTTGAAATGGCTAGTAGGTCTTGATACATACTCTCCCACTGTAACTCTTTCAATTCAACCCCTCAAATTTACAATAGATTCTGTTTTTAAAATGTATGTCTTAATAAAATCAATAATTGTCATCTAGTCTCATCTTTTGATCATGATTTCAACATGAACACTTTTAAATAGCTATGTATTTTGTAAAAGACAACCAAGTGACCTCGAGATTTGTCCTGCATGAAGAAGAAAAAAAAAAACTTCAAATGACTGAGATAAAACAGACTCCGTTGAATATCAAGAGAGCACAAACTTTAGCAGTCCAATAAAACCAATTCAGGCCCTGTTCCGGTCGTGTTGTGTGATGGGAATTGAACATGGAATGTTCTGAATGTGAGATTGATGCCTTGTCACTTTGTAAGCAGCACTGTCACGATAACAAACAAAACTCTGGAATGAAGTGATTTGTACAAGCCCAGCGTGTGCTTTTGTAATTATTTTCTCTGTTGTGACAAAATATATAACGTTTTATTAGTCGAGAGAATGAGCCAGAGTGAGAATGATCTATTTGTGAGAATACTGCATTTAAGGAGACGTCTCTAAAATACTGATCGGTAACAGGAAACCTCACAGCACAAACGCATAGTGTAACACTAAACAGGTCAGTCACTGAAAACAACGACAAAGTGGCATTAGACATCCGGGTATCTGTTTCCACACACTCCGTGTGGTCGTGTTTCACACAACAGCCAGAGTTTCTATCTCTTCTGCCAGCTGTTCCCCGTCCTGTTGGGTTCACTCAGGAGTCTCTCTCGCCTCTCGGTGTGCGGCGGGCGGCCGGGCGGCAGCAGGATGTAGTGCGTGGCACTCGCCTGCCTGCCGTCCTTCAGAATGGGCACGATGCAGGGAGAAAACTGAGTCGCCGGTGGAGCTCTTTCAGTCTGCTGTCTCTGCAGCGCCTTGCTCACGTAATTGGGGTTGGCGGCGAAACTCTGGGTGGCCGGCATCACGCCGTTGATGTAAATGGGGAGACTTTTGGGGCTCGGGGAGCGCGGGGGACAGGGGGGAACTAAAGGGACCCTCGGGGGGATTTTGGGAGGTTTGTCCTCGTCTCCGGGGCTCGCGTTCTTTAGCAGAGATGAAGGCTTTGGTGGGATGGGGATACGAGGGGGCACTTGTGGCTTGTCGGCCGGGCAGGTCGTGGTGTTGCCGTGTGGCTGTGAAGCCGCACCCGAGAAGGAAAACTGGCGTGAGGTATCTCTGATGGCCGGCGCCGCGTTCTGTCCGTCGTCTCTCTGCACGGCGAATGACCAGTTGGTAGCTGAAAACCGGCTTCCTCGACCGGCCGCTTTATCCTCTCTGCTCGGCCAAGAGAAACACAAGGAGCCCATCCGAGCGCCACCAGTTCGCAGCGAGCTCCCCTGGTAGGCGTGATTGACCTGGCCAGAGTCTCTGCTGCTGCCCCGGCATATGGCTTTGGGGCAGCTTTTAGGCAGAAGCCGCTGTCGGTCACTGGTGAAGAACTCAACTTCGTTGTCAGCGGCTTCATCTGACATGAGCTCCTCGGGGTCGGGCAGAGGCGGCAGGGGTTTGGGCTCCTTCTGATGGCCCCCGAACGCCGTGCGTCTCTGTGAGGACGGGACCACCTGATCTCCGTCGCCGGGCAGCAGGAAGTCGTCCGGCGTTAGGCGGTAGGTGTCGGGGTGGTAAGGAGTCTGCGATAGTGCGACGCTGGCTGGGAGGAGAAAAATATCTCGTTAGATTAAAAAGTGATCTGGGCTATGTCCTCACAGTCGCACAGAAATCAACTCGCTGTCATAAGGTTTTGTCATGACTCACTGCCCTCATTCCATAAACAATTCTCGGAGGAAGAAACATGGAAAACAACTTTCAACCAAGCAACAGTGAGGATGTAGGAGGGAGAAATATCAGGAGCACTCGGCAGTCCAATCTTCCGTAAGAAAAGAAGAAAAAAAAAAGAAAGAAAGAAAAACAGCTTTCTGACGATACTGTGCCGGAAACACAAGTAAAAAAATGTTGAAAACAACCGCTTAACCTATCACCTTCTTCGTCAAACATCAGCCACAACACCCTGATTAACGCAGGAATCGTCATTATCTGCGGGGCAGGCCTTAATCTTAACTGAGCTTCCCATAACCTTCCCTGTGGAAACATCCGACATGCCCCAGACGACAGGAACAGCTGGTGACCAGGGAGCGATAGCTTGGCCTCCTCCTTCGCCCTGCTCACTGTCCTCTGACACACAGCGCAGCAAACTCTCCTAGAATCCATCCGTATGTGGGCTTTTGTCCTTGTCACTGTATTTTACTTGAAGAAAATCTTTTGTGTTTTATGGATTAAAATGTGACTATTCCACAAGCTATACTAAAAAAATATATATTAATTGCCGAGAGAATATTAATATACTTCCTCAAAGATATAAAGTGAAATTCATCATTGTTGTCAAAAATATTCAAATTCAATCTTTCAGTGTTGCTACAGAACAGCTGTCCCTTTGCATTTTTACTCTTTCTGAAGTAATAATAATTAAGAAAATGTTTAAAAATGCATTAGAATGAAAAGGACTCACGGTTACACTCCTTGGTCATCTGCTGCTCTTGAAGCTCCTTCAGGTTGTGCTCTATGTCCGGACCCAGGCCAAAGCACAGCCTGCAGAGCAACAGAGAGGTTGAGTAATCTATACAGAGCCCTGTACGTGTGTGTAAATCATTCCTGCGCGCAACCTGTCACAAGTCAGTCATTACATGGGAAATAACAAGTACCACAAATGCTGCCACAGGACAAACATTCCGCTCTTCATATGTTCACAAGATACAACAGTTGCTGAATTATACCCATCTAATATGATCAAACATTGTATTTTATATTATTTTTACAAACCATATTTACTCTTGCAATGTGCATACAGTGGAGGATAGATTCCCGTTGAGTTGCCATGACTGAAATTACTCTGGTGGTTTTCACTGTTTTGGGTGAATCTTAAGTTAAACTGCCATTTTCCAGGACGGCGCTGACACATGGAAACAATCAGGGGCTAAACTCTGACAGGAATTTGGAGAGCGACTGAGTGTAAGATGCCCTTTAAACAGCTGCAGGTGTTCCCTTTTCCAACTTCTGACATTTATTTGAGTCTTTTTCTTTGCTGAAACAAGATATTCATAAATATCAACTGTACCATCATTTCACTCACGATGCTTGATGGTTAAACTATTTTTTTAAGCGTTTGCATTGCGACATATTGTTCATTCTTCATCTATGTACCTGTTGAGGTCATGCTGTGCCCAGTAGTTACTCTGACTCCCAGCCATGTTGTGGCAGAAGCTGTATCCTCAGAAATCATGCAAATGTGTTTGATCTTGATCCCGAGCGCTTGAAAAAGGCAACTCCATCAGCGCCATCGCAGCATCTTTGTAATCACTTCCCAGCTGTTGGAGAGACGAAGAAAACTGCACGTTAGAGTTGCGTGTTCGAATTAAGCTTCGAGAGGAGAAGAAATGGCTTTCAGGTTGCATCACTGCACTCGTTTGTTCAGGTCACACCTTTGTCCGTGTGAAATGCCCATAAACGGGGCACATAAACAGAGTACATCTGGAACTCCACGCCATCCAGCACACCCAGCTGCACACACTCATACGCAAACAGGCAGGTCAAAGATCAGCTGACAAACCAGAGCAAACACCCAAAGAGACGCAGGAATCACACACACACACACAACCACACACACACACACACACACACACACAACATATTGGTGAAATACCAAATACAAGTACATGTGTATCAAAAAGGTTATTGATTTTACGTCATCATAACTGCTGAGCTGTGAGCATGTTTGACCGATGGAGCTACATGGGATCATGGGTAAACTTGACAAAGTTCAGTTCACTGTAACATTTCTCGCCTCAGTTTGATTTTTAAGTTACAGCATCTCAGCATCACAATGAAAGCTTTGCAGACTTTTTTTTCCAGCTTACAGTAATAAAACTCTAAATGTTGCCCGTGAGGCGCATTGCTTTAATATACGTAGCGCTACTACAGATACGAGCCCATTTCTCGCTCAGAATAAGTTTAGTTTCCCAAAAAAACATGAGAGTCGTACGAAAGATTTTCATTCCCATTTTTTTTCAGTAAATAAAATAATAAACTCGTGGTTTAATCAACTTATTACTGGCCTTCAAAGGACTGGCAGTCAGGAACTGAAGCCCGGTAAATCACTCTGGTAGCTGCCATATGTATCTCTTTGTGGTTTCACTTTAAAGCCGTTTGTCTGATGTGCGGCTATTGCGCAACCTCTGGGTCAGATGTGGGAGGGTGACAGCCCTCCTCGGCCTCCTTCCTCTCTGTGACCATGAAATGCTGCTGTATCCACCCTCACAACAGGGAGTAATTGTGTAGCATTCCTGTGATGCTGAATGACAAAACTCCCATCTGAAACAGCACCCAAGCCCGACGCGCACAGTACATGACACATACAGTTCAGTTCAATGTAAGACTGTGGCTCTGATTCTGTTGCTTCATCTATTATTTGACTTTAATACCACGTGTCCGTCTCTCTGTGATGGGTTGTACCTTGGATTATGTAAAGAGTCTGCGACTCATAACACTGAATGAGGTAAAGAAATTCACAAGATGAATTATTAAACAAGTATTTTCAACTTGCTTCTGTTTCCTCTGTGTATTTCTCCCCAATCACAGCAGAAAGAAAAAAGAAACATTTCCTGATATAAATGAACTGTGCCTGTATTGATGGACAATACATGTCTCAATAGAATGGGGGGGAATGTGCAAGTCGTGAGTAACATTCATAAAATCATTTTGCTTGTTGCAACTTGATCTTTGAGTGCATAAACCGCAAACGCAGTAAAGTTATTATGATGGAAAAAGAACAAAACACAGCATCAGTGCTGCATGATTCAGAGACTCGACATTCAAATATCCAACTACACCCAACATGCTTTTTCCCCAGCCATGACGTCACTGCAGGGGGATGAGGACTTGAATCTTGCTTCAGGTGAAGGCCATTCACTTCGGTTTAAAAGGACAGAACATCCGTCTTCGCGCTGAGAGGTCGGCTCAGGTTAAACACACCATGAGACAGGTGAAGTGATTGATGCTCCTGCATCTGAAGGCCTCCACCTGGGTGGCGTGTCCATGAGTAAGGTGCAGCTTCGAATAGATCCCTGCATTCAGCTTCATGATCAGGGTTTACCACTTAAACTTTACTGAGAAACTCCATTCTCCATCAAAACTTCGTGATTTTCTCAAGAAATCTCAGGCTTTGCAAACAATAGACACTTGCTGCATATACCAACACATAATAGGCACATTTTACATTTAAATGAGTGCATTAGACTGAGCACATACACATCGCTTGAGGGACAACGCATGTTCTCCTTTATACTATCGCACACTTCAATCTTAGTCTTCAAAGTCCCTCTTTGTTTGGTGTCACTGATAGGTCTGCAGTTGAAGTAGGAAGCAAACAATGTGGAGCATGCAAAGAAAATCTCACTACAAACAAAACAGTGACTCATGTGTCCATTTGAATATTAATGCCATCCTTAAAACAACCGTCTGTGGCGTCATTTCCACCCGTGAGCCTCGGCGATGGAAGACGCTGAACAATTATGAATTCTACCGGCAATTACTCAGCGTCCATGAATGGAGCCACTCTCGGGCATGAATGGCCCTTTGTGTCACTTTGGTGCAGCGTGAAGCAAGCCTGAAAATACAAGTGAACTCTCCCATGAGGTTAGGACGAGAGATACGCCATGGAGACAAGCCGACACGGCCAAGGTATGAGCCTGCGCCGCACAACCCCAGCAGGGGGGCTGCGTGCGTTGGCACAGTGGGAAGGACAAATCACAGCCTGGGAGAAACACTTTGTCCAGCCCATGCGGGAGCCTTGATGTGATGTTCTTGGCAGACCCTGCTTTAGTTTGTGTAGGCAACCGGCCATTCACTGGCCAGATCTTTACAGAGAAGTTAATTATAGAGCTGACATAAAGCATGTGCTTTACACTTGCACCAATTAACTCTCAGTGTTTAGCCAGCTGTACAGAAACCCCAAATACATACTTTGAAATGACCCTGGTGATGAGAACGCACGGCATGCAGTGCAGTATGGGGGGGGGGTTGACCCAACTTTGTGGCATGATATAAAAATGCATTTATCAGAGGAAAATGCCTTTGATTGGATAATAAAACACTTGTTGAATCACTTGGAAAATCCTTGAGTGCAAGTGTTTGTGTGTGTGATGTACGTATTATCTTTTTTTTTTTTTTATGATTGCTCAATTACCCACATTTTTGCATGGTGGAAACCGACTCACCCGGATAAATGTGGAATGTTTTCACATTTATATAATCAATTTTACCTGTATTTGTAATTCCATTTATTCATCTTCTATACTGCTGTATCTAATTTAATGTGCTGGAGCTGATCCCAGCTCAGTGAAGGGAAACACCCTGGAACCAGTCATGAGTCCTTCACAGGGAAAACACTATCACGAAAAAAAGAAAAAAAAAAGCCTCAGAGACTCACAGGCAATTCATAGTCACCAATTAACTTCAAAATTATATTTTTGGACTGAGGGAAGTGATAAAACTAGATCAAACCTAAACCTCCACACATACACAGGGAGAACCTGCAAACTCCACACAGAAGGGGTGCCTGGGTGCAAACCAGTCAGATTCTCACTATGAGGTAAAAGTACAAGCCACTACTCTGCTGTGCAGCCCCAACATTTGTCATTTCTAGTATATTTTTCTCAAATGTAATATTTCAAGCTGTTGTAGTGTTTGATCTGAGGAAATTTCCCCCCTGAAAACTTCAAAAACTGCATAAAACTGCAAGTGAAAATGTAATTAAGATGGAAAAACTCCACGTACTGATTTGTAGTTATCTGTATTGTACTCAAGTCTTAAACATGTTGATTATGGCCCCAGTTTCTTTTTTAACTGCATACAGTGATGCAATATATACAAACGCTTTGAATCTTGACTTAAATTCTGACTTGATATTACCAGTGACTCACTTGTCTGGGCTTTGTTGTATTTTTTCCACAGCAGCCAAGACCCTTGTCATAAGCGAAATAATTAGCTGGAAATCCTCTGTTTGGTTAGTCAATGTTTTTCAAGTGTGGGATACTGTCTTCTCCGAAGACACAGGATGGAGAAATCCCATGACCATATTTGGGATCAAACATTCCGGATGTGTTTGAAGTAGGAAAGAGAATAATAGTTAGGCTTATTCATATTTGCTCGTGAGCTGAGCATTGAGCGAGGGGGCATAAAAAGAACTTTCCATTCTAACATTAAAATTCACCGAGAAACCTCACATTTGACACAAACAACTCTGGAGTGACTTGTGTTGTTACAACTTCTATAATCGAATGTTTTTGCAACGTGTGGAAAAGAGAAGGAAAAAGCTTCCAGACAGATATTTAAAAAGTGACCCAACATTGTTCTCTATAGTATTTAGTAGTTAATAGTAAAAGATGACATCGACATAACTAAATTATAATACTTAATATACTGATTTACTGATTAGCAGAAAACAGAAAGTATAAAATTACTCCAACTGTTTCCAGGCAAACAGACTTTCATTTATAATGAAGTTTCAGAAAGGACAAAGTCAAAAGACTTTTTGGAAGAGAATAGAATAGAACAGAATAGAATAGAACAGAATAGAATAGAATAGAATAGAATAGAATAGAATAGAATACAATAATACGTTATTCATCCCTGGGGGGGATTCTTGCAACATAGCTCCCCGCAGAAAGAACACATAATAAATAGCATAGAATTTAAAATGTCAATATGACAGGATAACGTTAAATAAGTAATATTAAAAATTTATATATACAGGGAAAAGCAGTAAAACACAACAAACAGTATTTACAAAGAGGAGTTAAAGAACACATGATGGAAAAGAAGCTAAAATAGTGAGGCCATATTGGAAAAAGTGGCTGGGGAAAAAAACTTAGATAGATACCGATATTACAAACAAATTTTAATTAATTGTAACGTTATTGGGCGTGAATACTTGATTTGATATCAAACCCTACTGAGCTTGTTTGTTGGATTTGTATTAGATCATGGAGGAAAGTATAGGCTACATATAAATGATTATTAGAGGCATCACAAGAGTTGACTTATTTACAAACGATGTGACGATGTGGGTGTACGTTTACGTAAACGCATTGTGTCAACGAGTCTTGGTTCAGCGCCCTCTCGCGGTGCACCGGGGACGGCCGGCCGGGACTCACCCATCCCGCCCCGGCGCGTCTTCTCTCGGCGGGCGGGCGGCGCGCCGGGGACCCTGCAGAGGGTCCTGACAGCAGCCTGTCCGCGACACAAAAACCACTACAAATAGCCTAAATCCTACAAATAACCCACTCACATAACGTCAACTTTTCTGTTCGCACATAAATACACTTTGAAAGACTTTTTTTTTTTAAACAACAAATGTGATTTTTACGCATCGGCGCCTTCTTTTTACCAGTTAAAATCCCGAGAGAGAGAGAAAAAAACCCAATATGTAACTTTACGCGTTTAAAATGAAAAAACGCTTAACTCCTTATTCATCCCATACTGATCAAGCTCTTTAACTGATCTAAACCTGAAGCTTCACCCAGCAAGCTGATGGACGTCTTACCGTTAAAAAGCGTATTTGTCCATTGCGTAAAACCAGTTCGGCTCCTCGATCCCGGTCCAATATGATGGGAGAAAAGAAATCGCGGTGTCTCAGTCAAAAACCTGAAGCATGTGCAACATCCCTCCTCTGTCAACAACACTGGGAGGTGAAACTCATTTTGTCAGAGTGACGCGGTTTTCCACATCTCCTTATAACGAGAGCAGCTCCATGAGCAGAGCGCGTTACTGTAACTCCACCCAGCGCCCAGGCCGCCTTAAAGGGGAAAAAAAATACCCAGAAAACATCAAACACTCACTGAATTTACATAACCGCATTCTACAGGCGGGGGAAAAAAAATATTTTTGCATAGTAAATGAATATTCCCACACGTTGATCAAACACCCATCAGCACATAAATAATTTAAAAGATAAATGTGGTTCAGAAACAACATTAAACTATAAAAACTGCTGCTTCTGTTTCATCACATTAGCACAAACAGTGAAAATAGCCAGCACAATAAGCAAATAGAGTATTGCGTATAGAGCACGATGGGGTTTTAAGCATAAACATTGCATAGAAACCTAATTAGACAGCTTATTTTGTATTGTAAGCATAAACTGTGAAAATCCATAATGAGCCAACAGTAGAGATCAAGTAGAGAATAATTGGATTTTAAGCAATCTCAGTACTCTCATCACCATAGTAAATGAGAAAATGTATCCATCCTGCTTGTTCTTAGGTCATATTTTAGAAAAAGACGTTGTACAAAAAAGAAACAAAAGTGAAAAGAAAGTTCAAGACACAAAAAAATGTTTTTCCCCCCAGATATTGTCTTTGAATTGTCATTAGTCATATAGCCAGATTTCCATTTATTTACAAAATGCTCCACACAATTGTTTCTCTGCTGGTCAAACACAATGAATGCCCTGAGACGTCAGGACAGCAGGCTAATTTAATTATCTGCGTAACGTGAGTATGGGAAATTGCATTTCATAAAGCAGTAAACAATTTTGATGTGACCTGAGTGGGAGTCAGAGTGTGTGTGGGTGGATCCTGGCATGAGGACAATATAGGACTGATAAAGAGGAACAGGCAGCGGAGTCACAGCCCAGTGGAGGTAGATGAGGACTTGTTTTGAAGCCCGACTGTCACATAGGAGTTGACTGTCTGTGTTTGTCTTCGCCCACGCTGGAAGAGGCAGAAGAACAATATATGAGGCCGTTTACCAGAAAATGCCCCGGGAGGGAAGTGAGTGCAGGCCATTTCGGTTGTTACCAGAGTCCAGACCACACTGAGCCGACAGTCTGCCTCCAGACTGCCAAAAGAAATCCTTTTATTGTGGTAACAATGCAAATAATCCCCCAGGCAAAGACACACATTGACTATTGTGTTGAATAACCACCTGATATAAAAATGGGGGGGGGGGGGGGGATGTCAGGAAAACACCAAAATCACCCCTGTGACCTCCCTTTGTGATTTTCTACTGTTCAAATGTTTCACAGCTGTAATACTCCAATAAACTCCATGTAGGGTCATATATGGATTGAGGAGTGCCTCAATACTTAGTGCAAATCACAATCCCACTAAATAAATAAGCGTAATGCACTTGTATTGCTGCAATCCACTGTCCCTCTACCACCTGCGTAATCTGTTTGCTCAAAGGAATACTCATACCTTTTTTTTTTTGCAAAGCGGCTGTTTGATCAACTTCTCATTGTGCAATGGCCTGATTGGTAGCACATGTGACAAGGAGTTCCAGTGCGACAAACACATTTTGGAGCATTTCACTGCCGACAGTCTCATTAGATGAGTTTCGGCCTTTCGTCCTTTCTTTGTAAGGGACTATTGAATATCAAATTTAATGTTTTTGACCCTTGATCTGGCAACTCTGTTGTTGCCGTGTGGACCTCTGTGGGTGCTGGGGGGTGACCCAGGATGCTCAGGGAGGGAGGGGGGGAGGGAGGGAGGGGGGGGGTTGTTCATCGGGGTGGGCTAGTCTCCCACCGGGAAGGTCAAGTCATTTCCTGCTCTGAGAGACCTCCGTCCCTCACAGCTGTCAGTGCAGTCAAAAGCCCACCTTCCACATCTGTAGCAACCCCCACGCCCACGCGTGATGTGGAAGATTGCTCTGAAAAAACACTTCTATGCTGATGTCTGCAATTCTTTCAAATATGATCACTTCTGTGAAAAAGGATTCGAAAGTGAGTGTAATCTGATTAGCGGCAACATTATTTCTGTAAACACAAAGTCTGATGACGGTGTTTCACATCTGCGCAGAAAATGCAGTAAATAACCCTTGAAATTCAAAGGACCTCAGACAATACATGCATGTGCACCACTCATTTACTGGACGTCCCAGACTGGGCTAGGAAATGAGTGAAGTAGGTGTTAACATATGTTTTCTATGGTAAATACATTTGTGTAGGATGATGTGCTGACATGGCGACGCAGGGAATTCACTTTATAGAGGAACCATCTGTGTACAAACATGTAATAGTAATTAGAGCAGGGTTACAGACTGCAGACACACATACCTGCTGCTGCTTTCAAAGCCACGGTCGACCTGTCTCGTGTTTGAGTTTCGCATTCCTTTTTAATCATGATGCCACTGCGCCAGCGAGCCTGTGTGAGAGGTTGTAATAACTTTAAACAAGGCCTGTATTGCAGCAATGTGTCAGAGATATATACACATGTGAATAGTTCTATTTCTATCCACTAAGCCAGAGGGCTGAGTAAACTAGCATAGGAGCTGAAACGGAGAACATCATCATCCAACTCAAGTTTCACTTATTCTACAAGAAGCAGAAAGAAATCACAAAGAAAACCTCTGATCTCCTTCATTGCTCCTCTTTGTTGACACCCACCACTTCCTTCGCCCAGACATGGTGGAGTAGTCATGTTTGACGTTTTTATGCCTATGATTGAGTGCCATTCATTGGGACAGTGTTTCTACTATCTGCAGGCTTATATGTGATTTGAAATACACACCCTTCCCAATCGTTTTCAAGTTTAATGGACTTGCGGTTGCGTTTGAATGGTTTGGGGGCGTCGGGAAAGAATCGGGCTCCTCAAATGTCTGAGTGGGCTTCACACCATGGCCTTTGACCTTATCCTGTGAGGAGACGGCTCAGTTATCAAAGGACCAGCAGCCACCAGGAGGAAGAGGAGGACGACTTAAAGAATGATGTCGGTGTTTGGTTCGATTGTTGGATAAATCAGGACGTGCGCCCGGAGCCAAATGGAATAGATATTCTGTTCCATGTATCCCGATGCGAAGCTGCTTTGTTTAACACACATTACTGATTGTCAGGGTGTCTTCTGTAAAGAAAAACAAAAAACACTGAATTAAAACAAACGCAAAATACACATAGTGTACGTGAACACACAGATTTGTTCATGTTTGACATGAGATTAAATGTCGGCAGAGTAAAACCAAACAGAGTCAGAGGGCAGGGGGATGGAGGAAGTGGCAAGGATTCAAGTGATTTAAACCCTGTGACATCTGATTTCATGGTGACGGCTTCAATGAATGGCTGAGATCTGAGTAAGAAAAGAGCAATTCTTTGCCCAGGATACAGAACTGGAGGTCTGGGCAGCTTTCCTGCCCGTGATTTCAGGCCTCAGTGTGGGCAGAGGGTCTGCAAGACCCAGCAGGAGGACTTCCGCAGCCCTGTGAAGCTAATCTCCACTTCACCGGGGGTTTTTAGTTCAAATACAAAAGGAGGCTTTACATAATCCAGACTAAAAGAACCCAGATGGCGGACTGGACTTTTTCAACTCGGTCTCTGTCCATTGCTGCACTTTATATCAGATTTTTTTTTTTTTTTTTTTTTACATAAGTCACCTGCTTTTCAAAGGGAAAAAAAAGCAGCAACAGTATTTGTTAGCAACAAACAGAAGTTAGGACATCGGAGCATGACAGATCAAATGTTTTTCACTTCGGAGAAAAGAGAGGAGACGGTCAATATTTGATTGTTTACACAGGCGTCACAAAATGTTCTTGTTTCAATATTTTTAAATGACATACAGGGTAACCTTTGGGTCAAATTAAGCAATTCAATTAAGCAAAAGTACACATGATGCAGCAAAAATGTGGTAAAATTAGAAAAGTAAATATTTAACATGAGTTCAAAGCATGAAAACAAAAATGTACTCACGGATGGAGAACTCATTGCAAAAGCTACAAGAAGAAGAAGAAGAAGAAGAAGAAGAAGAAGAAGAAGAAGAAGAAGAAGAAGAAGAAGAAGAAGAAGAAGAAGAAGAAGAAGAAGAAGAAGAAGAAGATTTATTCCATGGTCAAAACTGTCTCTTGTGAGATTCACTCATGTTTTTGTATCCAGCTGTTGTGCAGTAAAGACTGTGGTAATAAAGTAAATCAAAGGAAACCATGGTAAGAAAATAAGAAAAAATTATAATATTTCACTTTTTAAAGAAATTATTAAGGGTTTTTCATTACTATTTTTAGTAATCTTAATTATAAAACACATTAAATGCAACTCTTTGGATGAATGATTTTATCTTTGCCAGTTCCGTCAAAGTCAAGTTGACCTTTACTTCATTAAAGAAAAAAGAAAAAATCCACAATATTTTCTCAAAATGTGTTATTTGTTTAAAAAATTGTACATTACATTCATACAAAACTGCAAAATGTAGGTGCTTATTTTTTTTTAATCTCTAAATGTCTTATTTGTACTCTCTTCTGACCAGACATGTTAAAGGATTTATATTTTCTACATGTCTAATTCATACCAAAATTGGACACACAATATTTTTTACTTAATTTTTTCATAGAATTAATTAATTGAAACAAAAAACTCTGAATAATAATAACAAAACTTTTTTTTTAACTCACTTTACTTTTTTAATGAACGGTTGGGACGGGAGGAGATAAAAAGTGACTATAGTTTAACTCTATATGGTGAGAATACAGTGTAGTCTGTGACGATGAATCCCCAAGTATTCTTGATTTAGTCAAGAATATTTTTCAGCATCAACTTTCGTGGCCAAGAAAAAGCCCACAATGCCTGCACCTCCCAACTCAATACATTTTCTAAACAGGCTTCTAAGAACTGAAGCCTGAACATTGTGAAGAATGTAAAGCCAGACTCTGATATTCTGTGATTGTTGCAGTGTGTGCACATCATGACCCTCCTGTGCAGAATAGTGGGAGTGGGAGGGATGGAGGGATGGAGGGTGGAGGTGGAGGGGGGGGGGGGGGGGGGGGGTTGGTGACACGGTGCACATGGTCCACAGATTTCCTCAAAAAGGCATGAGCTTTCTCAGCCCGTCTCGCACCACTAAATATCCTGGAGTCCTGAGGCATGACAGCCTTCCGTTTCTTCCTCACTTCAGCTCCTTCCCACTCCAAGCCTCCTCCTCCGGCTCCCTCTCTCACCTTACTGACTCTCGCTCCATCATTTCCTGTTGAGTCACAGAGTCGGTCTGAGCCATGTTTTGCACTTTACTACAGCTCGCCCGCTTTGCTTTCCTCCTCCACTTCCTTGTTCACCGATGTCTTGTGAAGAGGAGGGGGGAGTCCTGAGGCGTGACGTCACCGAAGGCCCCTCCACAAGAACAAAAAGAGCACGAGAGCATGCAGGTAGAGTTCAAGGGAAGCTGACGCACATGTAGGAGTCTTTTCCTGGCAACATGACTGATTCATGCTGTGAATGGCTTGGAGGATTAATAGAGCCGCAGATAATTCACCGCCTCACTTGTCACAACATGCTATAAGTCTATATTATTAGTAGGGAGAACAAAGATTTTTTTTCTTTTTTACAGCTCCAGGCAAAAGAAAAGGAATCAAAGGTCTCAGTGAGGGAGGGAAAAAAAAAAAAAAAAGATCAGTCATGAGTGTATAAGCCTTTGGGGGAAATACTGTTTTATTGCTCCAGGGTGCTTGCAGTTGTGCCCTGGAAAAGTGTGAGGAAGTGATGCTGCAGTGAGGTAAGAGCCGCTGTCGAATATGTTCAGTGCATGCCTTTCTGTGAGGGATCGCTGAGGGCAGGGCTCTGAGAAACGAAAGAGTTTTGTGGTGGACCGGTTGAGTCATTCAAGAATACAGCTGCTGACTCAGACTCCAAACTCGCCTCTGAGAGCACACTGCCAGTATATGTGGCATTTTCTGTGTGTGTGTGTGTGTTTGTGAGTGTAATCTGGTGTTGTGAGGACGGAAAATAGAAGGAAAACATTCCTCCAAGTTGACTTTTATTCCTCCAAAGAAGAAACCAATTGGCTTTTTTTTTTTTTTTTTGCTTCATTCTGTCTGAAGCGTCACACTTGTGGTCCATGTACACCACTCACAGAATTACCAGACCGGAATCGAGTGGAAACTGGAGCCTTGCCTGAAGGAGTGCCGATTCACACTACTGCTGTGATCCCGCTCTGGCACCGGGTCAAAGTTTTCCTATGATTCAATCCTTTCGTCATTTCTTCAGCTTTCTCTACACGCCCTTCAGGCCGCGGCAGCCTTGTAACTGTGACAGTCCTATCATCATCACAATGCCATCCATCCGGGAGTGTGAACCTTGGGGAGGCGCTCCACAATTAGTCATCCTGGATGTGTTGCAAGGTTCACCAATGTTGACATTATTGAGTTCTGAGGGCAGTTCAGGACGCCTCCCTCTATTGCAGAATGTGACTTCCTTATAAAAATCTGAGAGATATTTCTCCTGGTCGTGATGCAACATGAGTCACGCTGCTCTGAGAAAGATTGTGAAGGATGGTCTGTTTATCATTATTAGTAGTAACGGGTATGTTCTAAAAGGACTGTTTACAAAGCAACATTTACTGGAGAATTTGAGTGTGCTCATTGCGTGTGACTTTAATAACTTGTGCTGCAGGCTGCATGAGCAACACCAACAGAAACATGAAGGATGGGAAATAACGTCACTGTGCCTGCATCACAATTTACACCTTCATGGTTCCTGCTGGCTGCTGCATGCACATCTGGGGTTTATCTCAATTGTTTTGTAAAGATTTTTTTAAACGTTTATATATCATGAATGCGTTTCTTCTGAAAAGAAAAACACCATGTAGATTACAGATATCCTCACTGAGCTAAATTCTTTTCACCAGCGAGCAATTTTGAAATTGATCTGGGTCGATGGAACCATGATCATCACATAGTTGTGGCCTCTTCTTCGTATTTACATAAGCTCCAGTGCAGAGAAGGACATTTTTCACTTTATTACTTTAGCTACCGGCTGTTCTCAAATCACTTCTCGAACTTTACTAACATTTCAAACTACACTGATGTTTTTCACATTGTCTGCAGATGAAGTATAAATATATATTGTTATTAAAATGCTTTCTGGTGCGGGTTTGTTTGTGTATCCTGAGCTGTTTTTAATCAATGTACTTTTATGACGGTGCAATATTAAGACATTATTCTGATTATTATTATTATGATTATTATTCCTGCTATTATTATTTAATACATGCAGCTATAAGTAATTAAGAACAATACTTTTCCAAAATGTATTTAGAGAGAGAGAGAGAGAGAGAGAGAGAGAGAGAGAGAGAGAGAGAGAGAGAGAGAGAGAGAGAGAGAGAGAGAGAGAGAGAGAGAGAGAGAGAGAGAGAGAGAGAGAGAGAGAGAGAGAGAGAGAGAGAGAGAGAGAGAGAGAGATGAGGGCATTCACTCAAAGCACCTAAAACAAGATGAGAAGTGATTCAAACAAAACAAATCACAGCCAGCTAAGTTTGGCTCCAGCGACACCAAGGTGAAAAGAGCATTCGAGTAGTTGGATGAAATGTTTTCTTGAAGTGTAACTTTCAATATCTTTGATTGCTCTGCCTTGGTGTCATTAGGCAAGAGATTTAGCGACTGAAAGATGATAATAAAGAGCTTTCGCACCACCTCCCAGCTGTTAGATTTGATTGGTGCTGCCGTTGCCCAGGACCTCTGTGGTCCAGGACCTCTTTTTCTGTGAAGTGCCACACGATTTCCCCACATTGATCGTCCACCCCTGCAGTTGACCCTGCGTGTTGACCTTTGTTTTCAGGTTGTGAAATGGGAGAGCAAGTTGGCAGAACAGAGGACTGCAGGGAGAGATTCAAACACTCAGAGGTCTCATAAAAGAAGGTCACGCATAACGCAACAAAAAACGCAGCATAGAAACCAAACTTCACTGGGTCACAGATAATGTATGATACATTCACCATATTTCAATTTGGTATATTTCTACTCCACATTTAACATCCTTATGAAAGCGAAACTCCACCAACAGAGAAGACAGTGTGAATGCATGAAAACAAACGAAAAGATTAAGAAATCATTTGTCCTATGAAGCAGCAGACTTTCACTCTCACCTCTGAAGTAGATTTAGGCCTCATGTACCCAATAATGTTTTCAAATGAAAATGCAAAAAGTTTCCTAGCGTTTTGGGTGTCCGTTTATATGACAGTTGTGGTCGGAATCACTGAAAATGCAACTTTTTGAAAGCACACCAACTCCGTTTCCATGCGGATGGTTGAAAATGCAACTTTGTGAAACGCAGTGGAAACGCTGCTCCTGAGCAACTCTCCCGTAGTAAATAGTTCTTCTTCACACGTACGACCAGATGGATAATAACAATGTTTGCCTCCATGTCATGACTCCCAGTCCCTGTTCTCCTGATACTTGGTAGATTTATAGTTGAGTCTGTAATATCAATCCAACTTGGTCGCCAAAACATACGAATGTCTGTGACCTCACCATCGTTAATGCTGATGGCAAAGTGTGTAAATGTGAACACTTTCAGGATATACTTGTATTTTTCTGCAATAAATTCAAACTTCTGTATTGTCTGTATTTAAAATATAGTGTGCTTTTATTTTACTTACCAATCCAACTTGAGACGGGGGCGAATGCCTCTGAACTGTGTGTGTTTGGCAGCCCGACTTCAGACTAATCACTGTGTATTACTTCATTCAGGAGCCGCAAGCAAATCACAGAACTGTTTCTGTCGTGACGACTAAATGCAGATGTGCCTTTAATACCAGGTAACCCATTCCATTCTAATCCATTCTTATTACAGAAAGAATGCGCATCCGTAATGTATCACTGCTTGGTCTTGTGTATCATTGGCTCCATCTATTGAGAGGAATAGGGAAAAACAGAGACTTTCTGAGCATTAACGAGAGCTCATGTGCTCACTGGGACATCAACCACAACAGAGGTAACAATAACTGACTAAATCTAACCCGAAAACATTTTCAATTACCAGAAATGTATAAACACAGTACAAAAAAAACACCCAAAAAATACCCTTTACTGTCCATTTCCCTGCCCAAAGCTTGTCATTCAGCTTTATTAGTTTAAGAGTGAATACAGACTTGTATCGGCCTGCTGTTGGTACAAAGTGTCCAGATCTTGTCGTGTTTGAACTGTGTATTATTCAGCCACATGACTGATCTTGATTGTTTTTGCTGTGGTTTTCTGCACCATTTACACGGATTATAAACTATTTGAATCAAGTGTGTGCGGGATCACAAGACATTTAAAACACAGCGTGTACCACATGAGAACAAGAACAAGTACCACCTTTATGACCCCCCCCCCTGAACGTCCAGTATCGGAGGCTCGCCTGGTCAGTTATGGACAGTCCACAATGGGAGCGTGTTTTCTTGTTGTCGTCACATAATAACTGTCTCTTCATCTCTTAATCTATGACAATCCAGAACAGTTTTTCGCTCATTCACACATGTACAGTCAGTTGACAGAGTCAAGTGTCACACACAAGTGCATTTCAGTGAATTAGAATACAATTAAAAAGTGGAATTTCCTCAGGGGTTTGATGTGTGGAGCCGCCATGTCATGCTAGTGTTGGTCCAGTGTGTTTTCTGAGATCAAACATCGCTGCAGCCATCGACCAGAAAGTTTTAGAGCACTTCTTGCTTGGTAAATGCACACTTCCAGAAAGACCGATACCTGATATCTCAGTGTTGAGTTAACCAGCAAACCTGGCTGATCTACAGTAAACTCCAGGGAGGATCTATTGTGACGAGGGAGATGTGAGACCAAACCCAACAACACAGAGGAGATGGAAGCCCGTATCAGGATACAGACACAATAACAACTCAATAAGGGCCTAGAGGCAACGCCCCAATCATTTTCAGTGCTTTCCATACAATCTTGTCGTGTTTGAGTTTTACTCCAATTCAAACGCTCTTCTTCATCTTGGGGAAGGTCGGGCAGCTGGAGTCAGAGGACTGGAGACTGGAAGAATCGGAACAAGTGCTCAAGAAAATCCTCAGCAAGAAGCACGTCTTACTGAACCTCATCAAGAGTCAGCAGTGCAGCTGAATCCATTCCCAGGGAAATCTTGCAAGTTAGTGGTATCTAATAAAGTATAGTTTTCATTTACCTTTCAGATTCAAAGCAAGACTGACTGAACTCATGTCCACGTGAACCTGAGCTGCTGGATTTATGACAGAGCAAACACATGGAAACAAGCTGATCTACATGTTTGATAGAATCACTGAGAAGTGCTAGCATCAGTTCAACAACAGAAAAATTGTCTTCTTTTGCATTTCTATGCCCTGTTCAAAATATTTGCAACTAAATGATCTCACTTTGAAGTAAAGGGCAAACAACACAGATTTGGTTGGTGTTGGACATTTATGGCACATTTTAGCTTCATTAACACAGACAAGATTGACAAAAACATTAAATAATTACATAAAAAAAAACAAGTGGTGTATTACCCAATGCTACTAATGTGCAGTAATCCCTGATCAATATGAGCCAAACTGCAGTGATTACACACTAAAAAAGCCTTTCAGGCATTTTAATCATCTAACATGTCATTATGAATTGTTTGTCTAAGTGCTCTACAATGACGAGCGTTCAACGTCGTATAGTCTTCTAGCTCTGCTCGCCGTCGCCACAGTGCACCACCCTGCCCTCCCGCCGCGATCGCTCAGCTTCAAACACCAGCAAATGACTCTGCAGCGTCTCCTCGGGACCCGATCGGATCAGGGATGGATCGTTGTTCTGAAAACACACACATTAGTCATCGCATGACATCGACACGTTCCAACTTTCAAAAATTGGGACCACTCACTGCCACGGCAGAGATAAAGGCGTCCATCAGGCGGTAGTCTGCTCCACCGTGTCCTCCCAAGCCGAAGTGCCTCTGAGCGTCACTGGGCGCTGTGTGCTTTGTGGCTCTCTGGGTCAGGAAGTCAAACACGCGTATCTCATGGCCATCACATGAAAGCTCCCCCTGGAGAGAAACACTCACAGTTCATTAGGGCCCAGACACAAGATGACACATCTCAGAAGCACCTCAGACAATTTCGACACCCACTTGTGAGGATCAGGAAACTAAAACTGCAACATAAATGTATTTGTTCACACTGTGATACATTAACTTCACTCAGTATTGCGTAAAGGCGGCATTGAAAGTGGTATACACTCGTGAGTATTTGCTGTTGGAACAGAGACACAGAGATTTACTTAAACAACTCAAAAGGGAATCCTTCTCTCTGAGGTATGACTTTGTGTTTTGCTTCTTGTATTTTCTGCACATCCATATTCTTGTAATCTCACCTTGCTGCCATAGATGGTTGTTCTTCGCTTGCAAATCTCTTCAGTGAAAGCCACCATGGTAAAAGCTGCCGTCAGTCCCCCTTCAAACTCCATGTTCACAACCTGCAGGTTAACAACATGAAACCAAAGACACTCAGTCTAAACCTTCCCATGGTACATAATGACCTTTCATGTATATCAATTTAACAAAAACTGTTAAGTGGATTGAACAGGGTTGAATGCCTCATTTCAAAATGTCTCGTTACTTTTACGAGTGTATTCTGGCATCATGTCCAAAAATCACAAGCAGATATACTAAACGGATGGAGTCACATTTAGCCACTGTCTCTCTCACACACACACACACACACACACACACACACACACACACACACACACACACACACACACACACACACACACACACACACACACACCAATCACAGTTCAGTAATAATGGACACAAAGTGTGTGTTCTGACCTGGTTACTGCAGACATCATTGTCACACTCGTAGACACAGCGGCCGTATGGTCCAGTCCTCAGAGCCTCAGTCACTGACTCCAGGTCCGGGAATGAGTTTGGGCATATGACTGACACCGGCCAGCCGGTGTTACCCTACGACCAGGGCACGGACAATATGTACACTGGTAAAGAAGCAGCCTCACATGTTGTACAAAACAGGCTTCTTTTTTTTTTTTAGGTTTAGTTAGAGGACTTTTTGCTCCCAGGCGGTATATTGATGTGTACCTTTTTCACATCGTCCAGGTAAATTTTGCATGCCGAGTAAGGACACTCTCTCTCTATTGAACAGTCAAGGCAGCGATGGGCAGCACCTGTTGGCTGATCAGAAATAAATAACTTATATTAAATAATAATAATTTCTTTAAACCATCAGCCAGACAGACTATGCATTTAGCACTTGAATAACCCAAAAAAGAACATTTCTTTTCACTTCAATCAATGGCGGTTTCTATCTGGCCGGGTTGCTGATTTCTGTGTGTGACAATGATTAACGGACAGGATCCAGACCTTGTCTTGTTTTTGAAAGTGGCTGACGGATCCAAACGATGACACTTTGACACATCTGGCAAAGACAAAAAAAAAAAAAAGTCCTGTTAATGATTCATCCTCAGGAAAACAAACAAAACCAAAACATCCCCTTCAAATCCTGCAGACTCGTTCTGTGTGTTACCTGCGTGGTCCGGCCCAGTGGTGTATCAGATCAATGTCATGGCACGATTTCGCCAGAAGAGCAAACGAGCTCTCGGCTTCATTCCTCCAGTTTCCCCGAACGAATGAGTGAGCAAAGTGATAGTAGCCAACCTGAAATCACACAGGGCATTGACCCAAACTGATGACATTTTATTACCCCACCGTGTTGTTGATCGGACATACTCCTACTTGATTCGACATGAGTTTCCAAAAATGTCATTTAAGTTCACTTGAGCCGATTGTGTCTGGTAGAAAATCAGCTCTAGTGTCCCTGTGGTGTCTCATGGAAAGACTTGGATTGACTGTTCACCATCACTGACCTGCAGTAATCTCAGGTTTGATTTTAAAGGCCTCTCCGTGTGCGACAAGACAAAAGGTCTACATTCTCACTCAGAACCTGAGATCTTCCATCAAGGCTGTGCTTAATGTCCCGCAGTCCACGATCCTGCTTGTTTTTAAGTCTCTTGCCAAGACTTTCTTTCAAAAACCAGCTTTTCTGAGTCTGTGATATCAATTCAAATTTGACGCTTTCGTTAGACTTTCACATTTATTTTATTGTAAAAGCTACTCTTGCCTTATGCTACTCTTGTTTTTCTTTTTCATTTCTCCGGAGAGAAACAAGACGTGTTATGAAGCTGTGGACGAGTCTACAATTTTGTTCGAATTAGGTCTTGTGAAACCGATTTAAAATCAGACTCAACAGAAAACATGTTCACACGCCACTCCTTCTGCTTCGCGTTGCCATTTTTTTCACACTCACCACTTTAATGCATAGTTATTTGTATCGCTGGGGAAACTAACCTGTAGCTCACTTGGTGATTAAAGTTAGTTCAACACCAAAACACACATGCGTGTTTTTACAATCCAAGAGAAGCCAAGCTGCAGACTCCCCTGCATCAAAAGGTCAATGCTGTTCGTCTGAGATCATATCAAGCACAAAGTGTGGCTGATGTTCACTGATCTATTGGTAATAATGAGCACTGACTGTTCTCAAGGCAAAACAAAGCATATAAGATGAATCCTTTGTTTTGGGTTGCTGCTCATGGATTCATTTGAAGCTTTTTCATCGCACTCATGAATTAGTATTACAAAATGTTGCAATGGCATATCTCTACAGCACTGTCGGTCGTAGCGTTTATTCGTCTGCTTCCATTTACAGGAGTGGTCAGAGTCAGTCACTGGAGTTTGCACAGTTGGTTTGGTTCATTTTTATGACTGATATCACCGACACTCAATGTTAATAGTTAACCCGACAGATCTGTAGAGGGAACATTGTAAGTTCTGTGTTTCTCAACATTATGGGATTATGATCACAACATCAGAGGAACTTGAGTGCAGAGAAAGGTGCCTTCAAATAAAATGTATTATTATTATTATTGTTACTATTATTATTATTATTATTATCATAAATAATAAAAAGCAGCTGGGTTTTGTGGTTGTGCCACTAATAAACAAATACAAAGAGTCACATGCAGTAATTTCATAGATATCTGTGTTCTTACAGGCTCAAGGTGCTGAATATGCATCACATCACCTACAGCTCCGCCATCAATGAGCTCCTGAAAAAGATTAAAATAGCAAGTGATTAACAGTTTGTTACTAAGACCATGATGAAAAATGTTGGATAGTGGTTCATTAAAATGACATAAAACCAAAACAAGTAGGAACCTTACTCTGGATTTTGAGTTTATTTACTTTTTTGTAACAGTGTGATAAAAATACAATTTGTTTTCACATTTAAACATTATATATCACTTATTAATATCATGTAAAAGAAAATGTGTAAAGGATTATAATCAGACGTTCACAAGAGAGACATCCACTTCACATCTTCTTGCAAACTGAGCAAAGAAATCTACCATTATTAAAATCAATGCCTGACATTGCAGAGTCTGTTCTTCATATCTGGTGGAGAAGACAGTTGGTTAGTTAGTAACAAAGGCAGTTCACCTTTATCATGCGAATGACTGGATCGTACCGGAGAACGTGACCCACGGACAGCATCACGCCACTCTGAATGCACGCCTCCACGATCTCCCTGCAGTCTTCTGATGTGGTCTGAAGTCAAGGAGAGAGAAGAAGCAAGAAGGCCTGAATGTTCCTGAGCTGAAGAAAATAAATCAGAATTGGGTGGAGTGACACAAAAATGCCGCAGAGATGTTTTAAGCAGATCATTTTTCATGTAGAAAATGAGAATATGGCGATCTCGAATAGCGGAGAACAGTAACACCGATATACTCCTTTAATAAACACTCACTGCCATCGGCTTCTCCAGGAGAACATGGTAGCCCTTCTTTGCAAATGCCACTGCAGGTTCCTGAGAAACATTAACTAGTTAACCGGAAGGACCTTTCCAATTTAAAAATGAGTTATAAATATCCACATAAATTCTCTTGTATGTTTTACCTTGTGAAGACGATCTGGAGTGCAAACGAACACGGCGTCTGCAAACTTATCTCTTTCAACAATCCTGTTCCAGTCTGGACACACAATCACAGTAATTCAACAGTTGAGAGCGAAACAACGAACTACAACCTCAGTGCAGTTTCTTTCCTGTTAATGCTCACCCTCAAACACATTTTTGTCTTCGATCTCGTGCTGTTTTTGAAGTTTGGAGCGGGCAAACTTCCTCGGATCAGCCACTGCAACAACCTGAAAGAGTAAAAGTGTGAATAAATGCTGGAGCTGCAGTGGCGTATTGGTTGGCACAAATCAATTCGGAGCTTTAAGCCCTCTCTGTGGATTTTGCATGCTCTCCGTGCCTCTGTGGGTTAATTAATGTTTTTATAGGTGTGTGAGAATGTGAGTGTCTGCCCATCTCTCTCTGTTTCTCCTTGAATCAACTGAAGATCTGTTTAATGAATACCCTGCATTCACCCACCGTTACCTGGGACTGCCTCCACTGATCTGTGCACCCAAGTTACATAAAGCGAGATAGAAGCTGGATGGATAATAAGTGATTCCACTGGCTGGGATCATTTACTGAAGCAGAGAAACAAATACGAGTAGAAGTTAATATATGTCTATGTAACTGTTTTGTAAGAGTCAACACTGCAAATCATTATAAGCTGCACTTCAGACTTGGATTGAAACCCAGGTCCAACACACTCATGGTCAAAACCTGACTTGAAAACAAAAGTCTGTTGTGGGTTTGAGTCTTTTTGTGTCTGGTTTGAATCTTCTTCTCACATACACTATGTGCTCTCTGTAAAATGGTGTAAATTAACAGTGACAATGTGTCTCTGTGATGAACTGGTGGAGCCTGCCTTTGCTCAGTGTTTGCTCGGATTGGCTCCAGTGCCCCGAGACCCAGAAATATAAGAATAAATACAATCATAGACAAACAATGTGGCTGTACCTTGTGAAGCAGACAGTCCTACTTCAGTGATGTCACTGGGGAATATCTGAACGTTCTAAGATATTTGACTTTAAATGAACAAGACGAACACACAGTACTGTCCACTGGAGTGTTTCCTTGTCAAACCCCTCGCCTTACCTTCATGCGTTGAGGGTGAACGGAGGCAAACTTGGAGTAGATCTCTCCTCTGCAACCAGCTCCCACCACGATCACCCTGACTGGGGGAGTCATCCTGCCACCTTGAGAACTGAACACACACACACACACACACACACACACACACACACACCTGGATTACAGCTCAGATCCACACCGTGACGGTGGTGGAGCAATAATATAATATTAACTGATGTAAACAGATTGTGAGCTTGTGTAGAAATGTGATCTATTGAAATGTGCGATTGTTACTTTCTGGTGATCACGCGTGTCTCTGTACCTGCTGTTTCCCGACCGCCACGGCCTCTTCTGCGGTGATCTGATCTCTTGAAGAAGTCATACAATTTCAGAGTATTCTCAAAAAACACTCCACAGTTCACTCCCGTGCACCGGAAAAACGTCTGCTTCTCTTCTCAGACCCGAAAACGATCGTTTATCTTCCACTGGCTCGAAACTGCTGACTGGGAGTCAACTGGGGATCCTTCTGCTGCGTTCAGGACATCTGGAATCTACAGCTTCACGTCAAGCTCACGTCCTTCTGAAAAGTTGATGATTAAAAAAATCAAACAAAAAACAAAACAGCTCTATTAGAAGTTATAGTGGACTGTTGAGCCATCGTGGTTTGAAAATAGTGCATCACTATATTTGAAGCTGAAATATCAACCCACAGTTTAAATCAGAGTAAATTGATGGCTTCTTATTAATTGGAAGAAGTTTGGTTTGTTCCAAATGTGACATTGTGGATTTAAAATATACAGCAACTAATTCTTATAACAATACAATTGTTGACTGTAGTTGGCTGTGGTTCAACGATATTTTCATTGTGCATTTGACCGAACATATTTTCAACTGTGCCTTTGCTATTCTAACAAAATGCTTGTAAGTTTTTGTCCTGTCAATTACTAATTTCAAGGTTGGTTTATTTTTTAAGTCTCGCCAAAACCCTGGAATGAAAACAAAACGAAATCGGTGGTGAATGGACGGATCGACTGTAAATGCAACTTCACCTCGTCTCTTTTCGGCTATCTTCGTCACATCCCGGACGAACTCGGGTCACATGACGCGATTAGGACTCGAGTCTGAGCACAGCTCTCTGCTGCATGATAGCCAGAAAACAACTCAGATCTCAACCAAACTCTGCTGCTTTCGTTGTCTCTGAGTGCCAAAAAAACCGAATCCACGACGTACAGTATTGCAGAGGATCGACCGTGCAGCTGAACGGCACGGAATCGCTCGTTTTGGACACATTTGGACACCTCTCTGTGCCTAGCTAACTAACGGTTAGCGCGTGAGCTAACGTCATCATGAATATAGACAACGCGAATCAGTCTGTAACGACGGGAGTTCCTTCCACCACGTCCTCAACTGCGAGTAATTGTATCGCAAATGACAACACGGCGACCAGCGTCAGCAGCATCTCTGCGGCCACGAACAATGGTGAGATTAATTGACTTTAGCAGGTCGAGGTTGTGCTCGACGTATGTGTGGCGTTCAGGGCGCGTCGGATAACGAGAAGTCGAGCCAACAACCAGATTGATGTACCAAAATATAGCATCTTGAAACTAATACCTTAATAACAAACATTATTGCAGATATTTAAATCATCCGCAGGATCTAGTTTCAATTGTTAATAACGTTACACGGGAAGACCACAGAGCATCTCTTTGGTGTGATCTGTTAGGGTTTTTATAGCTTGCCATTTTGTGGAGGCTGTTTGATATAATCCCCAGCTGCAGTAGTTTTGTGATGAGCTTCATCAATTTCTTATTTCCCCAATGAAACGTTACAGTTCAGGTTGACGCCAAACCGTTTTTTGTTTCAATTTCCTCAATGAAGAAGTGAAAATGATTGAAGAATGATTTTCTCATCCAATCACTTACGCCTACAGCTTCAGCCTCTGCATCCGTGGCCACGCCAGCGGACACGTCTGTCTCCAACGGAGTCTACCTTCCTGGTGGGATCACCAACGGGGACGTGAAGACCGCCATCTCCACCACGCCACTGGCTGACTTTCTCATGCAGTTAGAAGAATACACTCCCACTGTAAGTCGACTTTGTTCAGCTGGTCACTTGAGAGCGTCCGTGTATGTACATACAAACGTTTATTTGTGTGTATTAATTCTCAGATTCCTGACGCAGTCACAGGCTACTACCTGAACCGGGCCGGCTTTGAAGCTTCTGATCCAAGAGTGTAAGTAACCGCAACATCAGTTTGTGTATGTAAAATCCAACGAGACGGCGCAAATCACAATGTAGGTCCTATGTTATAAGTTAGAATTGCCACACCAAGCAGTCAATCACCAGCTGGTCAGAAAAATGGACTGGAAAGCCGGTGAAAATCCAAATGCAGAGTATCTGTTGTTCGAGTTTAATAATGTAGTTTGCAGTAAGGTACTTTGCAAGAATACAAGGTGAGCTGGAAGGTTGAGCTTATGCAAACTATGAAGAAGAAAAAAGTGTTATTAGATTCATTAGTATGTTTGTGTTTCTCTGGTCACACTAATGCCGTGCACTTAATCCTAATTTGTTAAGTGGGGCCCTGTTTACGAACACCCTCTTCATGTAAACAAAGACAATTTTTTGTGGTTTGTTTTTTTAGCTGCGAGTCTCTTTTTGAAATTGGCTTCCAAAGAATTTCCCAGAGAAACGATTGTCTCTGTCTAAGCTGCAATAACTCTTCTGAAACGGTGTAGTACTTGTGTACTTGTGCATGCTCACTACAGTTGGAGTGGATAGCTTTTGCGTACAGGCACACTACAGCATTTGAAACGTTTTTGTTGCCGTGTGTACAGCGATTGTTGTCGAAATCAAAAAGTCGACGACTGCAAGTGAGGATTTTTGTAACGGGAAACTGGAAAACGATGCTGTTGTCAGGGAATCAGGGCCTGAAAGGCTTGTACTCAATAGTTGGTGGCCTGTGTGTGAAGGTTAAGTGGAGTCGGCTGCAGTTGTCTTGGAGTGGAGCGTCTTATGAAGTAAGTCGCCGTTATGTCATTTCGAATCCGTGCCCGATCACTTGAATAGAAGCCACACTCGTGGGCGCCTTCTTGTTTTGTCGGAGGTTTGAACACGAGGCTCTTCTGGAGTCACGTAGCAGAAGGAAAGAACTGATCACAACCAAGTTGTATGCCGCCTTTTGGTTCAGCCCCATTTTGCTTTTTCCCGTCCAGATAAATAAATGCTGTGTCTAATGATTTTTCTTCTTCTTCCATAGAATCCGTCTGATCTCCCTCGCCTCTCAAAAGTTCATCTCAGACATTGCAAACGATGCGTTGCAGTACTGCAAAATGAAGGGTACCGCCTCAGGAAGCTCAAGAAGTAAGACAAAGGTGAGTGTCTCGTTTTAGTTTTCTAGTTTGAAAACTAAGACACAGACTGAAATTGCCTTCCTAATTTTGTGTTTTTGTATTTCTAGGATAAGAAATACACTCTGACGATGGAGGACCTGAGCCCTGCCCTCTCAGAATATGGCGTGAATGTCAAGAAACCTTATTACTTTACATAAAAGTGTCTTTCAAAGCTTCTTTTTCTTTCGCTTTCGCTAGTAGTGACGTCCCTGCTGAGCCATTAACACCTCTACACCTTCAATGCAACATTTTTCTTTTTGACCCTGGTTTTAGTACAACTTTGACAAATCCTTACAAGCCACTTGCAGATTGTCATTTGTTGAAAAGCAACCTTTGCGATTTTGTTTTATTGTGAAATTATTGGGTTTATTGTGAGAATAAAACCTTTAACAAAAACCTTGTGACGCATTGGTGAAATCTTCAGCGTTCCAACTTCGACAGCACCCCAAACATGTTCTGTTGCATTCAGGTTCACCTTCTTTGTTGGATTGTTGCTGCAGGCTGTTTGAGAGTATTGGAGTTTTAGAAACCTTCCCAGCTATGTTGAGGCTTGGAGCCTTACCAGGTTTAACAAACTGATTTTCAGGGTGAATCGATAGATGTCAAAACTGTCACTCATGCTGATTCCTATCACAACTGTCCCTCCTACCCAACCATAGCTGCCTCCTAGAACAGTTTGTCTTCACATGCTATGTTCTTATATGTTCTTATTGTATGCCTGCCCGGTTTAGCCATACAATGAATTAAACAAACAAACAAGAAAATATTATTTTCTATTAAGATTTACTTGTTTTAGATTCACTTTTGTATCAACATGGAAATACAACAATTCAGCATGCTGCACTTGTGCAATTCATAGCCTTATTACTCTTCCAAGAAGCCATTTCTAATGTCATTAATGACATCAATAGCAGCTAATTATGGTTCAGTTCCACAACACTGATGTCATGTATGTTTTTCCAGATACATATGAAATGGTGATACAACCTGACCTCAGTTATCCAGACAATGTTGGGCCAGCGCACCTTCTCGTGAGGCTGGATAATACAAATGATAGCAACACAGTGTGTTGTAAATCAACACTTGTGTTGTAATATTTCTTTCCAATACTACATGTATAACATGTTCAATAACAGTGAGTTATTCATTTTTTATCTTTAAATTGGATGAAAATACAATAAGTTTGAATATGTAGCATACAGTATTGGTTATGTGAATAGTTTATGTTTGGGGGCCTTTCGATGTGCAGTTTGCATGTTCTCCTTGAGGGTTGCTCCATCCTCTGGTTTCCAAAAACATGCATTTGACTTTTATGGTGTCTCTTAATTACCCTGAGAGGTGAATATTTGCCTTGTGGTGGATTACTGATCTGTTACTACCATGGTTCTCATGTCAATGTTTGTGAAACATCTTGGTCACAGAGGCAGTTTGAGGGGCCCCAGTGACAATAGCACATACCCTGTCTTTACTGTCTTCAGCCCTGCAGATTAGTCTAACCTGGCATTTTTTCAGTTCGAGTTCATGCCACTGCCCTCACAGTTGAAGACCTGATCCAGAGAGTGGCCCTCAAACTGAGAAACAGCGAAATGGATCATCAGGCGTTTATTACAGTAAAAGTTGTATTAATTTACCACCAGAAGGCGCCATGTTAACAATTCGGGCGGTTTATCGCGTCACGTTCAGGCGAATATAACTAATTCTGTCCCCCGCCACTCGCCGTAATTTGACCCTTTGAGCCACCGTAGATGCTAACCGGGCTAAAGCTACTTGCTGCAAAGAATCACATGTCGCTGGTCAAAGTGTAAATATTCCTTCTGTTGAAAGCGCGGGATCAGTATGTCTCTCCAGTCCTCAAACCCCAACAACCCGATCGTCTTCTTTGACATCACCATCGGAGGGCAGGTGAGAAGAACGGCTCACGTTTATCTCCGGGATAATGTTTAGTTTACTTTTAGCGCGTTGTCGTTTCACGCGCAAGTCCACTGAGCTTCACTGGCACTGCCTGATCAAATCTTTTCTTTACGTCTGAATAATCCACACAAAACACAGCTTGTGTTTCTCCCTCTTGAGTTTAGAAGGTTGAGAGGTTGTGCTGCCAGACGAAGTCATTAAGCTAAGCGGGAAAGGCAAAAATGAGTCCGCTTCCCCTGGCTTTGTTGGCTAATTCATTCATTTATAAAGTTAGCTTTTTCCTGATGAAACCAACTTTTCTTACACGGCCACATGTCATTTCTTGGTCTCTGTGTGTTTGACGGATTGTTTGATCTTTCATATGTCAGAAAGCTTTGCTTTTTCGTCCATTTATTTCAATGTTGACGGCTCTCATGTGCTGTAATGTGATTCATCCGTACATATAATAGACTGGGGCAAATTATGACGATTTGAAACAGTTTTTGCACAGTGTTATTTGCCAAAAGTTACAGTGCAAATATCTTTAAACCTTTCTCTTATAAAATGTCTATGTTTTTCTGTAGTCTTTTATCCATTCATCTTCTATCACGATTAATCCTGTTCAGGTTTGCTGGTCAATCTCAGCGAACTATGGGCGAAGGCAGCAGACGCACTGGACAGGTGGCTGCTCCATCTGAGGATGCTCACATTTCTACATCAGGGCAATTTAGGGTCCCCAATTAAAATGTGAGGAAACTGGAGTGCCAGGAGGAAACCAAAGCACACATGGGGAGAACATGCAAACTCCATACAGAAAGGCCCGCCTGCCATTTAAACCTGCTGTGAGGCGAGAGCTTTAACCACCGCACAACCCCTCGAGCTATTTATAGTGCTCCGTTGGATATTTGTGCAGACTATTAATTGTCACTAAGGCTCAATATGTGTGTATATCTGTGTTACCTTCTCACGGTGGGCCAAAATCTGAGATGTAAAGTGGTATTGAAGATGGGTGGATATAGTCTCCAACAGATGGAGGGGAAAGCAGGTTGTGTTGAAAAGAGGTGTGGTGAGTGGAGACGATAGAGGCAGTAAGAGCCCTTAAAATAATGAAATAAACGTTGCGGGAGAATGTGCGTACCGGTACGCCAACTTTGAACCTCGCACACACACATTTTGGAGGCGGGGAGCCTGGTGGTGCTGATTGTGAGGTGGAAACTTTAAGCCAGATTCATCGCATATGTTTATTATCTTCAAATATAAGATTTGTACATCCATGTAATCATAAACAGCCAAGCTGCAAGTGATATAGATGTTTCTTTCGTGGAACATTACTAATCAGCAGCACCATGTTCATATGTCAAACCTTCATCTTCAGATGATGCAGAGCGGTGGATAGAACTGAATATCAACTGACGAGGTGTGTAACGATTGGTCTAATTTCAGAGAAGGCACAAATAAATAGTGCTGCGACTGCAGTGCGTAAAGCTGCAGTGTGGATGCGCTGCACCGCCATGCGCTCTGGACGCACTGCTGCTGGAGACAGACGCCCTCCTCGTCACCCTCCGCCTCCACCTCTCCGGTGACTGAGGATAAAACACAAAGTCCACTGAGCCTTTTTACAGTCCCCGTTCAAAAATGTAATTCATACATTTAATAAACGGATGAAACTGAACTTCATCAGTCTGCTGTGGTCTCCTCCAAAATATCTCCTTCGCTCTCCGACACTCTGCAGCGCACGGTGGCCGTCACAACCATGGGGGCTGTTTTGGGGTCCAGTGATGATGATGTGCTGCCAATCGCTTGTTTTTCTGTATTTAGTGATTCTAGTACCGTGAAACCAAATAATATCCTTCTCCTGACCTCCACCTCCTCCATGACAATTTCTCTCTCCGTAAAATTCCTTTTCGTCATCTTTTCTGTCTGGATTTTGCGTCAAATGCTGCCGATCAACAGGCTGATTGAGTTGCAAAAATATTGACGAGGCACTTCGCATTGACCATTTATGGTAGAAAAGTGGGCGTGTTGAGGGCGGGAGATGAACTGTCAACCTTCCAGGTGGACTGTGATCTAGAAAAGGAAAATGCGTGCAGATGGGCGTATGCACACTCTCATCAATCCCAATTTTTTGGGGCGCACAAACAATTTTAGTTGGAATCCTACACAAGGTTTTATGAATGAGGCCCCTGGTGCTTGTGTCATAGTTTGTCTATTTGCCATGAAACTCCTCAACATTCCATACTTTCAAACACGGACCATTCATGCTGACGTTATTGTAATTTATACATGTATGTAAATAATAGAGAAATAGCCAGTGCTATTGTGACCAGTGACATTAGAACACAGCTGTACTGTACATTTCTATTCTTGAGAATAAACATGAAAGTAGATTTACTTGTGAAACACACATTTTATGTCGTCTCAAGGTACAAGTTGCACATATTTATTTTGAAGATGTTCATCATTAATGATAAACTCGTTTGAATTAGCTGACGTACATCCAAAGGATAAAATTCCATATTTTCAAACGAAGAGAAAGAAGAAACATATTTCAGTATATATTTTATTGAAAAGATTTTTTTTTTTTGAACATGTACTCAACAAAAAGATACGTTATCGCCTCGCCATAGAAGTTGTCTGGTGTTGACAGCAGATCTGCATAATGAGTTGTGTCGTACTGCACACCTCTTTTTAAGAGAAAGAAAAACCACACATACCACAATTTGGTTGAGAAATCTATTTTGGCCCCTGTGCTTGTTTGGTCACTTGACACACGCATGCCTTTTTTTTGTTTTTAAATAGTAACAGGTTTATTTACACCCACATGAAGGGATTTTCCTTTTCATTTGCCGGGTTGAACACACCCAGTGCCAGTGGCTGTGCTTGTGTGCCTCTGCTCAGATGCCAGTATACACTCCAGGAGCATGTGTTCTCATATACGTTGCTGTATGGTCCCATTGTCCTGCTCTTTGCCCAGAACGCCGCACCCGTCAGGACACTGTGGATGCACCCCACCCACATATTGTTTATGGTCACGTACGTAGGTATTGCCACGTAGGACAGCAGGTAGACCACCGACACGGTGAGGTAAGGCATCCAAGTCACACCAAAAGCCAGTGTCAGGCTGAACCACAAGGGCGGTCGTGGCTGGCCGGTCTTGTGTCGGTACTGCTTCTCGCAGACGTGTCCCTTTGTGCTGGAGTTCAAACTGAACAAGTCGCTCATGTTGTTGTCGTCGTCACCTTCCCTTTGTTTTGTCAACCGCTCAGCTTCTTTCACCCAACGGAAGACCTTTGAACGAAATGGCCATATTGCCAGAAGTATGGCACCGAAGAGCAGTGCGACCGAGTAGTAGATCCCTTGCGCGTCATCCAGTACGCACAGAAACATCACCTCCCTTCCCGAGGACTGGTACACTATCGGCTCAGGATTGGCCGAGCCAGCGGAGTAAATGCCAGCTTGCATCCAGACCGCCAGCAGCAAGCTCGCGTTTCGGAGCAACTTGCACTTCGGCCTGCGTCTGCCGACGTAGGTGTCATCCAGACAGGAGTCCAGACTAGCCAGGCACATCACGGGCACCGGCAGAGCCCCGTACGTGGCCGAGGAGTGAGCCAGGAGGAAGCAGGGCGACAGAGAAACCCTCTCGGCCCCAAAACACCACACGCTCGCCATGAACGCCGCCATCACCCAGTCCATCACGGTGATTGACAGGCCGCACAAGCCAAGGAAGGAGCGGGACCAGTCTTTGTTGAACATACAAAAAAACGTCGTGTCCAGCCCCGCCTTCGCGATGATGAGCAGAAGAAGCCTGGCGGTGTTGTCTGTGTGAAGGCCAGGTGCCGCCGCCCACCGCTCCGTGATGACCAGCATGTTGACACTGGGCCTGGTTTCTGGAGAGGAAGGCTAACTGTGAAGTATTTGGTGGTGGTGGAACAATGGCGTGTTCTGTGAAACACACACACAAAAAAGAGGATTTAGCTCAGCCCTGCAAAACGTGAAAGGGTTTTCCTGAGACATTCAGAAGGAACATTATTTAGCGAGAAACTCCACTTTTTCTTTTTTTCTTCACCATTTTTGATGCCCGTCATTGTCGTTCGGTAAACCGAATACTTTCTGTTGCCAATTCAACTGGTACACATCATCTTGCTGTGCGCATGTCATTATCTCTCCGTGTGTAGTTTTGCATGTTGTGTAACAATGCTGACACGTCGTATTTAGAAAACACAACTTACCTCAAAAGATGTTGTGGTCTCAAGGTTGTGTCATTCCATGCATGGTTATCAAAGTGAGCCCCCACACACACGCTCACACACACACACACACACACACACACACACATGCACGCTCAAGTCCTCAAGCCTGACGCTCATCCACACCAGTGTGTCTGATGTCGGGTGCCGGGGTTTGACTTAAAGCAGCACTTCATGACTCCACCTCCGCGTTATTATTCGGCTATAATCACCGTAGACACGCCCCCTCTGGACTTGGATGAACCGGTTAGTTGTGCTTTGAATTTTCTGTCCGTGCCGAGTTGGATAATGTGCAAAATCTGACTTGGATTAGAATATGCCCCGCATTCTGACTTCCCTCCTTTTTGAGCCTTCGACAGGACACACATCCGAATACGTGAAATTGTGAATAAAGGTGTGGGTATACACCTGTATATGCCATTGATGTAAAAAGGTGTATTCCAAAGTAATCCAATGTACAAAATTCAGCCTAAATATAATACATTTTCTAATTGTATTTCTATAAAATATCATCAGCATAATGATATGATATTTTATAAAGTATAATTGGCAAAAAATAACCCTAATCATGACTTCTCAGAAGCACTGGATAAGTTTTAAAAGGGACATTTGCACTGCCTTTGTCTTTTTTTCTTTTTAAGTTTCTTTTTTTTTTTTTCTCTCTTTAAGTTTTATATTATCAAAGTAAATATGTTGCTCAAGTACACTGTCAGACGTTGTGTTTTCAAGGAGGAACATTGCAGCCCCATTATCTTGCATTCTCAATAATCGGTTTGGAAGAAACAAAGGAACACTGTATTAACGGTACTGTAGCTCCAGTGACCACATGCGATGTGTGTGCCTGGTGTGTAAATATTAAGAATTGCCTGCAGCCTCCGGAGAGGCCATTAGGTGTGTTTTATTGATGGCGTTGCTGCGGTTCTCTTCGTTTTGTTGTAGAATCAACCCTTCAGCTCAGGTCTGACGCTTCTCTCTACTTCTTTCACCCATAAAATCTCCACAAATGTATGGTAGTTCGCATTTCAAATCACTTCCACGTTTGTGATGGATTCAAAGCCGCCTCACCTTGACTCCAGTGGACGTCCACCACTGGCCACGCTGCCGCCGGCGGATGTTTGTTCTCGGTCAACAGGCTCTGCTTTCACACTGCGTTTGGGTCTTTTTTGCCTGGAAACTGTGACCATAATGTGGAGTCCACTCTGTCACATTCTGCTGCTTATGTTTCTCATCACCATGTGGCAATAAGTTGCTCTTTGTCTTCAGAAACACACACACACACACACACACACACACACACACACACACACACACACACACACACACACACACACACACACACACACACACACACACACACACACACACACACACAAAGAAGCTACTTGCGTACAGTAAAATGCTGCATCTCATTTACATCTGTAAAGAGACATAGTGACGTATAACGGCGTCCGCTTTGACTTTTCCCTACACACAATTTGACACTTAGGAGCAAAGTGGGTGTTGTTTAACTTGAAGTCTACAAGTTATTGTCGGTCCGGTCGTTTGTGAAAGTGAAGAAAGAAGCTCAGCTCTGTGGTCGCAGCCACATTGGAGATGTTCACTGTGACAGTGAGCTGACGTTTCAGCCGCGTTTCCTGCCGTCATCTTGTGTCTTCTCTTGGCTCAGGAAGTGTTTCATTAACTTCTGTTGCATTTTTCACAATATAGATGTTGAACATAGGCCTTGGCAATAAACTGAAAATTTACAGACGCAGAAATTAAAAAAATTTAGACGACATAATTTTGCCCATGACGGTGTATTCTGTGTTTTTTAAAAAAAGCAGAAAAGAAACGTTTGGTTTTGAGTGTGTATCAGTCCCTTAAGACGCCGTACTACGTTACAGACGGGACTTCACCCATCCAGTCTGTAACAGAAATGGAGGTGAGGTGATGGAGGAGGTTCAGAAGTGGTAGCGGCTGCTGCGGCTGCTGAAGTGAAGGGCTGTAGAAGTCATGGAAGCAACTCCTCTTCTATCGTCCAAGTCGTCTGTATTGAGAATCAGCGGGCAGAGTGACGCGAGCTGCGGGACCCTGCGCCGTGTAGCGACCCACCCTTCGTCGTGCTGGACATGTAATGTCATTTTTAAAAGTCATTTTCAAAATATGTCACTTCTTTCAGGAGAATTCGGTTCGATAGGTGTTTTTTCATATAACTATGGAGAAAATGCCGTGTTTTCAGGTGCAACACAGACCAAGTCACGGTATAATCCACTTTCAGTCCTTCTCATTTCAAGTAATCTGTGCTACTGAAATGGACTCTATTGTACTTCTCCAGGAAACCGTCCTCATCGAGTCGGTCTGAGCTCAGGTGGAGAAAAGTGGCAGAAAAACTTGATATATTGATTGAAACAAAAAAGGCATAATAAATGATCTGATTGCACTGAATATGCCACATTATCCACCGCCTCTTTCTCACTTCACCAGACAAGAGGTCTTCAATAATGAATTGTTATTTACCTGCTCAAGCACAAACAAAGTACTCGGGTGTACTGATGATGATCCACCTCCCTGTGTTTGCTGCTTTAAATTGTCTGGGCGTTTTTTTTGTATGCATTTCTTTTTTTATTTCTTTTTTTTTAGAGGTATGTCATGAAAATCTAACTGAGCATTTCCACAAATTTCTCTCAGGATGTGGGACGGATGAAGTTTGAGCTGTTTGCTGACGTCGTTCCAAAGACGGCGGAGAATTTCCGGTGAGAATCACAGTGCCAGAGGAATTCGTTCCGCAGGTTTTGAACGAGCCGCAGGCTCGTCGTGTGTGCACGGCCTGACATGGCATTGACTGTTATTCCGTCTGTTACAGGCAGTTCTGCACCGGAGAGTTCAGGTAAAGCCTCGTTCCTCAGTGTGTGTCATACTTGCTTCTAATCTTTGTGAGTAATGAGAACTGTCAGAAGCGCCTTTACTTGATAATCATGAATGGTCACATTAGTAAGTCGAAGCCAAAACAAAGTCCTCACTTCAGTTATTGTTGTTGTGTGTAATTCCAATAACAATAGTTTGTCAGTTAAAAGCTTCTGCCAACTACTTTACAAACAAAATGCGGTTTCTGAGGAGATTAACCCCCAAATATGACTTTTTTTTTTTCATAAAATTTTGAAATTCTCCTGTAATTTGCGCAGATACATGAAAGCTGTCATAATTCCTGTTGTTGCCATTGAATTAGTGTGTGCACCATCTGAATCAATAGTACGACCTGTAGTTACTTCCAGCTTCCAGTCTGGAGTGGTGCTATACAACATGTAGGAGCCACCTATGTTCATTGTTGGCAGGTTATTTAGTTTATTTTGGTGTCTTTTGCTTCATTCTGTGGACACCTGGTGGAAGTAGTTGGACTCTCTGTATGGAGAGGGAAGAGGTGACAGGTCGAGGGCCAGCAAAACAACAACAAACCGGCAATGTGCAACTTGCCATAGGAAAACCCCGGAATGTTCAACTAAACTGCAAATAGATGGACTGGAAGTTCTGTTTATGGGGCTGTTCACGCCTGCTCCACGTGTCGTAATTGAAACCAATATTAGGACACATAATTGTAAGGAAAACACAATGTAATGTTTATGTAGAGAGGATTGTCAGATGGGAGAAGCTCCTTCGCTCATCATAATTGATGTGAATCACCAGGAAGGGGAGATGCAATGCAGCGCGACACACCTCGAGTGTGTATGCACCTTAGACGTTAACCTGTTCACTGATAAAACAGGACATGCAGCCGGAGCTGTTTGTTAGGTCACAACTTGTTCTTCCTCTACTTTTAGTAACTTGGTTTTCTGTCCGACAGGAAAGATGGCGTCCCCATCGGTTTCAAAGGCTGCACATTCCACAGGTACACAACTCCTTTGCACCTACGAATTCCCTGTCGTAGGTGCAAAGCGTCTTACAAGCAGCTGCGATCTGACAATTTATTTTCTTCAAATTCTCAGTGAAATCTGGACGCATCTCTTTTGTAGTTTATTTACTGGGAGTAGCTTATTAACAGTCATTAAAAACACAAATAAAGTAGTTTTAGCTGATGAACAATTTGCAAAAACATGCTGAAGGCTGGGGAAAAAATCATGTGCAACAAAATTTAATGGAAAAAATGCAGATGGCAGCTACAGTACATCTGGAAGGTGTTCAGTCCTTCACTTGTTCAGTTTCTTGTGTTACACGTTTATTCCATAAATGGATTCAATACATTTTTTCAGTGATTTCTTAGTTGTTGTTGCTTTTTTTTTTTATTAGAAATTTGGAAAGAAACAAAAAAAAAACACACTGTTCCTCTGTCATTATGTGTAATGAGCTCTTTAAATATCTTTTTTAAATACAGTTTTAATATGATCAGTTGGGGTTTTTTTCCCACTAAGATAATATGAAACGTTAGCTGTTGTATTTATTATTATTTTACTGGTCTGACTCACATGATCAAATTAGACTGTATATGACCCACTGAACAAATAAACAGCTTTTTATTAAGTTTTATTTTGAAAATACACCCATTCTGAAGGATTTTTCATAAGACATCTCAAAGTTGGGCCCGATTATTTCCACACGGCTGAAAACACGAACATAATTGTATAATCATAGTAATAAGAGGATATGTATTTACCATGAATACATATATTTTCCAATCGTGTCAGAGAAAAACGTTTTAAAAGTTTGGGAGTTGTATTAAATGAACAGTTTCTAGTAATCTCACCATGCATCATGAATGTTTTTATGTTACATGTCTTTTATGCTGCTCCACGTGCATCGTCTTCTGACATGTTGTGAAATGAGCTCCAAGTAAAGTTTTGTTTGTTTGTAATTCTTTATTTCATACAAAAGTAAAAAATATCAAATAAAAAATAAACAGTCTTGGTAACAAAACTTCCAATTCAACACGTTTCGAATGAAAAGGAACAGAAGAGAAGATGACTCTTATAATCTAGAACACAAAAATCCAAAATGGAGCAAAATCAGAGAAGCTTCAATTTAAGGGGGGGATTAAATCAAGCTTAGTGCAGTGTTTGTCAAATGTATTTATTTTGTATTAATTTAATCGTCTGACTTTGTTCACAGAATTTTTGTACCAGTATATCTTGAATCTGACATGAAGTGTTTGAATTGTCCTTGTTTGCTGGCAGGGTGATCAAAGACTTCATGATACAAGGAGGAGACTTTGTCAATGTAAGTACAGGCTCTCTTTCTATTTGCATTCACAAACTGTAGCATGATTTAATCAGGATTTGTTTTTATCAGCAGTAGCCTTAACCCCTATACGTCCTTGTGCGCAGTTATAAATCTGTTTTCATACTGTAGGTAAGGTAGAATATTTGACAACAGCCCGATTTATTATTATGATTTGTGATTTAACATGCGGTCAGTGACAGTTTAGTGCAACCTGATCACAAGAAGGATGCAGCTGATGTTGCTATATAACTAAGTGAGGGGGGCGGTGGAGCGATGTCGTACCCCATCTGGTGGATATATGAGGAATTGCAAGACATTTTTAATGTGCTACCTTCTTCAGTATGCATGAAATCTTACAGTATCTCTTGCGTGTTTTGTGTGAAGGGCGATGGCACCGGCATCTGCAGCATCTACAGAGGACCGTTTGCAGATGAAAACTTCAAACTGAAACACATCATACCCGGTCTGCTGTCCATGGTACGTAACGTCACAGTCCTGCTGCGGGGGAGCTTCGTCCCCCATGTTTTCCCTCTCATATGAATGAGCCGCCAATGAGCCAATCAATCACCGTCTGAAAGCAACAGGATAAGAGGAGATAAACCCTGGTGTGATAGTGGAGCCACTGTTCAATCAGTAAATTGTTTTCCCTTAACTGGGGGTGTACTTGCCGTCATACAATCAGCTTTGTCCTGGTGCAGACTGTATACTGACATTTTGATTAATTCGTTTAATAGGAAGTGATAGTCGTCATTCAAAACAGAATGATTTGATTAAAACAATTCCAGTAACCTTTCATGGCGGAGTGAGAGAGCCCTAAAGCCAGGCGGAGCCGTAGGAAAAGCAGGGGACCCTTTCCCATCTTGATTGGTTTTCTTTTTTTCTAACAATTGGGAAAAAATAAAGGGTTAGAATAATGGTTGATTCATTATTGTTTTTTACAAGCTGAGAAGAACTGTACCGTGAACCAAATGAGACAAGTTACGTCCAAGTTTCCTATCTTTGATTGATTTCGCTTAACTGTGAGGGAAACTATTGTTCATCTTTTAGAATGTACTGAAAGTTATTAATTCATTCAGCTATTCATCCAGTAATCCCCTTTGACTGTTTTTCTCTTGGCTGTCTATGAAGTATCACATTGTTGAAATTTGTGTTAGGTTGAATAAGAATTCTTATTTGAACAGCATGTAATCAGGATACATCTAAAAAAAAAAAAAAAAACAAGTTACTGCTGTTGTATATTGTGCATATGTATCGCAGGCACATGTAACATAGTCTAAAGAAGTGTTGCAGAGTGTGTTTGTAGTTTTTTTCATATCTGCATTATTAAACAAATATGAAAGTGATGCATGAGCACCGTCCTGCAATCTACGTTTTTAATAAAAAGTAACCTATTGCAGTAATGATTCAATATTCTCATTATACAGCAGTTGGTCCTGACAGGATCATTTCATTGGATGAGACACAGTCAGTATGAGTGCTGATGTTGAGCATAACATCACAGGGACATTTCACAGCCGTATCCCTCCACCTCACCTCACTTCAGTTCAAAATATCTTCAGTGACACTAATAACTGATGACTCTGACTAGCGAGGATTCTATCAACATGAAATAGGAGGAAAAAAATGGTTCAATGGATCAAAACCTACAATAATGTACTAATAGGGTGCTGAACTACCTTTGTGTTGCCTAGCAACCATCACATTGTGGTTTGTGTCGGCACTATTTGTGTTGTGGAAACAAAAGACCGGGGATGAATAATTGCATGATATTTTTTTATGATTTCCTCCAATAAAAGTCTTTATGTTCCAGCAGTGTCACACTCGAGGCCGTGGTGTTTTACACTGAATATCAGCATAGTTGTAATTATCAACAACCACATCGCAGCCGCGCACAAATCCATTACAACAATAGGACATTGAGTGTAGTATTGCTTGATTATGGCTATTTTTGTATTTAAATAGTTAATCACATGGGTCAGAGACACACTGACTCCACAGTACTTTTATTGTAATTCAGTTGTTGGGCGGCTTTTTAAAACAACATAATTCTGTCTAAAAACATTAGAATATAAGAGTTTATTGCTCATTTTGACGGCTGGCCAACCCCCGTCCTCACACGAGGGATTTGTTTGCGGGTGTTTTTGAAGACTGATTTGAATCCTGGAGTTTCTATGGAACGGATGAAGGTGTTTAAACTACATGCAGTTATGTGTTGTTTAAAATGAAGGCAATGTCACTCAAGCATCCCTGTATCTGATTTGTGTATTTTTCTCTGTGATCCGTCTTCCGCAGGCCAACAGTGGTCCAGGAACCAACGGCTGTCAGTTTTTCATTACCTGCACTAAATGTGACTGGTTAGATGGGAAGCATGTTGTTTTTGGTGAGTCAACTCTTACTGTTACGTGTGCATTCATAGTTGATTTGTTTATTAACCTTATTTATGTCTCTCACAGGAAAACTGGTTGATGGCTTGCTGGTCATGAGAAAGATTGAGGTAAACAAACAAAACAAAAAACATGCTCATCCACGAAAATGTCCTCATGTGAAGTGATTCTGTTTAGAAATGTTTACTAGGGGAAGTTATTCATTTAGTCAGATATTTCTACACTTAGCCTATCTTAAAAGCATCAAAACATCTCAAAGATTTTTAATTTTTTTTACAACGTTAATGGTGACTTCCAAGATGATAAAATATTCTACTGTTTATAGAAACTATTAAGTGTTTTACGACATTGAAGTTTAAACCAAAAATATCTTGAAATATGTTTTGAATAAATCATGACAAATATACATTCTGCGTGAATAGTTAAAAATCTCCCATTATGTTTAATTATTTAGATACAACTGTGTTCAATATGCAGGTGAAGGAATTCCTTGCTGCTTTTTTAGAAAGATTTTCACTCTCTGTCCATAAAGTCATTTTCATTTTAAGGAACGTTAGACTTGAGGGATTCTTTCTGGGTGGGTGTAACGTTTGATGACTGGTTTATAGTTTGTCCTTCCTGCCTCACGCAGAACGTGCCTACAGGACCCAACAACAAGCCGAAGCTGCCCATCCTCGTGGGCCAGTGTGGAGAGATGTGATCCCGCTCGCTCCTCACAACATACGGAAATCACACAGTGCTCAGGGTGCATCCCAAAAAATTAGAATACCGTCGAGAAGTCAACCGTTTGGTTATTTCTACACTCGTAACAATGCAGATTTATTTGTGGTAATAAAAGCATCAAGGTAAAAAAAAAAGAAAAGATTCTGATGAGAAATGCTCAAATATTTTTAGATTCTGGATTTTCATGGTGTTTAAGTAACAAAACAATCTATTGTATTCAATTTTTTTTTTGATTCATCTGCAACTTCAGCAGTGTATCAATGATGCCTCCTCTGCAAGCGTTGGCATGTTTTCCTGTCTGTATTTAGTTTTGTTCTCATGTCAAATGTTAGTAGAGTTTCATCAATTTGTTGTATGACAGGTCTCAGAATTGACTCTTATTGAAAACCCAAAAGATTCTTGTTGTGAGAACATTTTGGTTTTGATGAGATACTTAATTTATACATGGTTTTGTAATTTTGTTTTCATCATCTTCTCAATGCAGCAATAGACAAATACTTTCAAATGCTTTTGTCACTCACAACAAATAAATGTTTTTTTTTTTACATTTTACAAATTTCAGTATTTTTATTGAAATTAGTTCCCACTGTCGTCTTACAGAAATGATTTAGAAGTCAATAAAGCCGTAATAGCTATAAGCAGCAGTGTCACAAAACATTTTAACTCCACTTCAATCAATTCAGTACAAGTAACAATGTGATTTCACCCCATCACGAAATGACCCAGTGTAAATAATGGATCTGTAATGCTCAGCCTTTTTTATTTCCCTAATCCATCTTTTCATCCGTGATACGAGTGCGAAAGAAAGTCCTCTGATTATCACCGTCTAGAAACTGCATGGAACTGACCCAGCAACTTACAGAACATTGTGTACCCAGAGTGAGATGCTTTGTTTCTGCTGCCTTTTACTCGCTCACACTCCCCTCATTTACCACTGGTCTACAGGCGCGCATACCTGTACATCCCAAAAAGGGGAATGTTTTCATTTCTGTCTCCGATTGATCCATCGGGGAAACTTGCAGAAATGAGCATTCATGCTCTGATGGGATCGTCGGCAGTAATTAGTCTCAGCCTCATTGCCATGGAGCAAATGTGGGGCGGGAAACACTTTACAGTGAAAGGCACGAGAGTCCTCCAAGGCGCACGGCAGTAATGCCAAGGAATCCTCTGCTGAACTTACGGCTACCTCTTGTGATCCCAGCCATCCATACAAATCCAAGCCACTAGACCCCCTCCCCCATCCACGCTCCCTCTCTCCCTCCCTCCCTCTCTCTCTCTCTCTCTCCTGCCTTGGACATCGTTCCCTTGGCATAAAAGAATCCTTTCAGATGCAGACTGTTCTTATAGAGGCAGGAAGAAGGTTTTTTTTTTTTTTTTCATTTTCAGAAAGGGGAGGGGGGGGGTCTCTCTCTCTCCACAGGGAGGCTTTCTGGGGTCAATGCTAAAGCCCATCTTTGTGTGTGTGAGAGCAGAGCTCCACCATTAACTGCAAGCTCTTCACACATCGGCCAGTGCTCATAAACAGTGCCAGTGGAGCATTAACATGACAATGGATGGGGAGGGAGGCTGCGGCGAAACTGTCTCACACTAGTCTGGGTCTGTCTCCTCTGTGCTGCTCAAGTTTCTCAAACCACACATTATACCAGCTATGAGACAGTTAATTCTGCAGGGTGATTTAAGTGGAGGAGCAAAATGATTGTAATACATTGGAATTCAGCATCACTATCTTTAAAAGGATAAAGAAACACAAAAAACAAACAATTGGGTCGTGAACTACTTATACAAATCAATTCTTTTCAGGATACAATCAATTATTGCACTTAATTTCAATTGTGAGATGTGATTTTCTCATTGTGGATCCTTTGTCCTTAAATAACCTTTATGGGGTAATATCACATTTCAACAGCAACAGTGTTGTGACACTGAGATTTCTGGTAATGCAGAATTGTGGATTCAGCTGTTTTTTGTTACAGTAATAAGCTGCTGACACTGATGGGCTATGTATGGACTCGTGAGGGCGAAATGCACCTTTTTCAGTGCAATATGACGAGAGGCTGCGCCAATGCAACACACAATGTTAAAGCCGCATGAGTGTCAGATATGACATTTACATCATGTTCACGTGATAAAATATTCAGGGACTCTTGATCCTTCCCCTTATTCAGGTCAGTTATCCTTCAATACGTTTCCATTACACTGCACCGGGTGCACATGAGGCCTCAGACATTGACAGTTGCACTGTCTATAGAGGTTTATTTCTCCCTGCAGTGCTTTTCAGAGTAACTCCATCCCAAGCTCAAGCAAGCTGGAAGTGTTCGAAATGTCGATTACATAAATATGCAGACACCAGAAAATCACCTCTAAATGTGAAGTTAACCCTGCTCCGGTATATTCAGTGGCAGATGTTTAAAAGAAAAGTCATGAGAAGACCTGGTTTGACCTGACAAATACGACATTCGCATAATCCCTCGCCTGGACTGCAGGTTTGCATTCAGTTCAGTGTGAGGAGACCAGATTATTCTTATTCCGAGTCTGACTTTCTGGAGAGTAAATGTCCATAATGTTAAAAACCCGTCGATGGACTAAAATGACCCCATCGAGTAGACACTCTGTTCTAAAGTGTCAGGGCTCTCCGTAAGTCTGATTTGTCTGGCTTTGACATCACCGGTGGGCGGCTCCACAGACCAGGTACAACCTCCTTTGACCAATCAGATTGGAGAACGCGTGCTCTAATTAAAATTGACAGTGGCTTCAGCCAATTGAAACGGGGCATGTTTTCTATTACAGTTACCAGCCAATCGGAGGAGGAGCTGGGCGGAGCCGCGACCAGGAACATTCCCCGGCACAGTTGCTCATTCTGCCCAGTTCGATCGGCAACGGGAGCGGAAAGAGGAAAGCTGAGAGCCCGAAGGCAGAAGCCCCCACCACCGCCGGCCCAGGTTACCATCTAGCACCGGGAAACACAGCAGAGAGCCGCCGCCGGCAGAAGCCCCTACCAACCAGTAGTAACCATGAGCAGCGAGGCCGAGACGCAACAACAGCCGCCGCCTGATGCCGATGCGGAAAGTCCATCCAGCCCGGCAGCCGCAGCTTCCGCGGGGGATAAGAAGGTCATCGGTAAGGCTGCTGGAGCTAGTGACGCTAACCAGAGAGCTAACGTTGTTTGTGGGATCCGTGGAGGCGATGCGCAAAAGTGGCGGTTGCCGACGTTTTTCCGACTTCCCTCCTCGGTTGAAATTACCGTCGAAGAAAACGTTTAACGAGCATGGCAGTAAACTCGCTTAACTGCAGCTTGTGTAATACGGACCGACGTCGAACACGTTTTAAATTCTTTCAGATTTTGAGGGGGCAAAAAAATGTCCCGGGTGTTTGCTGATGTGAACGTTTTCTCTGAGTAATGTCAATCTGCTTATGGATAACCTTAACTCGGGTCACGGTAATAAAAGTGCCCGTTTGCGATGTATCTACAGTTTATCCTCGCGTCGTCGCATTACAGTATCCCGATCGTCAGGTCTTGTTTGTGGAAAAACGTGACCATAGAACTCGAAGTCCAAGTCCTCTCTTGAATATCCTCGGGTGATCTTTTCTGTTAACCGGCCTTCTCGCAGCAGCTATCCGCATCGGAAAGCCTCGTTACCGGCTGATCGTCACATGGACGCTGGCTGTATTTGCCTTGAGCCATTGCCGGAGCTCCATATGAACGTTAAAAAGCGGCTAGGTTGCGGTGGTTGGCGTTGTGAATATATAGGTTTCCTCACGTATGTCGATGTACCGATATTTATCCCGCCGGGAGTTGATTCGCAGCGGCCACCGAGCCGGCTTTGGCGTCCCCCTCCACCGGAGCGGGATAACGTTAGCCGCTGCTCGTCCCTTTGTTCACACGGTGGAGCCCGGTGCTCCTTCGGGGTTGTTTCGTGTCCAGAACGGCTCGAACAAAAGCAAACGTAGATTTACTGTTGTTTTCCAAATCGTCACACCACATGTGTGATTAATATCCCGGGAGATTACGGCTGTCAGGGGTCGTGTAATTATACAGGATTTATGTGCTAATGTTTGCGGCCTGTAAACTCGGCGACGGCGAGCTCGAGGAGCTACGTTAGCCTAGCCGGCTAACTTTAGCTATTTACATGGCTGAAGAGGCCACCCAAAATGTCCGCCGCGCGCCTCCATATCTGCCTTGATATATTTTTTTTATTTGCCCGTCTCGTCACTGAACATTACAGAATAAACCACTTCTTCGTTTGTGCGTTCCGACAGCTTTACCGCGTTACGTGTCGCGTGAGCTGGGAGCCGAGGTTGCGCTTGCTGGCTCTAATCCAGCCACATGGTTCAGACCCTCTTAGCTCCGCGGCTATGCTAACGAGCCAGCTGGGCTCGGTGCGTGCTCGCTAACGTATCCGGGCGCGACTCCCACCACGTGTGTGGACGCCTGAGTGCTGAGCGCTGCGTCTTAAAATGGGGCAGTAGGTCTGAGGCTGAACTTTGATTGCGACCACTGCGCGTTGTGCAGTGGCGTTATCGCCGGCGTGGCACGGCTCCAACAGCATCAGAGGCACCGATAAGGCGGGTGACGGACAATCTATGGGTGCACATCATTAAAAATGTGGCCATAGTGTCGACATAACTGGAAGCACGTCACACTCCTAGCAGCTGGCACTAGGGACCCCAAACACACCGGGGTCTATTATAAGAGTGACAGTTGGGAGATAAATATAACTTGAGCGTTGTCTGTGGCTTTGAGAGTGGGTTTTTTTTGTGTTTTATTTTGTCTCGTTGATAACCAAATATGGTTTAGAACTGATTTGTTCGACTTTGTTTTACTCCAAATTGACATATTTACTAACTCTTGAACTGTTTTCATTGCAGCAACAAAAGTGTTGGGTACAGTCAAATGGTTCAACGTCAGGAATGGTTATGGTTTCATCAACAGGTAAGTGGATCCTATTTCTATATACTCCCATACTATGGTGAAGCCCAAGTGTGTGAAAGAAGGTTGCCAATCCTATTATGACTGTGATTTGCTTACAATGCTAAACAGATCATTTATCTGTGAGTCTCTTACAGTTACATGCACCAGCACTTAATTAATCCTTACACTTGCTGTTTGTTGTGATCTAGTTGTGGCTCTGCTGGAACTCATGAATGTTTTCTTTCCCTTTTCCCGCCTTTGTTTAGGAATGATACAAAAGAGGACGTTTTTGTACACCAGGTAAGTTGTTTTGTTGTGAGCATAAATGTTATTTTGTATTGATTTTATTGGTATTAATCAATCTTCTAAACTCTTGATTTGTAGACAGCCATCAAAAAGAACAACCCGAGGAAATACCTTCGCAGTGTGGGAGATGGAGAAACTGTGGAGTTTGATGTAGTCGAAGGAGAGAAGGTGAGACTTATCCTTTGTCTCTTCTGGGTTATCCCTTTCAATTGAAATACTTGGAATGTACTGCCTGCTTAATGTGTGTACTTTAAAGCGATCCTCTCATGCACAGGGTGCAGAGGCGGCAAACGTCACTGGCCCCGGAGGCGTCGCAGTCCAGGGAAGTAAGTACGCTGCCGAGAGGAACCGCTACAGGCGCTTCCCCCGGAGGAGGGGCCCTCCTCGCGGAGGAGAATATCCGGATAACTACCAGAGTGATGGCGAAGGCGAGCCCAGCAACGGACGAGACAAAGGCAGCAGAGAGGGCGGAGACAGCGCCCCCGAAGGAGACTCGCAGCAACCACGCAGAACCGCTTACACTGGCAGACGACGCTTCCCGCCATACTTTGTAGGTAGACGCTACGGCCGCTGGCCCCCCATACACCAACATGATCACACGGAGACATGCCTGGGGTACGCCTTCACAGGGCTACTTTCCCGAGGCAGGCACCCAGCTGTCTCATGACGGAGTCGGGACTCTCAAACCTCTCCTTTAGTTACTCACGTGGTTGTGAAACACAAATCTTGGTGTATCGGGGGTCATGCCAATACTTCACAAATTGATTTCATATAAGCCTTCACATCTTCTGGACGTTTCCATTACTTGCAAATATGTCTATATCAAATTATTTGCATTGTATTTGGCAGTGTGACAGTTCTGTGGAAAAGGATGCGAGATGTTGCATGGTGTTTGCTTTCAGGGAGGAGAGGGTGACGACAACCAGGGAGGTCCAGACCAGGGCAAACCTGTGAGGCAGTACTACAGAGGCTTCCGACCAAGGTTCGCATATTGGCATCATTAATGCAAGGCTGCAACAAAGGGTAGAAGGAAGCTTCTTTTTTAATCGGCCTGTAGTTAACAGTGCAAATGTCAATCAAAAGAAACAAGTTAATCGCTGTGAATGCCGCCCGTTTGGCCTCCAGCTCCCCTTTAATTGCAGCCTTGCCTCAAACTGCAGCTGTGCATCCAAATTACTTTGCATTTCCTTTCCTCATTAGACCACCAGTGACATCACAATTGCATGTTGTCTGTGTGTTGACCTACTTTTTTGCATGTCACTTTGAAAGTCTTAAAACGTTTGTCTCCCACCTGCTCGGCATAGGGGCCCACCCCGTCCCAGACCGGTGCGGGACGGTGAAGAGGACAAGGAGAACCAGGGCGGCGAAGGTGGCCAGAATCAACAGCCCCGCCAGCGGCGTTACCGCCGCAACTACAACTACCGCCGCAGACGCCAAACCACTGGTGGTAAACCCGGCCAGGAAAACAAGGAGGCCAAGACAGGAGGTGACCCATCTGCAGAGAAAACGTCCGCTCCCGAGCCCCAGCAAGGTGGGGCTGAGTAGGAAACAACTTGCCCACCGGCACCTACCATCTTTTACCATCGTCCGGGTGAGTCTGGAGCCTCTTGGCAACAAACCTGCATGCAGATGTTTTCTTCGTTTATAGCTATTTAACTACACTGAGCAGCTTTGGATACTTGAAAGCCTGTGAACTAACCTTTTCAATGTGTCTCTTGCAGTTTTTTTGTCAACAAAGAAGAAACATCCAACAAGATCTGAGCAATAAAGATTTGACTTGACGATCGTCATAAGCTTGCACCATGCATTTGACCAGTTTACCACCGATTGCCTGCAGAATCTATGCAGACCTGTTTTTTTTCCATTATTTTTATGTGACAGCTACAAAATGTTTTTGGGGAAACAGCAAATGTTTTTCTAAATCTGTCCTAAGTTTTTACACCAAATCGTTTTTAAAGATAAAAAGGAATTTGATATCTGGTCAGTTTGACATTTTTAAATAACTTTTTATGTATTCAAACATTTTAACAAAATGCAAGCTCAAATAAAAAGTCCAGAAACCAGAAAAGGTGTCCATGTGGTGGATTTTTATTGACAAACCCTGCAATTTTCACAACAGAAGCAAACTTAAGAGTTTCAGTTCACTCCAAATTGGCACGGCTATATCACACATCAGTAAGAAGCCCTATTCCTGTTGAACCAGTATTCAGTACAAGTCTCACCTCATGAAAATGGTTTCTCTTTGCCACGTGAATACAAGTCTTCGTCCTCACAGTTCGGCTTCACTTCCACAAAGTAACTATCAGCTGTACATTTGGAGACTAAATGGCTATTGCAAATCTTACTGGGTGCACACAATGTACAAAACATTAAAACACACTTTTGCTGCTATGAACCTGAAACCACATAATTCCTCTTGGGCCATGGAGCTCAAGACCAAGGGCAGTTGTTTTTTAATGTCAGTATGTTGTAATGGACTCCTACAATAATATCTCCCACCTACCAGGAGGTGTCTCATTTTGTCCCCTCACACGCGGACAACAGTACAGTAGGCAAGTCACTCAGACGTTAGTTTCTTTGCGCAGACGCTTCATTCGCTGTACGTTGTGCTCCATGGCAGTGGGGTTGGTGATCTCTGTGGCACAGCTGGCAGGAAACCAGCCTCGCTCTCCATCTCGCATCCTCTCTCCATAGCACCAGGCTGAGAACAGGAACATGTTCAGTTAACACGCAAACATGTTGAAGCATTTATTTGGAATACGTTCAAAAAGTTTGACCTATTTCACTTTATAACTGATTTTAAATGCTTAGATTCCACTATAATTTAGGGGTGAAATGTTAAAATGCTTGTATCAACCACACACTGAAGAGAGAATGTGGACTTGACGTGTGGTCAGAAAGTGCTTCAACTGTGGTGAACGAACGTCGATAAGAGCTGATTGGGCCTCACCTTCTTCCTTCTGCCGCACGATGACGAGCTCGGCCTGCTGCAGGCCCAACTCATCTGGCTGTTTTGGCATGTATGCTTTGGTGGCTTCATACTGGGGCAGACCTGAAACATTCCCACAGCAGAGTCCCATCAGAAAATTGTTAGTAACACATGTATTATAAAATAAAAAGTCAGCACACTGATCATAAGCATTGAGGAACTCAAAATGCACTCATACCCCTTTGACTCCCATCCTGTCACTACTGAGAGGATTTGATGTGTACTCAGGGCGACACCACTTCTGATATGTGCAAACCCATTGCGCTTCATTTGATTTTATATCCATAAGATATGAATAAAAAGATTTGTTTTAACCATACAACTAAAAGCCATGAGTTACATGCTTGGAGCAAACGTTTGTGTGTAAAAAAAAAGGTTTATTTTGTGTAACACAAAGCAGTGTACATACACCCTCTGGTGTTCTTGAGTATGTCGAGATAAAACCCACACAACCAGTCATCTGGATAGGGGCACTGCATGAGTATTTTCCCCCCCATTTCTTACAGAATCTTAAGTGGAGAATATTTACTGCAATATGCAAAACTGGAATTTTTTAAAATGAAGGTCAAAAGAAACAAAAATCAAAGTCGTGATACAAGCAAGACTATAAATGCGTTTTAAATAGCTGCAGGCTGATTTGAAATGGAAAATAAATGAGACCCATCTGGGGTTTTTTGCAGCACATTGCATTACCCAACTGCTGCGGGCTTCCAGGAGAAATGAATAATTTACTCATGAAAGGTAAGAGAACAGATTTGTCATCCGCTGTGATGGAAACAATATGAACATGCTGGGAATTCAGAATTACCAAGAAGCCTCGCTTACCTTCAGTGCCCACACCAGCCTGCTTGTGTCCCGTGAGAGCAACGATCCAACGAGCCCGGTCCACCCTTTGCAACAGACAAAGAGATTTTTTTTTTTTTTAAGCACCTTGTCCACAGTGCATGCGACAGTCTTGTTTCTTATGAAGGCATGCTGGAGGTGTGGGTTCATATGAGGATGCCACGACTTCTGCCAGTAGAGGGAGCCAAACGCTAAACATCACATTTGGTTTCCCAGACAATAAATTGTAGCGTAAACTCAACATTCAGAGGGAGAAAGTATCAGAAAGCCTGATATTTGTGAGGCAAATTGTAATGGAGGTCATATTCCTCCGCGTCACTCCAGAAGTACAGATCACATGGTGAAAAGCGTGAACTTAAAAAGAGGGGACACTGCTGATTGTTTTGGGAGTCAATGGCATTTTAGGAAAATAACATTTTCAACTACATAGTGATAAAAAAACGAAAGCACACGTGCCCGTTGATGACAGAGACACATTTGTAAAGCTACTGTATATGAATCTCTCTGCTGCAGCGTCATTTGTGATGGGGTGAATCGCTCTTAAATCACTCAAGAGATATTTTTGTGTTTGTTGTGCCTCAAACATCCAACCATCCCATCTTTAACAGTGTTTTCTCTCACTGCGGTCGTTGGCTGCTGGAGCCAATCGCTGAAGAGGAGATACATCCTGGAGAGTTCACCTGCCCACCACAGGAAAACCCAGGGAGCGAGAAACACCCACATTCACGGGTTCACTTTACTAACTCGCCTGGATTGAGACAGATGTTTTTGGACTGTGTGAGGGAAGTGAAAAACCTAAAACACACCCCACCAATGCAAAGAGAGAACACGCAGACTCCACACAGTGGACAGTTGCTGTGAGGTGAGAATGTGAAGCATTCAGCCCTCCCTTCAACGGCAGCGGCAGTACCTGGACTCTGCCACTAGAGAGATTTGCTCGGCTCTTCCCTCGCTGTTCTTGCTCATCAGAAGCCTGAAGGAAAGGTAGCTGGTGCTTTTCCCAGGTGAGGTCCTTCCCTCTTGGTCCTCCACAACCTCCACCTCAATGTTCTCCGAAGTGGCGTAGTCCAACACCACGAAGCTCTCCTCACTAAACAAAAAAAGGTTTTCAGTCATCTTAAACCATCAACCAGCCACGTTTATGCATGGAAAGCAGTTAAACTACATTCCTCGACCGACTAGCCTTTCCACAATATTGTTATCTGAAGAGTAAGTCAGTGTTGAACTTCAAGTCACAGGGGAGGGAAAAAAAAAAAAAAAAAGACTCCAGTGTTGTGGGAAACTGAGCGGACATTGTTTGCTCCTCCTCAACTCACAACTGAATGCTGCAGTCAGTCACGCTTACAAGCTCAATGCAAGATTGAAGAATCCCAAGTATGCCTGCACCACTTCCACACTCTCTCCACTTTGTGTCCCCGTCCCCTCCTCTTCGGCTTCTCATGTTCCCGTCCCAGCAGATGGATCCATTTAGTGTCTGCAGCAGTCCCCAGGAAATAACCGCAGTGCAAATGCAGCACAGGCGGCTCGTGGTTTCCACTCCGGTCTCAACACTTTTGCATTCCTGATTTCAGCTGAAGTCATTGCTGAATGAAGCTGCAGCAAGACAGGCTCACTCCTTCCCCACTCACCTCTTCTTCTTGGTAACGATCAATACGTCACTGAAGAGAAACAGGTAGTAACTTCGGTTGCTGAAAGCTCTCCATATGCTGAGCTCCTCTGTGCAGATGGCGAGCTCCCCGCGCTTCTTCAGCCACCGCGACGACGAGATCAGTGGGAACGGCTGCGGGGAACAACGTTGAGCAAGCCAGAGGTCAAGCCTGCCATCCCCGTTGACAGTTTCCCTTCATTTTTAAACTCGTCAGTATGTGGCAAACAAGCTGCGCTCCAACCTTAATTTTACCAAACTCCATCTGCTTGTGGATGGTGTACATCTGCTCCGTCCTCTCCATCCGCCTTGCTCCATCATTGCAGCTGCTGACCAGCTGAGGAGGAAACCACATCGAATGGTAAAGATGTTTAAAACCTTAAAAAAAGAAAAAAGTGTAGCGTCACAGCAGAGCGGCGCTTTGCACGGATACCTTGCCGGTGGCGTTCAGGGACCAAACAGCAGCAAAGTACTCTGCCGTTTTGTCCGGAGTTTTCTGACAGATAGTCTGAGAGAAAAAAATAAAACACAAAAGTTTTATAATATCCACAAACAAGACCCAGTGTCAGCATCATGCACACCTCCATCTGATGATCCATGAGGACTTTGAAGAATAAAACCCTCAGGTCAGCATTCCGTCACATATGAATGAGTGTAGTATCTTTTTCCTGCTGCTATGGAGGATCATGTTTTGGTAAATCCGAATATTACCATTTTATTATTGTACTTTTAACCATTTTAAGTCACACAAAAGTGTTAACACAGGTAAGCTGTTGAAATAATAGTTTTTTTGTTTGTCCAACGAGAATGTAAAATGCTTCTTTATCAATCTCCATGCTCTACACAGCATTTAACCATTTTTTTGGGCGAGTAACAGGATTTAGCCATTTTGAATACATGACAACCACATAATGTATGACTTGATATTTATGTATTGTTAAATTTGAAGCACGTGTTTTTCGCAAATAATGTCTCCCAGTCTGTATACTTGTGTACCATTTACTAGAAAGAATAAAAACGAAGGGGCTCAAACACAAACCTAGAGTGCAAGTGTTCCACTCAAGATCCAAGGGAATCATTTTTAGGGTTGTTCTTTACAAAACTAACATTATTTAGTAGGATATTGGTACTGAATGTAGCCAATCTTTCAAAGAAACCCAACAAGGACTTTGTCATTTTGGGAATTCCTACACTTGAAAAGATGAATTGTGTCTCATTTTGGTCAGATTAATGCTTTTAAACCAATCTTTCCTGTGAATAAATGCCTACATGGTGATTTGATTCACATTTTGAAGCATTGAAATATTTAATCACACTCTGGGATTGACATTCTAAATTGATTTTCAGACAGTTGCTTCTATAGAAAAGCAGTTTAAACTGACATCCAGCAGGAGGGGCAGTCTGGTGACTCGCTGCATGGGAAGGATGAGGAAGGAGATCATGGGCAGGCCTCCACACTCGCTGCTGCCTTCAATCTGTTTCAGGGTCTCCTTGAAAGCAGTGTTAGTGTCCCTAAGGGGGACACAAAACGGAGAAAGGTCAGCTCCTCCGGTCATGTTAACGGCTTGCTTCAGTTTGTCGTTCTCACAGCAGCGTCTGCAGCGTCCTCTGCTGGAAGGTCTCGTTGGAGCAGTACACGATGTAGGGGTCGAAGTGGTGTGCAGCGTGATTCTGGACAATATCGCTTATGTCCCGGATCACTGGGTGTTCATGGTGACGCCGCTCCAGGTCTTCAAAAAACCTGAAAATAGATTGACGGGGGCGATCAGTGAAGTGGTGAATGGACGCTTCTCTCTCCCACATCGTGATTACATGAGCGGGAATCACAACGCACGAGTGTGATGTAATGTTCATCTCGATTTCAGCATATGTGGGTGTGAAAATGACCTTTCACCTTCAATCAATAATTAATTTGATTCTTCCGTTAAATACGTTTCTAAAAAGGTATGGAAATCTAACCATTTGTGCTACAACAGGTTCTCGGCCTGGGTCATAATTCATTTAATATTTGCCTTCATTTTCACTGGAAAATCCTCAACTCCGATTCACAGTGACTGAGCTGTAATGAAGACCATCAAGAAAAACAAGCCATTCAATACAATTATGTAGCGCAGCAACAACAAAGTCAGTCATTTCCTGATAATCTGATTGGTCAACTTGTTCAGGATTAGTTTTATACACAGGTAATGTTTTGAGGCAACTCTACATTATAGCCTGGTCCAAATCCTCTTATCAGAGAGCGAGAGAGTGTTTACCTACACAATGCAATGATGACTGAAGTTTCACTACAGCAGTACACATCATTAAGGATGCCTGGACAAGATGTCGCTACAATGCAAACATGATAAAAAGTTCTGAACTAAGAGTCACATGTTCTAAAGTGGAATTTCTTCGTGGAGAAAAAGCTTATCCTTTGCCCTGCTGACTCGACACCGAAAATTACTCAGTTGTGAATGGATGAAATTTAAGACGCTGTCTTAAATGTATATAGGTTGAAAAAACTGAATTAAGTGAAGAAAGCACAAAAAAATATAATATTTGTGGAGTATATACATATATTCTTTTAATTATTAATTTACGCAAGCTACTTTCATTTTGATCAATCCTGGTACTTCAAAGATGTGAACACATGCATGCCGTACTGCTTGATAAATCTGGTTCCTCATTTGGTGTTTTAATATAGTCTGTTGTATCACACCTTCTACCTCCCCTCTATTGCTGTAGCATGTTTACCCTGTTGCAGAATAAGACCAGTGGCTGTCAGGAGGTCAACCCCAGGCGTTTGGAGGAATATGCAAAAGCTTCAGCCCCCTTTTTAATGCTTCTTAATGTATAGATTTGATTTAATGTCCCATTTAAAAAAAAAATCTCCTGTTAGAACGCCACACATTCCATTGGATTACGGTCACTGCACTTTGTTCTGATGTTCTTGTAACAGAAAGTAAAATGTCACTTGTATGCATCAACTGATATTTCAATCCTCATAACGACTTCAATCTCATTTCACCATTTTTACATTTAAGATTTGTATTGATTAGCATCATCACTGTAGAATACAGTATATGCTGCAAATTGCTGCTTTTGCACATTTTCTGATGCGGTGTCCATTTCAAAATCAAATGTGTTCATTTGTATTATATTGCATTTTATTTAGATTTTCTGAACCTGGCATCTTTATTTATTTATTTTTTTCTTTGCAATCATCAACTGCAGACAAGCCCATTTGCAGATTGCATGACAGCAATTCTCTCTACGAGACCCTCTTCGGCACAACTTTAAAAGCAGCTTTCAGTTTCACCATAAGTGACTTTACGCCCATAAAGTGCCTTTCAAACAAAAAAAACAAAAAATGTAAAACGACACTTGGGGAAACCACCCATCCCCGGAAGCAAGTACAGGACACACATTTACAGAGATATTGAAATTATACATGTTATATACCACCTCAAGAGAAAAACTGACTTTTTTCCCTTTACGGATTGTGTTTAAAGTGGAAAAAGATCAAGGACAAAAAGGATTCAGTTTTGTTAGTGACTAGCTGAGATCTATTTCCAGCTCTAAAGAAAGTGCCCTCCAATGCACAGAGGCAACTCTCACACTCATTATCTTCCTAAAGAAGATCAGGAATCCCACGCAGAGCAGCCAGGCAGCAGAACCAGTTTGGCCAGCAGGTTTTAACATGTTGGTGGAGCCGACAGGATACTGAGGGAAAACGCTCCACCTGAAACTATCAACCAAGTTCCCGTCTGAAACCACATCTCAGTGTGGGAATTCAAACACTCACAGTTTGTAAAACCCAGGAAATTATTAACCGAGAAACGGGTCACTGCTCCACTTCGCACACTGATAGCATCATCGCGTTGCTTCTTTATGAAGAGGTGGAGCTCACAATCCAGCTGCTTCATGTACACACTCCACACACACACGTAAGGGTTTTAGGAGTGTGGGGCCAACCTTTTGCTCACTTGGTGGATGACAGAGATGTTGGAGAAGAGATGGTGGTGCTCCGTGGCCGTCATGGTCTTCTTCAGCGCCTCGCTGTTCTTGAAGTGACGCACCAGGATGCCCAGGCTGTGCAGATACGAGTGCTCGGAGGTGATGATCTCAAAAATGGCCTGTCAAATCGACACACGCGTGCAGACAGGCGTTTAAATTTCACTCGCCAGGATATGCTGTTGTGTTATTAGGTGATGACACAGATATAGCCGCTTTTCCTTGGATCCATTTCAATGCCATTTGTCTTTTCTGTTCTTCCTACACTGCCCGGAATAGTTTTGACACACACAACATGTGCATACATGGCCGCTACATAATGCATGCTGGGGCTGGTGTTGTGTTTGAAGAACAGAGCAAAGCAAGTCAACAATGTGACCTTAAAGGGAAGCATGTGTGGCGTCTGCGGAGCATTCTTGTCTATTGAGGATTTAGTGGTGAGAAAAATCTCCATTTCGAGTCTCATATGATAAATATCTGGCAGGAATTAGAATATCGGCACAAACCGCTAAATCCAGAACTTCGGACTGACTGATTGAACAGAGCAGTCGGTGAAACGGAAAACACTTAGTGGTTCATTTCTCACTGGACATCTTAAATATTTGAGAACTGAGGGTTAGTCCAGAGCCGTTGTTGGTGGTTGTATTGATGACACACCTTCTCTATGGAGGAGATCAAAGGGCAGAAGCCAGGCTAAATGGAGGCCTCAGGTGAGCTTTGCTCCATGATTCCCCTCCACCACAACATAGCGACAGGTAGATTAAATTAAACTTCGGCCCGGCAGAGGGTTTCAGATCCCTTAAAAGCTCCAGCAGACAGCAAATGAGTCTCACAAAGTGACTAAAAGTACAAAATAGTGAGACAGGGGCCTGCTCCCGATACTGCCGGTGTATGATTACTCTGGCAGGGTGCGGCTTTGTTCAGGTAGAGCACACAGGGTGGACCTTTGGTATTGACACTGCACCCGACATCTCAGATCAAAAGTGAGGATATGCTACAAAAGGGGAAAAATCCACATTCAGACAGTATGACACAATGTTTGTAATAACCTCAATAATTGTCATTATATTGACATTACATTGGCATTTGTTCATTATGGGCCTTAAGTTTCAAGAAAGCAAATTGGAAATCGACATACAGTGTAAAGGAACCCGACGTCCATGAAGGTGTCAACAGCGTTGTGTTGCTTTTTCACATTCATTCTTTAAGTGTGTGAAGTTGTGTGGTTTAAAACAAGCTGAGTGAGGAAGCCACTTTGGGATTTATTATTATTATTTTTTTAAAACAATATCGTGCCTTAAAACACCCTCACTGACCATCACTGCCTCTTTTTGCATGAATTTTGACGTTTCTAGTCTGTTGTGGTTTTAACTGTGTAGAGGCACAGTCTGGGCTGGTTTCTCTCCAACTCAACATTTCTTGACCTTCCCAACAGGAGCACGTCCCTTCAGCATGCGTGACGCTTGCACCGCTTTGCACATTTCAATGTTCAATGCCGCTGCAGAAACCTGCATGTAGACAGAAGCCTTTGTGTTTCATTCTAATTGTTTATTACTGAAAAAATGTTTCGAGCTGCTCGAGAGCTTCCTCAATTTCTCAGGCATGTTGAAGTTAACCACTTAGAGAACATTTCTGTGCACATATGTGACAGTGTCTCGAGAGGCATGAACACATACGTACCTCTTGTCTCTTCCTCTCCTGGGGTGTGATGATGGCCAGAATACCCATCTCCTTCACCTTTGGAAGACACGGGAGAGAAGAGTATATCTCAAGCAATCCACTGTTTGAATAATATATTGGCTTTGTGGGTGTTGTGACACTAAAATCAAACTGAGACAGCATTTCCAAAGGGTGTTTGGGTGTTCGAAGATCAGGAATATACTTGCACACTTATCGATTCATATGCATTATTATTACTGTACTCTTACTGCTTTCAAACTCTGCATTCAGGGATTTACCTGTGGCAGCTGGCTCCAGGTGAGTTGAACGGGCCGGTAGCTCTTCACCACGATGCCCTGGTCCCGCTCCGCCTCCTCCACGGGATGCTCCACCACCACAAAGTCGTCGAGCAGCTCATCTTGGTTGGTGGAGTGCAGCCCCCGTTCACGGATCTCCTGGTAGAGGCGCGGTGTCGCTGAGGACGGCAGCAACAAACTCCGTCTCGGTTTCAACGTGCCACCGTTTGGATTCAGACGACAGCCCTGCACTGCAGGTTGTTGAGGGAGCCATTTTGATTTACACTTTTTTTTTTCTTAACAAAAAAGGGCCTTGGTAGGATTCTGGTATTTTTCCGCTCACAAATCATGCACTGGATTAAAAAAACAAAACAAAAACAAAAAAAAAAAAAGATTTTCACAAGAGTAACAAATGGCGCACCAAAGCTGTGCTGGACGTGGTGAACATAATAAGATGGTTCATTTCAGAGTTAAGAGAGTGGGAGGTGAGAGTGTTTGGTGAAAAGCTGATGATGAACTAGATTGAATGCGAGTGCGGTTACTGGGGAGATGCGATGTGCACACATTAGCATAGTGGAAAGCTACTGGTTTGATTCTCGCAGTGTAAAATGTGCCCATAAAACCTCCTGCAGCTGCTCAGAAAGAAAGAAAGCAACTCAGATTTTTCATGAATAATGAATGTCTGATCCATTCCGCCATCGTTATAAAAAGGAGCCGTTCAGAGACATGCTCTATTGCAGGACACGGCTTGAATCCACACTGCTCAAGTCAGACTAACAAAAAGAAGAAGTGATATTGAGTAAAAAGGTGGGACGTCAGTCGACATTGAGCATGCAGTGAGCATCCAGTGGGATGAAGGATTTCCTCTCTTCTGCTCTCAGTCGCCTCAAGCAACTTTTTCTAAGATAAACTTCCTTCGGTGGAGAATTCTACTTGATGCAATTCTTTCACAGTTTATTGTAAATTTGAAAAAAAAAAAAAAAACAACAGTCATAGTTATTTGCAGGCCTGCAGGCGTATTTACAGGAATAGACGGAGTGACACATGAGTGGACATACCATCTTTGAATGACCCACGCTGTTTCTGGTTCCTCTTTCTGCCGAGAGTCCGCTGGAGAGGAGACAGCAGTGCAGCTACAATTTAACATTGAATGCAAATGCCTTAATGACAATTATTCTCTCATCCTCAACCCCCCCCCCCCTCCCCCCACTATTACCATGTGTGCATTTTAACTTTCCTCAAATCATGTCTCCAAACAACTGTGGAGATATGTGCTCGTCTCAATGAGTAAAGGAGAATTTGCGCTCATCACCAACACATTGCAAGCTGTGAACTTCAAAAAAAAAAAAAAAAAGCACAGTTGGCTGATGGTAATTCTTATGAAATACAACACCATCATTCTGTGCCACGGCTTCTGATATTTTTCCTTGGTGACCCTCCAGGTATCCCCCCACGTTCTCACTGGGACATCCAAATGTCTTGGTTCTTCTACTTCAAAGTCCAAGATCTCTTCAAATATATTCAACGCAAAGATTATCTCATTGGTGGAAAATTATGCATTGCAACAGCCATTTATAATTAATTATTACACAATATTGTATATTTATAGCAGGGGTCTACCACCTGCAGCTTTAAAGCCACATGAGGCTCTTCAGTTCCGCTCCATGAAGCTTTATGAAAATTATATGTCGAACAATTTGCATCCCATTATCCTATATATATTTATTTGCATATTTGGTTATTAAAAGAAAAAAATCTGTGCTAAAATGATTAAAAAAAACAAAACTCCAGAAAAAAAATGTTTGAAACATTCGAGAATGGAGCAAAATGGGTGAAATTGTAAAAAAAAAAAAAAAAGGTTAATAGTCAAAACAACCACAGTTAAAAGGTTACAACTGCTAAAAATGGCTAGAAAAGCTAAAACTTGCTCAATTAATTCTAAATTGCAGTCATGAGGCGTCATGAATGTACGTTTAGCAAAACAAGATAAATATCATTAAAATCTTTTATGATTAAATGCATCTTGTGGCTCATAGAAGAATTGGATTTGGTGGAAACATAAAAAAAAATAGCTCTCTTGATAGGAAACGTTGCGGACTTTTGAGCTCGATCTGCAAAGACGAGCTTCATATTCAGTGACGGCAAATTCTCTGCAGCACGTCCTTAGGAGAGAGCAGAGTGGCCGCCGTGCCCCACGACCCCCCAGGTTACCTTGCGTCCAGGACTGTGAGCGGGACCGGGACTGGGGGCTCGGTCCTCCCGGACAGGCTGCAGCTTGCTCCCAGCTGCCTGTTTTGCTGCCATGGCTTCGATGTCCAGGCTGGTCACTGCTGCTCTGTAGGACTTGTTCCTGCGGTTCCGTCTCAGAGCGAAGCCGTCTCCGTCGCTGTCGTAATCCTCCCAGGACACGTCCACCCCCTGGGTCGAGTGGCGGCTCCGGCTCCCGCTGTTGCTGCCGTGGTTCTCCAGTCCCAGTGGGAAAGTGACCACGGTGGTGTGGTGGCGGTTTTTGGGCCGGCTGGACATGGCTAGACTCTTCGGGATGAGCTGGTGAGTGCCGACCTTCAGCGCCGCGGGACTCTGTGTGCTCAACACCACCTGCGGAGGCGCGGCAATCCTATCCACTCCATCGTCCCGCGGTGTGGGTGTTCGGATGCGGGGAGGAGGGGGGCTGGCTGGCTGACAGCGCTCGTCGCCTGGCTCAGATATGTGCAGTTCAGTGGCGAAGCAGTCGGTCACAATCAGAGGGACTTGGTCACCGGCGCAGCCGTCCGACTGGCTGGCGGACGTGGTGTCCTCCTGAAGAGACATGGACCCGGACTGCTGAGCTCCTCAGGACCTACAACATCGGACACGTCTGGAAACGAGGAGACGAGAGAAGAAGTCATGTTGCAGACAAGAAGCCAACACAAACCAGCTGGGGCGAGAGATGTTCGAGCCCTCGAAACTTCAGTGACTTACAAGCAGAGTTATTAAGTCTAACATGAGATGCAGCTCTCCTCTCCTCTCCTCTCCTCTCCTCTCCTCTCCTCTCCTCTCCTCCCACAGGCAGGCAGTGGGACGGAGGAGCTGGTTGTGTCACTCCTCAAACTCATATCAAGGGACTCAACCCGTGACTCACTGCTCACTCCTACACTGTCCACACAACAACAACACACACCAGGAACACACTCTCTGATAAGAAGTGTTCACCTGCTCCGTGAACAGCAGAACACACACGCACCTGCTCCCTGTACAGTGCAAATACTGAATGCAGACTTGCCTCCTGTAAATAGTGACAGTATGTATGACAGTGACAATAATAACAGACATGAAGGAATTATCATCTTGGAGGTTTAAACTGTGGAAACTTCAAGCAGGAGCCAGTGTCATTTGCCTTCTTCCCTTGTGGAGTCGCAGGCAGAATTTTTCAATAACTTTCCGGTCTGGGAGTCGGATTAGAGTGGAAGGAGGAGAAAGAAAAAAAAAATGTCTGCCCGCCTGCCCTCACATTCCCATGGCTCTCAGCAGCCCAGCAAACACGGAGCCCGCAGCTCCCGCAGCCTTCTTACCTGAGCCAGGTGAGCTTCACCCTGCGGCGAGGTCTCCGCGCCTCTTTCCAAAAGTCCGACACGTTGGGAAAAGTGCAGCTTTCACAAGAAGCTCACGTCCTCTGTCACTTACCTCCTCCGTCTCTCTCCCACTTCCTCCTCCTCCTCCTCCTCCTCCACTGAAGGCGCCCATTAAAACCCGACCGATGACGTCACTTCAGGTGAGCGTCAATCAATCATACACAGGTGACAATTAACATGAAAGTAGCTCTTTTTCTTTTCAAAATCACCTTTTACAGGAAAAAACAAACTGATTCACAATGTAAGGATAGACCTTCCACAGTGCCAGGCTCCTCCACACTGACCCCAGTCAGCTTTCATATATAGTAATCTGAAATACTGGACATATTATAACACGCACACATATAATATAATATGCATATATTCTCTGGTAAATCCAAAAGGACAAACGATTCATTTGTTTTTTCTCTGATTACAAAAAATTGTCCCACCTGTCTCAAGAAGCTCTATGATGCTCTCTAGCGGTCAATATTAGAATTTACAGCAGGCCCTGACGCATCCTGCGGTTCAACAAACGCGTTTTATTTTTGTTTTCAGCTCCTCAAAATAAACAAAATAAATACTAAAGTGACAGTTTGAAACAAGGGGAAAAAAGTGAAAGTAGAAGTGTTGAAATAAAAAACAATGCTTCTGTTTGCATTTGATCCATCCTATTTAACTTTGACGATATTAGAAATAAGATACATTGATATATTTTATTTTATATACATACAGGTTTGACATACTAGAAGCAACAGACCAGTTAGATTGGGAGTTCTGAGGCCTGACTCAAAGGCCCGAAGATGGCTTTCACTTTCTCCCCATAATTGGTTTACAACAGAGAAGAGAAGAGAAGAGAAGAGAAGAGAAGAGAAGAGAAGAGAAGGGAAGAGAATTTACTAATCCCAGAGGAGAAATGAGAACTGATCAATGAAATGAAGAAAAATAAAGAGTATTGGCAGTTATGATTGGCCACACTTTCTATACATTGTGATGTTTTTTCTTTTTTCTTTTAAAGCAGAATGTCTTTCCTCATTTAAACCCGGCTTACATAAGTTAAGAGATGTTTTTACACTACAGTCCAGTATATCATCATTGCAAACTAAAACCTAGGGAAAAAACAAAACCATATTTACCTAAAAAAAACAACAATATTTATTATGTGCCAACACCTTACACAAGTTTGCGTGTTTTCCTTATGGATTATGTTTTTTTTTCCACAGTCCAAAAACATGCTAAGAAAATGGTGGGAGTACAACAACCTCATACACGTGTTTTGGAGGTACATGACACAATTACATGACAAAGTTGTTGTGATTAAAGATTTATTTTCTTAATTTTAACAGTCTGAAAATATAATTTAACAAGATTTAGCCAACATTCTATTCAAGCAAGGCTGAGACATATAATATGTTGCGATATGGAAACAATGAAATGACAAACATCTGAGGGTCGCTATATACAGAGGTTAAATATATATATTTATAGAAAATCAAATGGCAATGGCATTTACAGCATTTTCAATTTCAATATCATATGGCATCTGATGAAAGTGATTTAGAATATTTCCAAATAGTTGGATGTCGTGGATGGTGACACGGAGTGTGTGCAGATTAATACACTGGTATATTTTTTTTCAAAATCTGCATGTTTTCTCAGGTCTGCCAAAAATATATAACACAGATTTGCCACATTTTCATACTGAGCTCAAAACTAATGAAACTATGCCCAACTAAGAGTACATCTTAAAAGAAGTGGAAATCCGCAGCAAGAGGGAGATATTTAGACCAAAGTAATGAAAAAAAAAATCCACTTTAATATCTAAAGTGATAAATACAGTACATTGTATTAGTCTGGTTTATCTCGTTTATTGAATTGGAAGCTGAAGTTTGCATTAAAAAAAACCAACAAAACAGCTGACATCACCTGAAAAACACTGCGTCTGTCTGTGTGGCTGACGGAGGACTCTCTAAAATCTGTAAGCAGAGCTTCTCATCAAACATTTACCATCCAGGTTAATGGGACAAAGGCCGAAACAAGACACAGGACAAACTCATGTCTTTTCTTTACTTTTGCAATATTCAGTGTTCACATGAGAGCACACTGATGGAAGATGCTGATATTCCCATGTGCACGTTTGACATTTAAAAAAAGGCCATGCTCACATGGGCCCAATATGATTTACTTCACTAATGTGTAACTTCTTTAGTTTTCTCTCAGAGTCCACATGCATATGGTCTTTAACAGGGCTTTCAAAGTGTGAGAGGATGAGCCCACCGCTCAAAAAATCCTGATCCACCCGCCTTGTTTTTTTCTCATGACTTTTTGGTAAAGGAACCTGATTTATTGACCCACAGCTGAATTCTGACTCTTTTTACAGCTGCAGAATACAACCAGCTCTCTCCTCAGTGATCATTCTCACCTGTTATACAGAATTTCAGGTTCTTTAATGAAGATTGTTAAAAACTGCTGCACAAACCAATACAGAAACAGCTTTTTTCCAACATGACATTGCATGTTTTTCAGATCATTTATTTCAATATTTATATGTTCTTCAGTTTTAAATGGTTTATATTATCGTCTATTCTCTGATTTTCCTCATAGTTTTGTTTGTTGGTGTTTTTATAGTTTTTTTTTAGGAGTCATGAGAGCACGCAGCACTTTACATATTCACTTTCTTGGTTGTGTATCATTGTGAATATTGTCAAAGCTGCTTTGGATGTTTAGCTCTTAAATTGCAACAAAACTATACCAAGGGTAAAGTAACTTGAGCTCTCTAATATGTCTAAAGATACAAGATGTTGTGGGTTACAGCTGGAGCTGGATAGAAAATATGATTGTTCATTAGTTAGATCCTTCAAAATATGTGGAGTTTACTTACAGTCTGCGAACGCTGTAACTGTTAAATCTATGGCGAAGCGAGTAAGAAAAAACTATTCGAATGTTTCTTTCAACACATCTAATTAACTCAGTCATATACAGCAAACTTTTAATGTTGTGATTCCTTCTCAAAAATGTAAAGAAAAGGCATATCCCAGATTCTCCGTCTGCAGCTGAGATGAGGCCCACCCCGCACCTTGAAAGCCACTGCTTGATAATACGCCCTGGATCAAATCTATTTAACAAGAGCTCAACATGTAGGTCCCATAGTGACATAACGAATTGGTCCTTTGCAGGTTTTTGTCATTGAAATAAGCCAAATTCAATTCACTCTGAATAAGCTGTAAAATGTTTAAAGTAGGATGTTTAGCGACGAAGCGACAGGGAAATGATGACTCTAACTCCAGAAACAGATGAGTCTGAGCAGTGATCCAGTCCGATTCTTTACATCTCTGGCAACTAAATGAGGTCTAGAAAGTGCTTCTACGAGTTTGATGCAAATATGTCTTTTCTAAGACGTGAGAACGGAAGGATGCCGTCTACATACAAAATGCATTAGCTGCTTCATGCTGCAACAAACATTAGCTGAGTATTTCTGTGCCCGCTGTCGGAGCTACGTCTCCACTCATTTACACATTAGTAAGTGAGGCTAACAAGAGGCTAAAAGGACAGAAATAAAAGTATTAATAGGCTTTCTCCTCCAATGGCCACGACGCTCACAAGTGGCCTCTGTAAATCTACCACATGCCTCTGAAATATTCTACAGGACGTTTCTTCTAGTGATTAGCAGAACAGCAGGCAGCTGCTACAAGTCGCGAGGAAAGTCAGTGCATTTTGGAACTGCTGCTAACGCTAAAAGAGCAAAAAGTTTGTGTCCATCAGACTTTCAAGGGGAGACGGAGGATTCATTCTGCTGCGTTTCAAGCGAGCCCCCGGTGGACGGCAGGGACCTCAGTGTGGCCCTGCAGAGTGACACAGAGTTCAGGGGGAGACTGACCCCCCCCCCCCCCCCCCCCCCCGCACAGGGTGGGATGGAGGACTGGAGAGGAGGGGGCGGGAGGGCAGAGGGCTTGTGAGGGTGGTGGAGAGGTGGGAGACGATCCACTTCACTGTTTGGCTACATCTCCTTTCTTCAGAATGATCTGCCGCTGCCAGGGGGCCAGTTTGGTCTCGTCGTAGCCCAGGGTCCGGAGGCGCTCCTGCTCCGTCTTCTCCTCGACCTCCTTCGCCTGTTTGGCCTGCTCCTCGGCTTTTCTGCAGAAAAAAGAAAGGTCCAGACATCAAAGACTGACTATAATTTTACAGGACACACGTTTCGATGTTACACAAAGTGCGTGTGCATGGCCATATGCACTCGTATATTAACATCATTCTGTGCTCCGTTTATGCCTCTGCAGGCTGTTTGCATTTAGTTTTTCAGGTGAGGAGTGTTTCTTTGTCTCACAAGTGGCCTCCGAACCCTCCAGGCTTTGTAAGGCCTGTTTAGTAATCCTTGCATGGTATGTAGGCCAGTAGAGTTATTTTAAACCATTCCTGAAAGCTTTGGATTTGGGGATACTTTTTTTTTAAAGAAATGGGCCTTTGTCACAAAGTCGGAGACCCACATATGTTCGGATCTCAATATTACTGGGGTGTCCCGGTGGTTTTGGCAACGTGAAATACTTCTACATTAAATCTTCTCAGTGATCGTTCCCGACCAGTAAAATCAGAAGACTTATTACTTATTACATATCCTATTATAACACCAGGACTCTCCTTTATGTTTCAGTAAACGTCTGATTATCCACTTTAAAAATGTCAGTGTGTAATACTTGAAGCTATCCTCCTTTGTAAGAGGTGTCGACAGATCATTTTGTGTCGCTGTTTGACGGAAGCACTAAAGCCTTTTGATAGGAAACGTCTCTTCACTTAAATTTCTGGATTCAAACAGCTCATTAGAAACACACAGCGTCTTTGAAGCTGAGGTTTTGAACTCACTTAGATTAAGAAGATAGCAATCATTAAATCCCACCCAAACACCAGACTTAAATTGAGTGTATTCTATCATTTGTCCTCTGTAGGTTAGAAGAGTCTTCGTCTGAACAAAGCAGTTTTAGAGCATGAATGAATGAATCATATTTGCTGTGCTTTGGGACTCAGTTTCAACTTTTCAGCAAACTTTTTCTTTTTTCCCTATTCTTTGTTATTATTATAATAATAACATTTCTACAGACTGAAAGAACTGCCAAGTTATTCAAGATCAGCTTTTATATATATTTTTAGCTTTTGCATTTCAGTAAAGGTAATAAGAAACAATATGACCACTCTGTGGCCACTAGATGGAAGTATTGATCTCAGACATTTGGATAATTTAAGAGCAGAACTTCAAATAAATTTTGCTTTATAGACAACACACAACCCTGATCTCATCTAATGTCAGCTGCATCTGCAAAGTTACAGAAAACAGAAGTGATTTGTGAAAATATTCCCATTCAATGCACGTTTTTCAAGAGTTTGTTTAAATTTCTTTTTAAAAAGAGTTCAACCTGAAATCTACCGGTACATTGCCACATTGATTTCCTTTTGCTGAGATAATTCTGCAGTCTGTACATGTATTTAATGTATGCTTTCAGCAAATCATTACTTTATCTTATCAATGAAAACAGTTGTTGTCTCCTGTGTTATTAGCTTTACCAGATTAGACCCTTTAGAGTCTAAACTAGCCCTCTGGGTTTTTTTTCTCTATAATTCTGCAATGTCAGTGGGATGAAACAAATTTATTAGCTTCTGGTTCTGAGAAAGTTTAAAGTTATTCCATTACCGAGAAACTATACTACTGGCATTATGCTCCCTTTAACTATATGACACTGAGTTTGCTTCATTTCATGTCTTTTTGACCTCTAATATCATGAACAATTATTTGTCTTGAAGCTGCTTAGTGCTCTCCACTTTGACAGCTTGTTGTGTCAGTATTGCCGTGCAGAATAAAGGAAATGTTCTTACCTTTTTTCCTCCCTGTCACATCAGGAAATTGTAAAAAGAAGAAGAAGAAATGTAAATATCTCAAAGAGCAAAAAGTTTTCCCGCAGTAAAAGCAAACAATATCTCATTATATATGATTTTTTAAAAAGGGGACATTACTTACATGCTGAACACTAAGTCCGAAAAATTACAACATAATGCCACAAAGATGCACAAAAACTGCTTCATGTGATTATATAGGAAGTTATGACCCTTCAGAACATTATTTTTTTTTAAAACCAACTTGCAGATTATTTCTAATCTGTCAACTACATTGGCATGTCTTTGACTGTTGCTGAGGAGGTGGAGCAGGTTCTCCTCCAATCCCACGATCAGCAGTTCAGTCACTGGCTCTGCTTCTCCATGTGCCGAGGTGCCCTTGGGCAGGACACTAAAACCACAACACGCTCCAAATGGTGTGCGAGGCACCTTGCATGTCATGTGTGCATGAGTGTGTGAGTTGAAAGCAGTGAGACGATTTACACTGTGAGAACACTCTTCATACAGTCGGGATATCAGGTGACACTGTAAACATGATCCACATGTGGCAGCTGAAACTTACATAATGCTTATAGCCCGGCAACAAATACCACTGAGATTGACTCGGTTTCAGGAGATGTGGAAGACACTGCGACATCTCACAGTGAATCTTCAGATTATTTCAGACATGCGTCACGTACAGAGCGGCACTGCGTCGCTACTCACCTCTCTTCATCCATTTTCTTCTTCATCATGTCTCTCCTCCAGGCCGGCATTGATGCCAGCCGCGTTGCCTCCTCTTCAGCCTGTAAGCACACAGGGAGGTCCGTAGAGGGACAGAGATAAAGGCCCAGAACAGTCAGTAATGTCGTTTCACTGTCACTGCAGCCCTGCTTTACATCACCTCAGGTCCAGTCAGACAGATCAGTGTCCAACAAAGAAATGGTTGGTCGGATTTAAGCTGCACAGAATTTTAAAAACATATATTTGGTTAAAAATAACTGGAAGCTGTCTTGCCACTTACATACCTACATATCCTTACTCCTTGGCCTGCCTCACCTTTAAATGAATGTAAGCCTCTTATTATAAATTGCATTGGACCTTGAGTGAAACTTTTGTGTTTTCTGATATCACAGGTTCGGCCAACTGTTGATATTTATTTGAAGACATCTCTCCAAGATCAGAATTATTAATAAACCTCAGACTGCATGTTTTGTTGCAAGCTGATGGAATTGTTTTGACATAGTAGAAATTAGTTTGTTCCCCTTGCTTTTTCCCCCCCTTCCACTGTCCCAAAACTTGTTTCAGTTTAACACATGACTCTGAACTGCCCGCAGGCGTTAATGTGACTGTGTGTGATTGTCTGTTTCTCTGTGTTGGACCAGTGACTGGACCAACATATAATCTGTCTTTACTCATAATCAGCAGGCATCAGCTCCTGAATGAAGCAGTATAGGCACTGAATGGAGGGATGTTAGCAGTAATTGAAGTGGTAAGAGCTTTGAAGAAACAAAGAAATAACAGTATCTGTTAAGAAGCTGGAAGACTTCTGACTCACTTGTATATACAGCAGATATATCCATGTTATAATTTCCCCCAAATTACAATAGAATTCACATCCAAGTTGCAGTGAGCACTTCTGGAAATACAGTCTCGAGAAGTCATCCAATAACGTGCTAGGACGAAACCATGTGGACAGAAAGTGAAGGTGGAAGGAAGATGAATTTTATGCTTTGATTGATTTTTAAGTACCCATGTTCCCCCAGAGTGATGGTTGGCACCTTTACTTTATATATGTAGAGAAAGCAACATAGTGAGTTTGTTAGAAAAGGATTCAGACTGTTATTTACCTTCTTTCCTGCTCCTGATTTACTGTTCCACACCCTTCATCCTAGTGAGAACAGTCCAGTTACTATTGCAAATGCATCTAAGTACATTTTAATATCTCTTTACTTGAGTATTTATTTTTTTTCCAACTTTTGATTTTTATTTCCTACAGTTAAATGCAAATATCTGTACTTTCTGTTTCTTGCATTCTTCAAATTGGCTTCTTCTTTGTTTTAACAACTGTGAGGATGATTCAGAGTTACAGTGAAGGGATCAAAACAGTAACATTTATCCAGACTGAAGGTGCAGGAGTTGACAAAATCAAGAATAATCAAGTTACAGCAGAAATGGTTCACAGTGAAACACTTCCTGTTTCCATGGGAAAAAAGAAAAGCTTAAGTTGAAATTCTTTGTTTTCTATAAAAGCCACTCACCTTATTACCTGTTTTTATAAAAAAAAAAAAAAAAAATCAAAAAAAGTAGTGTATCTGTGTCCGTACTAATGATTAAACTGGTAAACCCACACTGAAACATATAGTATTACAAATTAAATCCCTCATAAATCCCTGTAAGACATGGCACGCAAACACCAGCACAAAGAAGAGAAAACCCCTGCATGAAACAGCTGATGTATTTTATACATACATACTATCAACTTTCAGGTTTTAGACAATTGGCTCTCATGGGGGATGTAAACACTGAGCCAACCCCATTGTGTAAAACTACTAAACATAGCTACAAAAGCAAACAGAGCTCACAATATACGTTCTTCAACTCTGTTTGAAATAAGAGTGAAATAAAGCCATTTAAGTGCAAAGGACAGATCCACTTGATTGATGTGCACAAACAGTAACCAGATCTTTTTTTTTTCTCTTTGGGGCTGTAACAGGAGGTGGAGCAGGAGCACAGAACCATAGCAGCCATCTTGCATTTCTTATCCTCGCCTGATAAGATACATTACTCCTTTGCATTTCTTTTACTGGTGGATTTCACTTACCTTACCGAACACAAATCCAGGTAAGTTTATCTACGAGGTTAATTTTTAATGATTCCCTTGGGAATTTCAGATCAACAAAGTGGATGAATATTTGCTTGCTTTGGTACAATGTTGAAAATATGTATTGAGTTTCTCATAGACTATTTGTGACGCAAGTCAAAAGGGTTTTTCAAAGGTGCAGTATTTTTTTTATATGTTTGTTTTATTGTCATAACTACTTCATACAAGCAGCATTGCAGCCACGTTTATGTTAAACCAGTGACGTCCTGAAGCTCCTCCTGTGACAGTGCAAACGGCTCATGTGGATCATGTTGCATCACTCACATTCAACATGCACACAGCTGTCTGGAGTAATGAACCAGATCAGTGATTATAAACTTCTGACCTCTGACCTCCTCGTGGTCAGGTAACAGCGTTATCATGCCTCCTTCATTTTCGGAAAGGAATAAGTGTTTTTTTTATTTATTTAAAAGCAATCAATGTTTACAACACGTCACACATCTGAACTGATCAATTGCTGAATTTAGCAGATATTTATTCCCTCTGCTTGAGGTTGTGTTTTGGTTCTTTTGTTGTGCCAATGGATTGTATCCATGTGAGTCACAGTGTTGTTGATAGCGTGAGCTCAGCAAACATTGATAATAGATGGAACAACAATGCTTCTCAAAAGTCTCTTTTTATTTCGGGTTTCGACCGCTTCAGTAGCTGGATTTGTCTGAAAAAGAAGTCCTCTGTGATGACCATTCATATTTATCAGGTCAGTCTTGACTCGTTGGGTTTGATAGAGGTTTTCATGTGCCCACTATTTAAACAAGTGACTTATTTTCAAAGTGACAATATCAATTTAACTTCTTTTTAATATAGTATTTCAAAATGTGTCCATGTTCAGGTCTTGTGCAGTGAAAACTGTGCAGACTAAAATTTTTATACCTGATTTAAAATAATTGTCATGTCCAATGTTCTGTTTCTCATTTACAAATTCACCTGATATGTAGTAAATATATTCAATCCTACATAAATGGCTGCAAGTTTAACCTGCTGGTCCCCTTTTGAGCTTTGAGTTGATGAAGATTCACTGTAAACGCCTTACGCTTCCTGTAAGCCACAGATAGCATGTCAGCGGGTGGTGTTAAGAGGGTTATTTGGAGGTAATCTCAATGCCACAGAACGGACACTACGTGGTTCTTCACAAGCCTCACAATGGAGAATCACACATTTATGAGATGTGTGCTTCTGTGGCACAGTTGAAGCGTTCATCCCCAATGCAACCTTCAACATTTAGAGAATTTTCTTTTAGAAAACCGATGAAATTTAATCACAAAAATGTCAACAAACTTTATTCTAGTAGCAATGTAGAAATCAAATAAGAAATTCAAATTATTAATGGAAACTTTGCAAATCTGGGCAATACACTCAAATTATAGAGTAACAAAACAATGAAATAAATGTTACGATGTTTGAATTTTGGTAGCTGATTTTGAAAGGCACACAAACAGGAATGCACAAATTTAAAACCATGGAACTTTTTTGAGACATCAACCAGGTCTGGACAACAACAAGGAAGTCATTAAAAACTGCCTGGCTGTAATTTCTAGCAAATTTGTAAAGATATAAGTGAATCTCCTGCCATTTTATACCACTTTCAGACACATTAACATGGGATAGGTGCTGTGTGTGTGTGTGTGTGTGTGTGTGTGTGTGTGTGTGTGTGTGTGTGTGTGTGTGTGTGTGTGTGTGAGTCTGTGTGAGTCTGTGTGTGCCAGGTGGGGGGGGGGGGGGGGGGGGGGGGGGGGGGTTACCTGTAAGAATTTACTAGGTAAACAATTGGGAGAAAGCATGAATATAGAGATGGAACTGTCACTTGTGTGAGGTATACATTTGTATAAACGTTCATGTATTGTATGAAAGAAGAAAGCATACGTTATTAATTCTTTTGGGAAAATTCTTTCTCTGCATTTAAACGCCGTTTTCGTAGGTTTACTGCAGACTTGTGTTTCACTGCTGCAAATGAAGCTCATGAACTGATTCAACACAAACCAACATGCTTCGGCTCTCTGAAAGTGGTCCAGGCAATTATTTACTACTTGAAATGGGACTGACATGAAACCAAGTGTGCATAGTTTTCCCTTTGATGTTCAATACAAACATGATCAAAACAACATGACTTTTATGGCAAATAATTTTCTTTTAAAAACCAGTTATAACATGGCAATCAAGCGTTCTTCATTCAAAAGGCTCTTGGTTCAAAACAATTCAAAATAGCTGTAACAATTGTAACTTTTGTATCAAAAGCTCTCTTTTATCCACCTCAGCATATGAAAAAACTTAAGTCAGTGCAGCTAAGTTGAAACCCTCTGCGTTGCTGCGGTTAAGTCCTTTATGTGACATGGCCCTAAACACTGACACACCAGATTAGCTGTCTCAGCATGCTTCACCCTGCAGGTTAGTCTCACACACTGTGCTCTGGATGCACACACTCTCAGGCTGTCCTTTCACTGTTCCCTTCACCCACGTCAGTTTTCAGATATCAAAAAGCTCAGCCTCTTTTTCTTTCCAAAAAGCAAAGCTACGGTCGATGTATCTGATGATTTCCTCATTACTGAACTCCTTTAGTTCATAGATGACTTTGATAGTGTCTTCACTGCGCTCATCTCTGGGTGGAGGCTGATCAACACGAGGTTCCTCTGTGAATTTAACAGTGACAGGAGGGACGTCTTTCTTTAAATCTGATCCTGAGCTGTCTGTTGTGGCCTGAGGTGTCTTAACTTTTTCTTTTACGTCAGCAGATCGTCCACTCTGTGTGTGATGCTGCTCTGAACTTTGACCATTAGAGATCAGAGACTCATTTACTAACACCTGCTCCCCGGGTGTAATTTTCTCCCGAGTACTCTCCTGTAATGACTTGTTTGTGGGGTTTTGCTCTCGACACTGGACTTGGTCTGATAAACCTTCCTTAGCTTCATGGCGCGATGCCGTGATGTCTGACTGTGAAGCTGATGTGTGCGGTTGTGGGGGAGATGCAAGTGGTGTTGACTGTGTATTTGGAGGTGGGGCTGGAGGATGGGTGGTGGGAGGTGGAGGTGGAGGATGAGAAGGTGGAGGAGGGAGCGGTTCCTGCAATTCCATGATGGACATGTCAGGAGACATAGATTGGAGAGAAGCTGTCATAACCCCCCCGCCTTCATGTGCATCTCCAAAGTACTTAAGCTTTATGTCCTCAAAGCCCTCTGCCCAATCCCGCCTCCCTCTCTCGATGTCCTCCATCACCTCCTTGTGAAACTGCCTGATGACCTCCCATTTATGGCTGCCGAGACGGTCAAACATCTCATAGCACAACAGGTGGCGGAACTTCCGCTCGCTACGGGACATGCTCATTTCCAACAACTGAAAATATCCCAGCATGAAGAGGTCTAGCGTTAGGCTTTCATAGTTCACAGGCGCCCCGTTGATATGTGGCAGGAAGTGCTCGGGCCAGTAGATCATCTGGGCACGACTTAGTCTGCGAATCTGACGTGTCGGCACCTGGCTCATGATTGTCCTCCAGTGCCCGATCAGATTCCCGACTACCTGTTTTGACTTCATGAACAGGAGGAGTTTCTCGTCTTCGCTCTGCATCTCCTCACCAATTTCTGCACTAAACTGGCTGTAGTCCTCCCAGTCCACCCCTAAATGATTTCCTTTTCTGCCACTATATTTAGTCCGATATGATTCAGAGATGGTATACTTCCGCCAGTGTTCCAAGAACAGGAAAACAATTCTTTCTTTCCTCATTTCAATGCATTCCTGGACGTAGCTTAAATCTGTCTGTACCTCCAAGCTCCTCGTTAGTTGATCATGTTTTAAAATAGGATCTTCAGAAAGAACCTGATTAAACTGCTCAATGTTATTCGGAGCCATCATCTCAGAAGGTAGATAAGTCTGGGGAGCTTTAGATGCAACAATAACTGGTTCTTCAACAAGCGGTAGGACTGATTCCTCCACAGTGGGTAAACCTCCATTGATATTGGACGTAGAAACATTATCATTATAATTGGTTTCCGGTTGATAACTTGACTCACTTATCACAGGGAGTGACCTCTTGCGTTTGTATACCCTGTTTGCTTGGTTATCTGCTGCCTGCGAATTATTCTGAATTTCATAATTGGCCTTTAGGTTCTTCACTGAAACACCACATTGCTTTATTTCGTTCTCCACATCCTCCCGCGTTGAAAAGGACTGAGAGCGTCCAATGAAAGCTGATCCTGCTGGTTGAGGCTGACTCGTGCTCACATTCCTTGCCTCTCCTTGAGGATATCCAGGACAAATTAGATCCAAGATGTCTATCTCTTTGCCTCCCAGGGTGGCAAGCAGAATGGCCATGCTCTTGAGGAGGTTGGAAATCCTGCTGCACCAGGCAGGAAGGTCTTCAGCTTGACCGTGTACTTGCTTTGGATTTACTGAGAAGTGTCCGTGACTGAGGGCAGCAGAAACCGGCAGGAGTTGGTGAAGCTCCCGCTCCAGTTCTTCCAGTTCCCTCTCAACCTCCGACACCTTGTGCATGACCTGCAGGTTCTCAATTTGCTTCTCGATTCTGTTCAGGTCGGCCTCGGTCATGAGTTCCCCGAATGGGCCCAAAATGGCATTGTGGACGTGAGAGTAGTGCCACTCCTGAGGCTGGTAGTGCCCACTTGAAGCAAACTAAATTAGAGGTCAAAAGGGACCGATAGAACAAGAAAAAAAAGGGGGGGGGGAGGATTCCTTCAGCTCGAAGTTTCTGCTTTGAACACACCACATGCTTTAGTGCAAATCCACCCTAACACACAGGATTTACATGGATTTAGTGGTGCAATGGCACTGCCTCCTTATAAGCACAAAACTTTGTAAACTTAAATCAAAGAGGGGAGTCTTATGTGATGTGTTATAGGATCAATATTGCAATGAGTAGAATGCAATTTCAGTCAATGGAAATGATTTAGGGTAATATGTTGAGTACATAATACAGTGAGATCTCTCACATCTGTACTTGCATCTTTGTCCCTTTTCCATCATTTTCTATTAGAAATAGCCACACAAATGTTTAGGATTCAGATTAAGCTGCCATTAGATGGTTGATTTATAAGTTTATTTTTCTGTAATCGAGCACTGCATTACAACACATCTGTGTTACTATAAATCAATAATAGATCCTGGCACCAGTGCAAAACAACACTCAGCCATCACCAAACAGAAACTGTTGAAACAGCCAACCTGGGGAGGTCTTTCTGAGTGAGGACCTTATTTGGTTATTTTTAGTAGGATTATGATTGGTTTACTTAATGAGTTTTACATCGAAATAGCAAAAAGGAATGATATTTTTGAAAGGATTTAGTTGTTTTATGATGGGTTTTTAATTTTCTTTAATGCAGTGGCTATTACTGGTCGACCTGTAGTGTGAATGGGCCCAGCATCACACCACTGAATCAGCATGTAAGTACTTGGAGCCGCAGAACTCGATCATCGCAAACCAGCCCACACTGTGAAGCTTTTGGTCAAGTGTGTTAATGCTGTGATGGTCGTTGGAGCCAAGCGTTCAATTCCGTGCACTCCAAATTGCTTTGTATTACCAAGAGCTATCAACAAAATAAAACATGCACAGAGACGCCTACATTTAAAAAGCCCTCGCCCTGTCACATGGGGATTTGGAGCTACTGGATGATGACATTGATTGCAAGAAAACCAAAAAATTATTCACCTTTTTGTGTGTCTCTGTTTTCTTTACAGCCATATACTCATAGAATTCCTGATGTAGATCTTTGATTAATACTTTCATTACCTTCAACCAGCCAATGATGCCACTGGATCGCAACAAATAATGCATACATGTCAGCATCAGGTCACGAATAAGAGAAATTTCTCCCAGCTGGATCGTCCAGGGGTATAAGATTGCAATCCATGGTAGCAATGAATTATTAATCAGTCAATTTTAATTAATGAAATCACATTTTGCTACAGTCCATCTTACATTTCACAGAGCTGCCCAGTGTTCAGATTGCTTGAGTGTAAATGACCAATCAACACCTTTTCTAAATAAACATAATGTTACTACAGACTGCTGAGCAGGAGGAAAATACTTATTGATCCAGCAAAGCAATTAAACTGGTGAAGGGGGGGGGGGGGGGGGGGGGGGGCGGTGATGCTCATTTGACAACACAAACTCTTTGACTCTCACATCAAGAAAGCACGTTTGCTCCATAAACCTGTCAAATTGTACCGCTGAGTCGTGTCTAATGCTTCATCTCTGAACCGACAGAAATAAAAGAGCATGCAAAGTTACAAAAGCATTCACTGCTCAAACTGACACAACAATCCACACTCAAAACCGCCTTCGAGCTATCCCCTTTGTTTAATACAACTAAAATTATTAGATCATAGTCTCACAAATGGGATAGCTTAGACACAACAAAACATATTCCTCAGCCTTGTAATGCCACTCTTACCTTGCGCTTGTGCTGCTCCTCCTCCTGTATCTTGACCTGAAGCTTGCGCACCATCACCTGCCTCTTCCACTCGGGGATGGCCTTGCCCTGCTCGTCATGAGTGGGCACCAGCCCCTCCACGTCCCCCAGGCTCGTCTTCCTCCCCGACTCGACACTCGGCCCGCCGCCGCTGTTCCCATTGATCACAGAGTTGGAGAACAATTGCTCATTACTTGCCGAGGTTGACATGGTCCTGGCCGATCCGGAGCCAGTGGGACTGGGGCTGGGGCTTGGGGTGATGGGTGGGGAGGTGATGGACGCATTGCAGGCTGGAGGAGGGGATGACGGGTTGGCTGGCGGGCTTGAGGATTGGGTCTCCGGAGAGGCAGTGTTTTCCTGGAGAGGTAAGACGACAAGGGAGTCACAACAGTGGTGGATTTTAGCCGGTTCAGGTACAAATAAGCGCGAGGGAGCGAAGATATTTGAACATGACAATTACCAAAAACACTTTCACTTGTTTGCCTCCAATTAAATTCTGATTACAGCCATGAAGCAAACTTTAATGAGGGATTGACTGATCAACAATGATGAGGCCTCACAGGCATGTTAGTAGATATCTAATTGCTCCTTTGACAATTTGATGTCCTGTCTTTGGTGAATTCATTTAACAGCATGTGACATATGTGTGCATTTACTGCTGCAGTCTGTGAAACAAGTACACTGATGGGACAGGAAAGTGGTGCAGGACGGCAGAGGACCTACATTGCTGCCTGTGGGTCCACTGTTGGAGAACACAGTGGTGTAGCCTTTACTGTGAGGCGTGGGCTTGAGGCTCTTCCCCGCTTTGATCTCTGCCAGCAGCTCTGAGTTGTCGCCAGTGGGGGACATCATGTTGAAAGATTTTGTGCCTGCAGACAAAAGGAGAGAGCAGACGAGTGAAACCGGGCAGAGAGACGAGACAGAGGGAGATAGAAGCAGAGAGAGTGAGAGACACACTCAGAAAAGGAGAAGATGGCATTTCACTGTTAAATATTTTATCCAATCAGCTGGGTAACAATGCTGACTTGGAGCGTGTTGGACAACGACGGCAGGTCATTATTGTATACCGAACCGCTGTCTTTCAGATAAAAACTGGATATGTTTCTTTGAAGATGTGCTTACGTCAATTGGGCATGTGCCTTTGTCCCTCTTGGGGCAGTATGTCTGCTTAAGACATGTTTCACATAAGGCAACAGTTGAATCAGTCTGGAGGGGGAATTAAAAACTATTTCACCACAGTGAGTCCACAAACTTTCTGTAGATGTTACGTGACTATACCATGGAGCAAAGTTGAGGCTGAACTTTTAAAAGTGTATATATTCACCTATATTAACCTGAATCTGCTTACTGCAACGAGGGTAAACTACAAATGATCTGCATTTGTTTAAGCTGTTAAAAGAGAAGATTACACAACGTTTGAAGTCACAATGGTGTCTGTACAACCACTGTAATATCACTACATGAATATAACACATGAATAAGACACTAATACAGTCAAACATAAAGCGTAGACAGATAAATAGCAGCTTATTTCACCACCGTTTGCACAAATACTTAATAGAAAATGCCCACATTTAATCTGACAAAGAGAACAATCAGCTATTACAGCAGCTACTTTTTTTTTACAGCATTTCAACGGCACATGAGTTTGCCTGAGCACACAGCCGGTGGCCACCTCACCTGTTTGAGTGAAAGTAAACCTCCAATACAGTGAATATCCTCAGTCCCTCATTGTTCACTCATTCTCTACTCATTCAATGGGGGGAAAAAGTCCTCCCGTAAAAGTGTTCCCAGTTGAAGCGACCACAAAGGTCTAGTTGGACACAAAGAGTGGCTTAGCGTGCCACCCCTTCTGACTCACCCCTTCTCTCTCTCTCTCTCTCTCTCTCTCTCTCTCTCTCTCTCTCTCTCTCTCTCTCTCTCTCTCTCTCTCTCTCAGGGAGGAGAGAACCGCTTTCTATTAAAGACCCATCATCGCAGTTGGGGGAAATCTAAAGGAATCATCAGTAACTGAAAGTGACAGCGAGCCATTGGCAAGCCGGCCAGGAATTAACGTGCACACACACGCGCACACTCACACACACACTCGCACACGATCAATCCGCAGCGCGTCAGTCCACCCGGCTGGACCAATCCTCACTGTGGCAAAGCTGACCCACAGCTCAGTCATACATGCATATAGTCACACCTCACATTTTGTGGATTATGAGAGAGAGAGAGAGAGAGAGAGAGAGAGAGAGAGAGAGAGAGAGAGCGAGAGAGAGAGAGAGAGAGAGAGAGAGAGAGAGAGAGAGAGAGAGAGAGAGAGAGAGCGAGAGAGAGAGAGAGAGAGGGAGGGAGAGAGAGATCTATCTTCCTTGCCCACAACCTTTTCAACAATGTGCTCTCTTGTATAAACTCAACTCTGTGGCCATTAAAAAGCTTTTGGATCAAACAACAACAACTGAACTTTGACTTACTCGTGGCAGCATGTGACAGTTCTTCAAATCCAAGCACATTCACTCAGCCCACATTGCCACTTATTGTAATTAAAGCCTTTCTAAAACCAACTGTCTTGAATCGAAAAGTAACTGAACAAGAGTCATATTTATAAATTGTAGCTCACCTTCACCCATTTTTTTTTCCAAAGCAAAGCTTCAACACACATCTTTACCAGATAAACTAAAACAAATACACCTGAATGATTTGTTGTACATTATACAAACACTTGATGAAATGTATTTCAGTCAGGTGGTATGCCTGTGCTGGGTGAACTAATGTTTAGGGTTGGGGTGTGGATTCAGTGTAAAGGAGGCTGGAGAACATTTGACAAATAGCTCCTCATAAAAGACACTATTGAACAAAAGTTTTTTTCTGCTCTGGGCCATAGCTTTAAAAGCAGCCGAGCTCTAACTTCATAAGTGTCTGACAATACATTAAAAGAATAGTGGCCCTTTACCTCCTGCTCATCTGTAGAAAACAATTGATAAATTCTCACAGTCTGCAGTGTCACGCAAACCTTTTTCAATCAGCCACCTGGTTTGTTGCTGTCGTTTCAGTGATTGTCTCAGTTGTAAATCCAATTCAGTTGTATACTTCTTTCACATTTGCTCTCCAGCAGAGCAGGGGGAGATCCACCGTCTCCCCTGCTACAACAGCATTTCTTGTCTGCCACCTGTTTTGTTGCCGTCATTTCAACAAGTGTCCAAGCTGTAAATTAATCCAGACCCTAACCCTAACCCTCAGTCTAAGAGAGAGCTACTGGCTCTTAATTTTTACAACCAACAAACTACCCGTTTATTACCTGATTAATGCTGTGGCACACATCAAGCCATTAGTGAGCACACACGTGTTCCTTTCGCTCTGAGTGGTTTATTGCTGTCCAGCCATTCGGCTACACAAGGAGGATAAATAAACGAGACAGATGTGTATTGATGAGTGAGGGATGCAGATAAAATACCGTAAAGAGGTGCCTAAATACAGTAATTAAGAGTTTACAGCTTAATTGATGTGGCTGTTAATTACCGTGCTCTGTTTGGCCATATTATACTATAACTGAGCCTTCACTTAAATCATTACAGTAAAGAGCCGGCACATGGGCTGACACTCATGACAGAAGGCCTCATACTAGTTGATATTGAATTATTTCAATGATTATTATATCTTAGTCTCATTTCATACACGTGCTTTAGTTTTTTCTATATTTATTTTGCTGCAGTGGGCTGTACTAGTTGTTAACTTGTGTTTAACATCCTGTGCTGTATTACAGCCGTTAATAACTATTTAATTAATTAAAAACCGACGCATCAGAGGGTTTAATCCGTCCTGCCGGATAACTTTCCTTGTACTTATTACGAGTGAAGGAGCCTTCGCTCCAAAGCCACACGTCTTCTTCATCATCTTTCAGCTGCTCTTCCATCGTCTGCCTCAATCACACCCTCAAACCCGCCTCCTCCACTTTAACATCACCCATGTCTTCTAATGTATCTACAGTCTCTCCTTAGCACTCGTCCAAACTACCTCAACATGGCCACTCTCACTTCATCTCTAAACTTCTCTGCTGTCTCTCTGATCAGTTCAGTTTTAATCTATCATGATCAATGCGGATGAAAATCTCTGCACATTATTTAATCATTAAAAGCGTTTAACATAGCAGATTATTAATTCTGTGAGCCTGCCGCTTTAAGAAGAAAGGCACAGAATTTACTACAGTAGGCGTCTGCTTTTGTTTTCTTCTTCATCTTTTTCTTCATCCTCTTTTTCCTTCACCAAATTTTGTTGAAAACTGGACCACATACACAACAAGTCAAAGGCAATTTGGGAATAGCGTGTATTGACTTTTGGTATCGATTCCGCTCAGCGTTTCCACAAAAATCCCCCAAAACATTTTTAAAATAGTGTGCCATGAGATTTGTTAATGATTCCACAAAAAGTAGTGGGCAGACACAAACTTTCATCTGAAACTTCTGGTTACTTCCTTGCAGTAGTTATTAATATGACTCAAATATGTGTTACTGCAAAGAAAATAATAAATAACTACACAAAATGTTACCAGGAGTACAAAATCCTGGCTCTGGAAGCTGTTCCGAGAAATCGGAACAGCTTCTGTGGCTTTTGATGATAATCAATAACGTTTACAGTTCATTTTTCAGGTTAAAGGTGACACCCAGCAGCTTTTGGACTCTATCGGTGCAGCCACTCAGACTATGTGCTCATACCTTTTACCATAGGTTGGCTTTGATAATGTGGACGTGGAGTGAAGTAACTGCTCATAGAAAACAGTAACACAAAACAGATATCCACATGCAAAGCTGAGTGCGTGGGGGCCTGCTGGTTTAGCCAAAGCAGCGGTTTGCAGTCTGTACTTACTCTTGGTCTGTTTATGTGCAACTCCCTTTGCCTGAGAGGCAGATTGATGCCCGCCTTGACAGAGCAGCAGTGAGGACAAACCGCGGTGGGCAAAATGGGAGGAAAACAAATCCAGAACAAACAAAAGGGAGAAAAAAAGGATAGAAAGCGAGCATGTGAAAGAAGGAACATGACTGACACAACATTATAGGAATAAACATGGAAGGAAGAGACCTGGGGGATTTTAGAACAGAACAACATTTAATTGAAAGTATGTTTTTAAAAGTTTTTATTCTTATCGCACATTAAACAAACGAAATGGTACCATTTGTTCCAGATTAGCCTTGCTGTTCCAGGTTCATGCACCGTTAACATGAATATCCAATTTTCCTTCTATTTTTATAACTTTCTTTTCATAACCAAGAATATCTTAATGCATTTAGCTATTTGTTCATTTTTGTGGAAGGATTGAGGTTCTCTGAATGATTTATGGTAAATTGTAACATATAAATTAAATTCACAAGCCTGTGTATCATTATCTCACTCATTTCTATTTGTGTGCAAAAGAACTAGTCCTATGTCTCCACAGAACGATTACTCTGTTTATCGTCAATTAGAAAATAGCACAATCTTTGTTAATTAATTTGGGATTGAGCACATTTTCCATTTAAGAATTAGGAATTATTTCCATTGTGTATTTTAGTAGAGTCCAAAGTGAAGCAGTTGTTTCAGTAAAGTAATCTTAAAATGTAATTCTTGAAGTTGGATTGGCATTGGGTATATTTCACGTTAACGGTTCACGTGGGTTCAAGGTTGGACAAAAGGCTTTTTTTTGTTCTTCTTCTGTGGATATAGCAGAAATAATTTGTTCACCATAGGTGTATTTCCCTATAACTGCAGCAACGTGTATGTTGTCAGACTGCATCATCCAGGGCAACGGGGCACTTAAGGAAATGGCTGAACACTAAACCCGTTCTCAGGGTAATTGTAGCCCTGCATCATTAATTTATAATCTGTTATCAGGAGTAGCAGGGTTGGACTCCAGCTCGATCCAGTGTGATTACATTATGACCATCAATACCACAAGCTCTGCTGTTCAGGAAAGCTGACATAACAATATGCACTTCCTAAAAGACTTGCAGTTATTTTATTACGGGTTTCAGATGTTTAACAGCAGGAGAGGAAAAAAAAGTAGGGGAGTAAATCACACAGATATGTTAAAGTGTGGAAAATCGAGAGAGAAAAAGTTGAGACACTCACTTCCTGATGAGGAAGACGGACGCCTCTGATTGGTGGAGGTGCTGCCGGCGTTATTCTGGGTGGCTTGAGTCTCCGAAGGCAGTGGAGGAGGCGGAGGGATCGTTGGCATCGGATTGCTCGGGGGGAGTGGAGGTGGAGGAGGTGGCGGCGGCTGCAGGACGGATTCCTCTGTGGTGCCGTTTTCAGCAGTGTGAGCGGGGCTGTCGTTCGATTCCTCCAATAACACCGAACCCTGATGGAAGAGGCGAGAGAGATGAGGTCTGACCGGTCATGTTTATTAGCCATTCTATTTGATTGTGATCGAGACAAATTAAACACTTACGACAGTTGCACATTATCTAAAGAGTAATCTAACTTGTTATCCTTTCTATTATAGATCCCCAAAGCAACAAACAACAGCATCTTATAATGTAAACAAGCATTATGAAGTGCAGCATTCATCTACAACTTGCTGTGTGATCAGTGTGTGAGTTTGGTGGGGGGGGGGGTCAATGAGATTAAAGTCAAAAGTGGGGTGGCTCATGCTCCCACACCCCACACTGTTAGACTGTATTTAGTCAACTTCACTTGAACCACCACTTGAAGTTTGACAATTCAAAAGCACTTTTTCAGAAAGGGGATTTTTTTTCCCTCCATTTGTAAACTGTACTTTTCAATTAAACCCAAACTACCGGCAGTGATTTTGTCCAGTCTGAGCGTCCTGCTGGGTGGAGCATTGAATTGTTGCACTGGGGCAGATGAAAGTGTTTCTACTTGTCGTGGCCCCTCCCTCCACTTCCTGCTGTCCTTAATCAACTCATAAAGACACAATACCCTCTGCTAATAACAGATAATAAGCTCTAATCTCAAGGGGGTGAAACTGTGGGGAAAACATTGGGCAGAGGCCATCTGCCACTGTGAGTGATAGTACTTTAACCCCCCCCCCCACCGGCTCACGCCCCACCCGCCTGACACGCTCTGAACGCGTGCCACAACTCTGCTGGAGGCAACCTAACGGCCCGTGACATTTAACTCGACCCCGTCCCGCCTTTTATTCCTCAGACGCGTGCGCCTCATTGTTGCCCTCCCTCTGCTTCTTTCAAACCCCCCAGGGGGTTGAATAGAGGGGAGGGGAGGGGGGGCATAACCAGATGGGTCTTGGCAGCACGTGCCACTTCTGTTGATTAGCCGGCCCATCTGCGAGGGCTCCTCTGAGACCAGGAGGGGCCTCTCTCAGGCCTTAATTGGCTCAATGCGGATTATACCCCGTGACTCCCACAACACCCCCACTCCTGATACCGTCCAGATTACAAAAAAAAAAAAAAAAACATCTCCCCAGGGATCATTGATGAGAGTCTAACAGACTCACACATTCATTCAGCTGCTTGTGGAGGTATGTGGTATGTATGTGGCGGCAATTCAATAAAGAGTATTTTTCGTATCCACTAAGTGCAATTTATTATTAAAATTGATAATCGAATAGAATACTAATTCCATGAAAAAAATTTTTTGTCTGTATTTAATTTTCCTCATTACTGGGATGTGACATCTTTGGCCTGTGACAGCTACACTGTGTCTTTGCATCACTTATAGTTTGAAAAAGATTTGAAAAGGTTTGCCTGTCTTTTTTCACGTCACAAAGGATTTAAAAAAAAATCAGGTTGTTTGCTTTTCTGTGAGAATAAACCTTAAATGTTTCCTTGTTATCGTTATGTGCTGACCAGGTGCTGACCGATGTGTGACCTGGACTTTAGATTCACTCATCTTCTCCTTCTCCTCCTCCTCTGTTTATTCATTGACAATGTCCAGCTCACGCTCCCAGACAGTTTACACAAGGGGGCGGAGACCCAAGAGGAAATGGAAATGAGGGGGAAGTTTGCATCAGGTGGCGAACAAAAGCTCAAGAGAACACAAGATTATATAACGAGCCGAGTGGCAATGTATAGGCAAATCGAGCTGTAACCCAATGCCTGCGCTCCGTCATCCAGCCTGACCTCACCCTGAAACAGACCTTATAAGGAGCCGATGCTCACACAAGAACAGACGCCACAATAACAAAATACTATATGAATGTCTGTCCAGTCCTTCGGGTGTACCTACCCATTTTTCGAAGACGGTTGTAACAAATACTTTGTAATTGTACCCATACTTAAGTTCAATCTACACCAGGTTATCTCCTTTGCTACTTTTAAGTCATTAGATGCTACTGAGTACGTAAACACATTGTAGCCATGGTTATTTATCTCATACAAGTAAATTAAATTAAAGTTGCTGACAATGCATGTGGATAAAAATGTATTATACTTAATTAATAAGACATTTGTGAAAACTTTCACTTGATGCTTCTTCACATTCTTCCTACTTGTAGGTACTACTGAACTCATCAAACTGATTGACACCACATTTGGTTTTGAGAGAGTGCACCCTCATTAAAAGGGAAGTCATAGTAGCTGATGTAGCATCACCGTGAGTAGGATCATTATAATACTCTACTCGTACTTTTAGAATGGCAACGTGTGTGTCACAAGGTAGAAATAAGCTTTTTTTTCATATGCATTTGCAGAAATCACAATGTAAATTATGGGTTGATTTCTTGTTCCACCAGTGACACACTGAACGGGAACAATACTGCACATCCAAATGAACAAGTTTGTGTATTTTCTTTAGCTCTACCTCTTCATTGGGTGCCATGTTTTTGCTCCCGTGGGGCTCGGCCGTGTCGCTGCCCAGTGTTTTGTAGTAGTCCCCAGTGCTGGGCTGCTTGCTGAAGCTCCTCGACTTCCGGTTTGAATCCACGCGGCGCAATTTGTCGTGATGCTCTCCCGGTGTCAGCTGAATTATGAAAAAAAGAAAAAATGAAGAGATTTTATTCGCCACTCTTTCATCTGTGGCTATTCGGAGATAATACACTGTCTGTGATTGTAATGAAATGAGAGTTGTCAAATGTGTAATCGGTGGCTGGTCAGGGATTTTAAAGTTAACTTCTCATTTACAAAATGGCAAACTATGTATATTACTTATTGACTGACCATATTAGGGACCATTATGGCTGCAGCATATTAATTATATAGGTAATATGACATAATGCTATTTCGTGTGGCATTAATTACATGATTTGAAATAAATACAAACAGTAGTAGAGGACGTTAATTGACTTTGCCTTTTCCTTGTTTTTTTGTGCTTCTGACTTCTGCGCTGAACATATATGAAAAAAACAAACAAACAATAGTTAAGTTTATTATTGCATAACTTTCATTATTTAGTCTTTCATATTTAAAATGATGTAACTTTCAATTTGCACGAATGCATTGAAACCTAATTTTTTTTCTCGTTCATTCACTCTTTTTTATCCAAATATTGCATGTTGGCATTGCAAAAAGGACTATTTACTCTATTCAAATGTCAGTAAAACATTGCTGCTTCATGTAATGACTGAATGGATAATGGCCCTGAGGGTTCACAAAGGGGTTTTTCAAACTGATGTAAGTGAGACATGTCAGCCAGAGCAGGGTCAGAGGTCGCTGCCTTGACCCTTTTAGTTCAGCACTCTCACTTTCCATTCAGACATCTAACTCTCACAACCTGAGCTGCGAAGGCAGGATATTGAATTCACTATTTCAGTCTCACAATAATCACCCCAGCAATAGTGGATAAAGTTAGAGAGCATTGTGAGCAGCCACCATACTGTATGTGTGTGTGTGTGTGTGTGTGTGTGTGTGTGTGTGTGTGTGTGTGTGTGTGTGTGTGTGTGTGTGTGTGTGTGTGTGTGTGTGTGTGTGTGTGTGTGTGTGTGTGTGTGTGTGTGTGCGTGCCTGGGCGTAAATATTTTCCTAACGCAAAATAATTATTAATTGCCTTTATGAATTCCCTTGAAACCCTTTCTCACTTGAAATAGAAACAGTGTCCTACACCCAAATCATGTGTGAAAGTGAAAATATATTACTTTTACACAAACATTTAAAGACCAACTCCTGAAAGTATTAAAAGACATGCGTGCAACTGCCCTGTTTGCCTTTCAAATCCAGGCTCCAGCTTCAGATTTGTGTTCATTTACATCCTAATGCTTAAAGACGTCACAAGGACCCAGACAAGTGCAGGCAGATGTCTGAGGTTTGCCGTAATAATTGACAGCTGGCCCCTGACCTCTCCTATGCTGTGGTCTCATGTTCAGAGTTCCTTTTTAAGCCTGTTTAATAGTGTTGACTCATGTCTGGTGTCAAAGAAATGGTCCCTGAGCACTCATCAGGTGGGAGGGTAATGTGAGCAGGGGAGCGCTACAGATGGTTTGTCCTCCTCCGGGGAAGTGGGTCAACAATAGCAAATGTACAAAGCATTGTGCCAGCCCCCTCTCATCCCTCACTCAGACATAAACACACGCGGGCAGCATTTCTTCCCATTATGAGCATCTGTCTGTCAGCATGAAGTCATCTTTTGTGTGCTGGCCTATAGACGTGTCTGCGCACACATGCACGCACGCACACGCACACGCACACGCACACGCACACACACATCTTGCAATCCAATGCATCCAGCTAAAGTCGCCTTGATTTTAAGGTCATAGTTGCATGATTCATTGGAATATGGTCAGAAAATGTCCTATTGTGTTCAAATCACAGATTTTCTTGGTGTACCATAAAGAAATGCCATAAGCCAATTTGCAATGGCCATCCCTAACTGGGCCTCATAATACAAGAGCTATGAAAATACAACTAACGATGCAAACAATTAAAAAAAATATACAAAACCCACGAGATTATATAATATCCAGCACCAATTTAATCGTGATTGCATGGCCTCATTTAGACTACAGATTTCAAGCTATAAAATGCAACTCAAAGTGCTTCAAAAATGTTTGAAAAAACTTAAAAGACCAACTATTTGCAAGCATACATACAAGCACACATATACATGTATCAGTGCACCTGCATACACACGTGCAAATGTTCATAAGATCAAAATCCACAAAGATTTTAAACAGGATGTTTGTCATACCGACTATTGAGTCAAACTGAACGCATTGACATGAAGCATGTGGCTTTTGGAATACAACTTATCCATCAACAGTCTTGCATCAAAGCAAAGTAAGCAGGTAATGCACAGCTTTATATTCATTTGCATTACTATACAGTGGTACATCGCTTGAATTTGCTGAATCCTAAAGTCCACATGGCAGCAGCTCTCCTGTGAAGATCTTACCTTAGCGTCAGGAATCCTGCCTCACAGCTCTCCTCCAGCCTTTTCCACAAACCCAGTGGAGCACAGAGTGTATCTGTCACCAGATCCAGAGCTTCACCTCCTCTCCGCTCAGTGCTACACCTGTCACTCTACCTGGCCTCTCACTTTACCTCCAGGCCTCATCAATAACCTATTGAGCCGGCCACAGTAAGTGGCAATGATGTCAGACCAACCACTCCCTCACCCAGCCCAGTTCCTATGCAAAAAAACCCCCAATGGCCACGGGCGGTCCGAACTGTGGCCATGCAAATCCCCCAGGCTTTAGGATTACAAGAACAGTCTGGCCGTCAGCGCCAAGAATTAGCAACACAAAAAAAAAGTTAGGAGAGAATGAAGTGATTGTGAAGGAAATGTCAAAGTCCACAGACGGACTGAAGGATGACGACGTGAGGAATGAAAATGTAAAAACTATGAAGAAGCAGCGTTTGGAGAGCCGATGTCAAACATGTGACTTCAAAGCAAATGTAGACAAATTAGCTGAGAGAAGGCACCATCACTCTCTCTCAGACTCGGTTCACTTCGAACATTCAGCGGCTTTATTGCCCTGATTTCTGAACATCACACACTAACATTGGTCCATCTCCCCGTTACTAAGGTACCCGGGGGTAGATTGTTTTTCCCAGTGTATATGGTACACAGTGATCTTATTTATGTGTGTGTTTTTGTGCATGCATGCGCCTTGAGCTTTTGTTTAATTGTTAATGAGGGCGCGCCACGGGCCGGTCACCTGGGTACAAAGAGGAGAGGGGGCGGCACTAATTAAATACACTCCCCCCACATGGGTGAGGGCGCATGCGTGCTCATACGAACGCACACATGTCACCATGGAGACGATCTGTGGCAAGAAGACACTGTCACTACAGGCGGACACGAAAACAGCATCGAGCTGTGTGTTGCTGCAGGTCAGCTGTGTAACTTTTCCCTGCTGCTTTAAGGTAGAATTTAATATTTTCTGTCATTTTCTGTAAATTTGCAAGATTGGAATATCTTAGTGAGTTAAACATGCACAATTGAAACCGTGTTCGGGCAAAACCAAGTGTGATGTTGTTCATGTGACTGACTGACTGACTGACTAACAATTTTCACACATTAAAAGTGATTCTCAAGTGAGTTTCTTCATCAAATGATCAATTTACATTTTAGTTGCAACCCAGCAACCAGTTTTAGTACTTCACAGCAACCAACGATGATGCCGGTTTTAATTGTCGCTCCTTGTCAGCGCTTCAAACGCTTCTGAGTGATCTGTGGCCAGATTATTTACTGTAATTAAAATCAAACTCCTCACATCAAGCATCGCATGTGTCAAACCCACACAGGCGGTAATGAACGTCTTCCCTGGCCTCGTTAGCCACATGAACACAATAACATCATTATGGGCACCCAGACAAGGCACATTGTTCCAGTGGAGCTACAACTCAACTGATTAAGCACAGGGGGAAAAAAGCAACTAATGGCCAATTTGTCGCAAACAGCCAGTTCTTCCTCCTCCTTTACAGTATTGTTCCATATCACCCCAACATTTTGTCACCCTAAACTCAGAATAGTTGAAACTTTATTTGAATAAAAGGGGAGTTTTTACGCAACAAATAACTAACCACATGTAGGTGTTATGTTCTGAGTGTGTAAAGAGGTTTCTCTTCAGAGGAGTTAATGTTTACTCCTCTTTGAGGCTGTATTGTCTGTACCTCCTTTTTGCTGCTTTTCTCCACATGCCGCAGGTTGCTCTTGACCTTCAGGAATTCCGCTGGCAACGGCTCTTGAGGGGGCTGAGGTGGCGGGTAGCTGGGGGGAGGAGGGGGCATCGGGGGAGACTGCGGCGGAGGCGGCGGCGGGTAGGTGGGTGGCGGCGGTGGCGGCGGCGGCGGCGGAGTGGGTCTGGCATCGACGGACGTCTCGTTCTTTTTGCGTCCGTCAGAGCCGATGTCCGGGTTCAGCATGTCCATGTATGCCTGCATGTCCGATATGGCGGACTCCGACGCACCTGAAACCCAAACATGTCGCACTGCTGTTGTGAAGTCAACACACAAAACACCTTTTCCTCCTTCTCCCAACACAAAATGAAAACATGATCAGGAAACATGACTGTCAGACTCTGCATTGAACACAAAGTGTACTGAAAGACCACTAGGGTGCAGCACCAGTATGGCAGGCCCCCTGCGGCACCATGAAAGACCTGTTGCAGGTCAATAGTGAAGCCATACACTTACAGCAGACAATCCAGTATGTGAAGGTCCAGGGTAGATTGTGTGTGAGTGAAGAGAACACAGCTTCCTTCATTAAAAGTTCCCACTATTATGTGATGGTAAATATATTTAACTATCGAGCTCATCATCAGAATTTGGCATCATGTTGAGCTCCCTGACACACTGAGTGCATTTCCAGCGTGGATAAAGTTGCAGACCTGTGTGTGCGACTGTGTTCAGCTGCGCAGGGGGCCCTCGTGACGTTGTCAAGCTGCTCCTCTTCTCCCCCGTGCTGGACTGGCTGGAGTTGGCTGAGTCGTAGTTGGACAGCGAGCTGGACGGGGAGCCGATGTCGAAGTGAGGCGCCTGGCTGGCGGGGGGCATGGTGGTGTTCGGGGAAGAGAGGCCCGAGTCTGGCTGCTTGTACTCGAGGTCGGTCGAAGGGTCCCGAGACAAGACGCGGTGCTCCACACTCTGTCGGAGGCAGCAGGTCACGCATACAGCTCAGTTATTTAATCAGAAATATCTGCTCCTAATTAAACATTTAATGTTAAAATACAGTGTTGTTTTGGAAGACAGATAAATTAGTTCCTAATATGAATCCTGCACATGCTCAGGCATCACTTCATAAATCCCTCCACCTCGTCGTCTCTAAAGACATGCATAAGGAGAGCACAGCGCACTAATGAAACTTCTCACAGCTGATCAAAAGTCACAGCGGACCTTTGGCTTTTCCCACAGCGCAACACTCAATTGGATTAATGTCCCTCATGGGAAAGACGACAAGAGAGAGGAAATATGTTTCCCGTATGCCACAGAGAGCAAGCGGTGTGGAGGAGTTGTTATTCTTCCAGCCACTCTGGGATTTCAGTGGTTTGAGGCCACAGAGGCACCTGCTTGTCAAATATGTGTACTTGTGTTAATGAGCTGGGAAACGCTGCAGTCGCTCAGTGGCTGGTAGTTATCTCTCCAGCTCAAGGGGGGCTGCAGCTTTAACTGTCAAAGAAAACCTCAATAAGACATTTTTATCATGTAAAGCAGAAATGGGAAACAGCCCATTGTTTTCATCCTTAAAGCATTTTTAGAGAGTAGGTGTGTCGCAACGTTGTTATAAGGTCTCAGAAGTGATCTGCAGCATTTCTTTAAAAGCAATTTATAGGAGCTCTAATTGAAATAGTCTTTTGGCCTGGTTTCAACACAGTTTTGTAACAGTCGTATAAACTATATGGAAACCCATGATGCTATGCTTTGTTTAACACTGAAGCCAAAGTTCACACTGCCATCTTTATGTTGAACAACTGTTCTTCAGTTCTGATGGCTGCTTTAAGGTTTCTTGTTGTGATGTAAAGCAGTGAGAGTCCCATGAGACCAATTAGTGGAATGCAAAGATAATAAGCTGCAAAGAGACAGAAATGTTGTAACTCCTATAGCTGTAGCTTGTTAACCTGTGCGATTTGTAGTCCTTTATGTTAAAGTAGTGTTCTTTGGTGCCTCAGATATTAATTTATACACCACAATATTTTCTATAAATGAAGTCTTCTGATGTGCAAAATCACCGTTAATGCAAAGATTCACAGTTGTGCGTCAATTAATCAATTAAAAAAAACTCTAATGGGCTTTATGCCCATTTATTACACATAGTAGTAAGAGATGTCAGGGACAGTGATCTCACCATGTTCTCCACAGTGCGCAGGTACTTGGCACACTGGGAGTGGCCGTTGTATTCTGCCAGGTCCGCTGCTGTGAAGCTGTCCTGGTCCTTAATGCCCAGATCCACTCCGTTAACCACCAGGATCTGACAGCACTGGAGGACAGACAGAGGTCAGAAGGCATGTCTGTTTGTGAATATGGTACTCTTCAATCTCTTGATTTTAACAAAACCTGTACTGCTCGAGCTGTTCGTCGGTGGGATTGGTCACTGACTAGTGTAACAAAACACCACACATTAGCTTACTTATCATATTCTCATGACTCCGAACTCAAGCATAAGACATGTCGTGCAGTGATGATATATTTGATCTGCGTGGTCCTCAATTTACAGGGTAACCAATTAGTCTGACGAAAAAGCCTTTCTGTTTTACAATCAAAACAAACGAGGAAATACTTCACTTTAAAAAAAAACAAAAAAAACCTGGAGGCCGCTGTAAGCTTGTTCTCAGACTGAGCAAGCTTTGTTAAGCCATCGGGGACAAATGCTTTATTTTAGCTTCTTAAAAATGTTTTGTTCAGTCAGGTCTTATGCAATGCATATAATCGTGTGTGTGTTTGTGTGTGGGTGTGTTTGTGTGCGTGTGGGGGGGAGACTTTGCATAATACACCCAACTTGGACAGTGCGGAGGTGTTAGTCAAAGCAGTAGGTTGGCTTGGTGGTGAAAGTCATATGCCTGAGGTCGGTCATTCAGAAGAGATGGGTACAAAATGCAATATTCATAAGCAAATATCAACAACTGCTTTGAACTGAGTTACGAAACGTATTCACTGTTTAAAATAGCAACTTGATCGGCATGTGTCTTTCTCTAATATGACCACAGATAACAAGACTTTGAATAAAAAGTCTTTTTCTGTGATATCACCTGAGTGAAGACAAAACCCAAACCCACCTCCAGTTCACCATTTTCTGCGGCGTCATGGAGCGGCGTCCCCCCCCAGTTGTCCGTGACGATCTCCCCCCCATGCAGCAGCAGCCAGCTGAGCACCTTTGCGTGGCCACGACTGGCTGCAAAGTGCATTGCTGTGGCTCCATCGTCGTCCCTGCCTGTCAGGCTGATCTCTGTGAAGCTCATCTAAAGAAAGAAGGGAAACAATGCACAGCTCACTGCATGACTGGTTTAGCTGCATTACTGGTTATATAAAAAGATTATTTTAAAGACGACAGAGTTTCTTCACCAGTCTGTTAAAAAAACAAAGTTCAATAATTGCCGAACAATAAAAAAAAAAAAAAAAGCCCCTTAGAATAAAATTCCAAATACTTTTAAGATCCCACTATAATGCTATCTCTGTTCATAAGTGAAAATAATGAACAATGAATGGTTCTTGATGCATTTGAAAACAACAAGTAAAGCCACTCGCCATGTACATTTATAATGAATTCATGAAATGTCTTACTTTCTAAATCCAATATGTTGGAATGCTGTACAAATAGTCAGTTGTTTTTCCAAGTCATTTCTGAATCCAAAGCAGAAGGACTGAACAACTTCATGTGTGCAGATTTTATCAGTTCGGGTTAAAATCTTAAGTTTGTTGTGGATCTCCTGTAATAAATGACTATAATATAAAGATTTCAGCAACATTTGAGTGTACCAGCCAGACGATGACAGTGTTGTGGCCCATTTGGGCAGCAGCATGCAGAGGTGTCATCCCGTCATTGGCTCTGATGCTCGGATCCGCCCCGCAATCCTTGACCAGGTATTGGACGACCTCCAGATGACCCTCCTGGCATGCCAGGTAGAGTGGTGTGGCACCATTCTTAGTTTGGGAATTAACAACACTGTAGGCGAATGAGACAGCAAGATAAAAACAACAAAGACATCGTAGTATGTATCAGCTATAAACAAACACCTGCTCCTACAAGTTTGGGTTTTAGCTTTAAAAGGCATCTCGGATTATATAAATGTTTTCCTTGATTTACAAAGAAAATGAGTGGGCGTGTCCGTACACATTGTCTGCACTTTAAACAAGAAAAATTGAAGCACATATTATAAGATACTGCCATCTGATCACTGCTTGTCTAACCTCTTCCCTGTCACATGGAATGTAAACAACACATCAGTGCTGGTGGTCTTTTCCTCGCCTGCTGAAGTGCAAGACAGTGAACCACGAGTTACCTCTTACAAAAGATTTAATGTGTGTCTGTGCCTGTGTGTGTGTAAAGTGGTGAATTCCACTAATAGTGAATAGTAAATTGTACAAATGTGTGATACACAGTAAGTGAAGAGTGTACGTAATTGATTTACATACAAGTCATTTCAACACTAAAACATTTCTCAGTGTGCTTTTGACTGAGGATATTATTTGTTGGTAAAATATACTGTTTGTTCATAATATTATGTTTTTTTCTTATCAGTGCTGACTCTTTTTTTTTTCATAAAAAACATCCATAAGTGCCTATAGGTTGAAAACAGACGTGCGCCCATGGCAGGAACATCAACACACTTGCATTTTGAGAGCCAGCAGCAGCGACGCCTAAACAAATCCCGCTCTTCTTTATTTTTGAACGCCCTTAACCACGCCTCCAATGCGAAACCTCCTCCAATGCCGGCGTCCCTCCTTGTCCCAGATCCCTTCAGACACAGCGGGAGGTCAGGGAGTGAGCGAGTGCTTCCTCGCTAAATCCCATAAGGTCGTACTTTATTTGGACTGTGACAAATGAGCAATGCGTCTCGTAAGAGGATTATCACTCCACTCGCTTTGCCCCACTTGTCTTGTGCTTAGCAAAAGTTTGCCAGTGGGCAACTGAGTCGGTGAAGAAGAGGTGTCGATGAGATGATAATAACAAGGAGCACATGTAGTGAATGAGGAGGCTGAGGAGGAAATACAACTGTGGGGAAAAGTGTCTATTTTATTACCAATTATATCCTTTTCTGACCTGAAATATGGAAGTGTTCTGAAGGATTTAGATTTGCTCCTGAGTGAAAACAATGTCTGAGGTGTTATCAGGAAGTGGGCAGATGAATGAACTATTCCTACATAATATTACTTATTACTACATAATACATTGAGGTTTATATTTGTGAATAATCCTGACTACAACATTTATGACATCAAAGCACAACACTGCCTTTGTCTCAGCTCTTTGAAGTGAAGAAGCGCTTTTGAAGAACAGGTGTAGGTTTCAACGTCTTAAGAAAGAGGTGAGCCTTGTGTGACAACACAGCCAGTGAGTGGCACGAGGGGCACTGCCTCACCGCGGAGAAAATACTCACGCTGATGTAGAAGACATCTGATATATTTCCAGTTCGGCACTGATGAGTAATTTATCTCAGCGTAATTGCCCCCCTCCCATCCCCACATGTACACGGCAACAAAGACCCAGGTAATCTTCATCACTATTAAAGTAATTGATGTCACACTAATGGCCTTGTTGCCTAATAAAGGCCTGTTGCCTCTTCACCGGTTCTTCCTGTATAAATAATGAGAAATGCCGTGGTTTTTCTAAATCTCACAATGTAAACTTATACCATAACTTCACGGCAGCAGAGCCCCAATGCAACCAGAAGATCCAGTTGATGTGGCTTTGTACACCTTGTGCTAAAAGTATCTCTGACTGGTATGTGTCAGGGTTTTCTTAGTTTAGAGGTCTTGTGAAACAGAAAAAAGTGGGGGAGGGAGGGAGGGAAGTGGGGGGGGGGAGGGGTTGTCCAACTCGTACCAAGAAGTTATTAAGGAGATTAAAGCTGAGGAAAATATGTGCAGCTCGGTCATTGGCTAATAGAAAAACCCAGCTCACTGGAAAAGATTAACGGGCTCATTCACACTCATTCTCTAACCTGGAGAAAATGTTGCTTTACTACTGTCAGATTTGGTTGTGCCTGAAAGTTGGGTTTTTTTCTCCCTTTTCTGTTTTTTGTAATCTATGTTCACACTGTGGCTTTTACTCTCTATCAATTCTTTAAAGGTGAAATGTTGAGTTGTTACTTGAAAATATTTTCATTCTAGAATTTATTAACCTGGAAATTTAGCTGTAGTCATTCTAGAATTCATGCAAGAGACGTAGTAAAAACTTCTGCAAATATAATTTATTGCCATTTGAGGTTTAGAAAGCTAATTTTCTGACACCCCCCCCCCCCCCCCCCCCCCCACAAAAAAAGAATAAATATAAAAGAGGTGAAGCCTTTTCAGATGTGTGTTGGAATTGAGGATCGGCATGACAAAGATCCTAATCTGCACTAATTGATTGCATAACCTGTCTGCAGCCCAATGTATTTGACCCTCTCACATTCATTCAGTCCTTTGTGTACCCAGGTTATCAGCACAGCCACAGTGCAGGAGGCTTTTTTTTCCTTTTTGCTTCCCTGAAAGTAATGAGTGAACGAGCCACCAATTCAAATGTAGCTTATAAATCCAATTGAAAAATATCTGGAAACAATGATGCATGTGTTGTTCTCATCGCGAGAGGATAGTGATGACACAATAACTGAAAGATGGATAATAGAGTGAGAACTCATCTGTGAGTCATAACCTCCCTAATAGCTGTTTGTTATACTTTTATGCAAATTCAACACATTTCATACACTAAATAGTTGGTTTAATAGCGGGTTTTAGTGGCTTTTTGATTATAAATACACTAATGCACAATGACGCGAAACCGAATATTTAACTACTCAGCCTATATATCACATTTAAAAACGTATAACATTTGAAATCAGACCCAGAATTTAAAAAAAAAAAAAAATCTGTTAAAAACTTAAAGCAGTTTCTGTAACAGCAGCTTTTGTTTGTCACCAACATGACAGAAATGTTTAGTTCACCCACACTGCAATACAATGGTTAAAGTTTGCTTTATTTTACTTTACTTTGTTTTATTATGCGCAACATGATCTCCAGTCTCTTGCGAAACTTAATCCCACCAGACTTTGGGTGAAAGTAGAAGACACCCTGGACAACAATCCATCACGGAGCAAAAACATGGAGGGGCAGGCAAATACCACACCGTCACTCCGAGGGGCAATTTTAGTCAAATGCATGTTTTTGGACCTTGGGAAGAAATTTGAAAATATACTTCCACACATTAAAAACATAGGATCCTGGATATTGTCACTGTGAGAAAAGGGCGCAAATCACTGGGTTTGTTATCATATAGTAAAATACAATGTAAATCATTTGCATTGTAATTTCATAGTAATATATAAGAACAAACCTAAATGTAAGGGTCATAGAAACCATGGGCATTGAACATTAAAATAAAGTCATAAGTTTTCATTTATATATAGTCTTTGCCAATTAATAGTTTATGTTTATGCTGTTATTGTTGATCTTTAAAACATAACATTTCACAAACAGGATGGATTTATCATTCTATGTATACTATACCAGTTTATTTGACATTTTTACCAGATAAGATTCAAAACATCACGCTAACTATGTACTTCTTGTGCCAATGCACTTGTTTTGATGTCATTTAAAGCAGCTTTAAACCCTTTATATTGTTTTGAAGACACCTTCAAAGGAGGCCTCCGGAGGTTTGTGGACTTGTGAGAAAAATCACCATTGTGACCATTTATTTGATGCACCAAATAGAAAATTGAATGAATATTTTAAATGCAGGTGCTTGTTTACTACCTGTCAGTAGACGTACGTTCACGTGTGTGCAGCCACACTGTCATTATGTTGTGCCATCACTCGGCGGGCCACTTCCTAAAGTGGTGATGTAACAGGGGGAGTCAGGTTATCATTGTGATTTTTCAAGTAGAACAAACTCGGAGCCATTAACCTGCTGCCTGAAACCCACAAATACAAATTTGTGGCTTGTAATAAACCCAGAAAGAAGAATGCTATCTCTCCACTGCAAAGTGCTATAGTAAACAATGCCCCGGGAGCGCGTCTATTCAAACGGATTTGTTTTCCCCATTATCTTATCAGCCGTTGGCGCTGCTGTGTGTCGCCGTGGAGACGGTGGTACACAGCGACGGTAGGAGGGGTGGTGGGGAAGAGTGAATGGGGCCCAGCTATCAGGGAGCTGCCATGTCCCCAGGGGCCATTAAATTTTCAGCAGGTATGCACCTGTCTGAGGTGCGACTGGACAATATTAGAGATGCAAAGGATGAGGTGAGAGTCCAGCTGCTTATAGCCGTTCATCTTAAACACGGGGCTGTAATCACATTTATGTATCTATATGGTGGCAGAAAGGGAGATTATTGGGATTAGATATCATTTTTTTCACTGAGTATTTAATTATTTACTGATTTATTATTTTATAAATGCACAAGTTATACGAAAAGCAAACTTATTAACACTACTGAGACAACAAGAATTCTACCTGCTGATTCAATTTGTCACTTGTTGGTGTGATGTGTTCGCAAACAAAAGACTCTCAGATAAGAGGTTTTCCATTAAGTATTAAGAAGCCGTTTTCCAGAACGCCCTCCGTTTAAGCCTTTGCACCAGTGATTTAAAGCAGGTGAAATATTTTCACTCCAGCCACAGCACAAGCTAATGCTCTGAAACTGGGCCAAAGCCATATGGGTTAAAGCAGAAGTGGACATTGTACAGCCTGCCGGCCATTTAGGGCCCTTTAGTTGTCCCTGAATGACCCACGGGAGCTCACTGCCAAAATTTGAATCAATCGAGTATTCATTTACATGTCGCCACTGCTTTACTCTCATTTTGAAGGACGCTCCTTAATTTTGTGCATAATTGGTGCTTCTTAACCTTCACAGCAAGCTCAGTGTGTTGTATGACCTCCTGGGGAAATATTAATGCCCACTTCTGGGTTAATGAATAGACGATATCCTTTTTGCTGACAGGATCATTGTCATTGATTGCCTGAACTGTTGAATTTCTTTATAGTACTATCTGGTAAGTCTAAATAGGTCTTTTAAGCATGGTATTCATGAAACAAAGGCATCTGAATATTATTCTGCTCACACTGTCTATGAATTTCAATAATGATACATTTCCACTTATTGGAAACTACGTGGCACATCATTACTCTTATACATACTCAGGACAGTCAGTTTTAAGTATTTTGGATGATATTGGAAGAACTTAGTAGGATATTTAAACAGTGTCATTTGAGGGGAAAATGCTGGATGAGCAGGCACGACTATTCGTATTCACTATTTTACTCATGTCGACAGCACTGATGCAGTTCCGATGATAGAGTGATATAATAGAGTGGGATCTCCACATGGCACACAGGGGATTCGAAGCAGCACTGATTATTTATCACATTCATTAGAGAGTAAAAAGTCGTCGCTATTTTGTGAACCTGACACTGCGTTGTCTGGCCTGAGGATAATAATACTGCTGTGCTTTCTCTTTGAGAACGTTGCTCGATGTCATTTTATAAATGTGCACGTATCTGGCAGTTAAAGTGCGTCAATTATACGATTCCTGAGTATACTCCCAAACATTCCAACACATGAAATTCATCTTTTTCTTGGGCTGGATTTTGGAGCATTCATTGCATCTCCTCTTCATATATAGACATGTAACTTGAATTATAAGTCATCTGAAATGGCATTTGTGCAGTTGTGTATATAAACAATATAAAGGTCTTTTTCTTTCTTTTCGTGTTTGACAGGTTCATGTGCTGTCATTCTCACTTTTTGAACAAATATTTGGTAAATATCACTCAGAATTTCATGAAACTATCAAAAGCACACACTGGAGATCTCATACTAGATGATTAACCTTCAAAACAGGATTATCATGTTTTTTTAAGTCTCAGGAAGTTACTGAATCACTTGTTGACATGATGCGACACCCCCCCCCCCCCCCCCCAAGGGCTCTAAAGTATCTGTACAGACTTGAACCAGCATTATATAAGTGGCACATGTATGTGATAAGAGCAAAAATAAAACCACTATGAGGTTTCATCACTCAGTATTAAGATTGCTCCACTTGTATAAGAAGTTACTCTTTCAGTCCCATTTGTACGTCTTTAAATAGTTTCTCCAGCAGCTCGGAGCCAAAAGCTGGTAAGAAATCACCCAAAACTCTGGCAGCTTCTACTTCAGTCTTGCATTGTTTGGTAATCATCTTAAAATAAATAAGGGCTGGCGTGCTTACGGGCACAAATCTTACTGATCATTTGTTAATGTCGGGCTTTCAAAGCGACAACAGTGTCAATGCTGTTGACCTGGTGTAACTTGTGTGCCACAAGCAAGGAAAAACATGCTGGGCATTCTATACTTCAACTCAAATCTTTTTTTGTAGGAAAAGAGAACAAAAAAGTGAAGGTTATAGTTTAGTTTTTGGAGTTTTTTCTGGATGGGAGTCCATCTAACGGCTGATTTTTATTTCAGTCATCAATACCTGAGTTTTGTCATTGGTCAAGGATTAAAAAATACTATAAATATCTATGAAAATCCTCCAAGTTACAATATTTTAGACAGAAAATGTGTGAAGGTGTCGCCATCGTTCGCGACACACCTCCAAACGGCTGTAACTTCAAACAAGTACAGGTTGTACTTACTTGGGGCTGTGGCCCAGTAACAGTCGGAGAGAGGGCAGGTCTCCCTTGGCAGCAGCGTAGTGAACAGGCAGGGCCCCCGTGTCGGTGGTGGCCCCGGGGTCACCCTCGCCACCCTTCAGCAGCCACTCGGTGATCTCGTGGTGACTGAAGCGGGACGCGAGGTGAAGAACGGTGGCACCAGAACTGTCCCTGTCCTGTCATTCAAATGGAGACAGCGTTCAATGAAGAGTTTGGTTCAGAGCAGATCGATTGATTACTTTATGTATAAAGTAGTTGGATTTGCATTGGCCTTTTAAGATTGGTGCTTTAAATGGACTCTTCTCAACAAACAGGCTCGGGTTGCCATCTGAGGCAATGGAGTGCCGCAAATGAACCATGTTACATCAGATAGAATTCAGACACACACAATGGTTAAAAAGTGAAAGATGCCATTGGGCACCTATCAAGTGGATTGCACCGCAAGTGGTACCCGATAGGCTTCACTCAAAGTCAGCCAAGTATCTTATCAGTTAATTTGCGCCACCGTGTGCTCTTTGTCGCTTTTCTGCGGTCTGTTGGGCAGATCTCAAAAGTAAAGGTGGCATTAAGTAGAACACAGAGATCTTATTACTGTGTAAATCTTTTTGAAGTGAGATGGGATATATCACGGGGGAGGTCGATGGCTCAGTTTGTGCTCCTGCCGCCTCAGATAGTCTTTGGAGTGAATGTGATGAAACTGGCCAGCTCGTCCCTACAAAAGGTTTCTTCACCATCAGTCAAAAAAAAAAAAAAAAAATCACCTTCCGGATGATTAGATCAACTTCGAAACATGGTAATAGTTCATATGCATGTGCCTCATTCATTAGAGCACGACTGATAACCTCTCAACTCCTGCTTTCTGCGATGCATCAGAGTAAATGGAAGTAAATACAATGCAGTCCTTTACATTCTGTATTACAGAGAAAGTGATCCATATATCACCACCCTCAAAGCGAAGTACAATAACAGACACCAGTTAGACAATGAAGACCTGCGAAAGCTGAGTCTTTCCCTGATTTTATTCTTATTTTGTCCTCCACCCTTTAGAGCTCCATCATGTTGGATTTCATCCTGTGCCACATGCTCTCTTGTTATAATGCTTACATTTGGATGCTGGTCTTTAAAAAGATTATGATAATTTTTCTTGTTTGGCGTCACTTTTTAATGCCTTAAATTATATATATATATGTTGATGAAAGTATGCTTTAATAAAATTGGCTTGTGGGGCTGCATTGGTGGAATCTTTACTGAAACGCTCTTTATTTTACAGTAAGTAAACAACGCCACGTTAAACCCAACAGAGTTTCTTAAGCGTCTTCTGTGCGTCACCTGTGAGACCTTTTGCATATGAACCAGTACAGACACAATACGTACTCTTCAGGAGCGTCACATTACTTCTGTTGTTTTAGAAATCAGAAAAGGACTCAGAGGGTTACAGGTTACTTTCACTAATCAGGTCGGGTTAATTCAAGTTTTAATGTAGCATTATTTCATTCTTTCTTTCATATTTTTTTTTTTAGCAAATGTGTGCTGAGATCTTATGTCTGAACCACAAAATGCTCTTTCAAAAGAAACTACATTGTCCATTAACCCTTTATAAGTCAATAAAAAGGTGTACATTAAGATTTTAAGCTGAGATGTTGTAGATGAATAATTCCATACTTACAAGAATTAAAAAGTCAGCATCACTATTCATCACTGCATGCAGATTGTGCAATAACATGGTGTAAAACCAACCCAGATAACAGTTATTTAATCATTTCTACTTATTATATTTATACTATAAATTGTCTAAATGGGATTTATTCTCCCTTACAGATTTCCTCTACAATATTGCATATGACTGTACTACAATGCCATGTATTATTGAAAAAAATAAATTTAATACGATTTAGCCTTATTGGACAGGTTTGAAAATAGATGATGCCATTTTAAGTCAATTTTATGTTGAAGTTTAGCCACAGCTTTTCACAACTTTTGATATTTTGAGACAAACCTTTCATTCAGGTGAAATAACTGGAAATGAGGTGTTTTGCTTAAAGAAAAAGGTCAAACACAAGCGTGTTTATACAAGTGTAAGGGACAACACGAGCATAACATCTGATCTGCCTAACAATGTCTTATATTTTAGTTTATTCTAGTAATTGGTTCAGAGCAAAACATAAAGAGATGCGCAAGGTGCGCATGGTTCCCTGGGTTAACTTTATTATGCTGCTTCTTGCAAGGTTTGAATTCAGTTCCAGAGGTTATATTCAGCTCACTGTAGTTTTTTAGGATGTGGGTTACAAAGCACTGACACATCACATGAGGGCAAACATCCTCATGCTAACACCCCTGTCATCTCCTCTGTCTGAAGCCACTCACCTCTGGCCGACATCCACCCTGGGTCAGCAGCCACTGTAAGCAGGCCAGGTTGCCGGTGGCTGCTGCGTCATGCGCCGGGCTGGCCCCGTTGTTCGCCAGGCAGTTGCCCTGCAGCCCTGCCTCCTCCACCAAGAAGCGCAGACAGGTGAGTTTACCTGCCCGGGCCGCATGGTGGACGGGAGAAGCCCCCAGCACGTCCTTGACGTCCGCGGTGAGCTCCTTTGTCGCTAATTGCACTTTGAGAGCCTGCAGGTCGCCCTGTCTGGCGGCCAGCAGCGTCCTGTCCCCCTCCACCACCATGACTGCTGCGCACTGCGGGACTCCTTTCCTCGGCCCCGGACCAGACCTCTGCTTGGCCTTCGTTGACCCCCGATCGGTTCACCGCGCGGATGGAGTCAGCATTATGTGCGCAAAGCTTCAGATCATGCCAGTCAGCAGGTCAATTTTCTGGGAAGGCTCAGTTACAGCTCCACGGATCCTCTCTCCCAGCGATGACCGGAAGCGAGAGCCACCTCCCTTTTTTTTTTTTTAAACTACACACATCATTATACCTTTTTCCATGCCGAAATAAAACTCAGCGCGCCATGATCCGAGACATAAACGATCCGCTTTCTAGTATTTCATCCGCCTTTCGTGCGTCTTGACGCGCGCAGGAGCCGGAACACCTGTTGCACGAGTTTCCCTACAACTGGAGTGCCTCGAAAACGACTTCTATCTGGTTATGTTTTGACCTTTCTGCCTGCTGGATGACTGTCACCTGGTCGTCCATGCGCCTCTGAGGATATTCCGCGGGGTGTTTTCTTCCTATAGCAGATGGCGACATGGGACTCAGCAGCGCCTGTTAAATAATCCATCAGGGGGAGGATCGCTGAGCCTGTTACAGGTTGCTGCTTTCTGAAAATCGGCTCAGAAATTAAAGGAGCAGTGCGGAAAGGCTTCTTAAAACTCCCAGTAAAGCCCGACAGGAAAGTTACACAACCGTGGAGGTGGGCGCTCGTCCAGCATGGACCCTCAGCTTAACTCCATTTCAGCTATAAAGACTTTCTGTTGCGCCAAGAGCATTAATTTTACATGCGGCAGTGAAATCGGCATCATTGGACACCTGTGGTTTGCACATAGTAGAGGTCCATCTGGTGGCCTTTTGTCAAACTGTCACCATTAAAATGCGCGAGATAAATGTATAAAACACAATATATTTCATAGTTTGTCTTCTGTAAGGTACTGTGTGCTTTGCATGAAGAATATTACATGTACACCTTCACACTGGCATCGTTAGTTCATTCTCATAAGAAGACGCACTGCGACCTGATACCAAAACCAAATAACAAATATCTCTCACTTACGGCCCCATGAGCGAACTGTATTCTATGTGTTCTGTTTCCTTTCTATATCCGCTTCACACTGGTCTTACTAAAACATGAACTGGCTGCAGGTGAAGGTTTTTGGACTTTTACTCACATATATATTGTGGAGTTTTGAATTTAGTCGTGAACACTGAAAATACCCATCCATGTGTGAAAGACACATTTTTGGACCTAATAGATAGAAATGAGTACTGCAGTGATAACCCTGAAAGAACATGATAACATATCATTGGCATTGCGAATACTTGTGTGAATTGAACTTGAATTTTTTAAAAGTCAGAACACAACCGTTATATTCAAGTAAATGTGAAGATGTATTTATTTGTGTATATTTTGGGAGGGACTTGGATTATAACATTAGATTATTGCTTTCAGAAACAGACACCACTTGAAATAACTAGTACGAATGATCACTTTGTATTTCAAAGAATATTTTTATATTTTTATTCCTCATATTTTGTTAAAGTTACGATTGGCTATCATTTGTTCAGCCCGTCACTGTTATGATCTCGAATTTGACGTTGTGATAAGATTGTAATGCGTTTCACCACCAAACGGTGGCAGGAAAGCTTCACATCGTGGAGGACTGACCTTCACCTGTGAAGGTGTGTTGAGGTGGCAAATCGTGTTTTTTAATTGAGTTCTTACATTTACTGTAATCTGACACACACACACACACACACACACACACACATGAGTCGCAATTAAGGCTCACACAATAATTTGTTTATTTGTTTTATTTTTATCCGGCCTTATTTGAAATGTAACTTTCTATGTAATCTTTCAATTTATTCTGTTTGTTCTGTGGAGCAACACTTTAACATAATTTAGTAACGTATTGCAATTCTATTCTATTCTATTCTATTCTGCTCTGTTCTAATGAGCTCTTTGTTGTCAGAGGATTCTTTTGACATATTCATTGTTATCACCAGCGACTTTTCTCTCTTTTTAACGAAACTATCTTGAGAAGTTCAAGATAGTTTCGTCGAAATTAGAATGACACCAATTGAACATTCTCCCTCTTCCATCTGACAGTGTTGATTGATTTGTCCTCAGTCAGGATCTGGGTGGTGAGCTGTGGTGTTGGATGGGGGTGACATGAGGAGGAGGAGGAGGGGGTCGGGGGGGGGGGGGGGGGGTGGCAATAGGCCAGACTCGTGCTCGGCGCGTGCCTCCTCTGACCATCTGTTGCATTGGTTCAACTGTCATCGACACCGCGCGCAAATCTGGGGCAGGGGAGGGAGGGAAATTCCCACGAGCGGCCTGAACAGTGAGAAGTACAATTCCCAGGAGGAAGTGGACAATAATACACCCAGTAACACGGATTAAAGGAACAACCCGTCAACCAACCTCAGATGTCGCAGATGATTTCATCTGCAAAGCAGGAATTTATGCTTGTTTCTATTCTTTTTAATCATTCTTTTAAAATGAGATACATGTTTGGGATTTTAAAGAGTGCTTTACATCTAATATATAGTCTATCAATTTATTTTGTTTTTTAAATTAGACTAAAGCACTGTATGTGGCGGATTCTATAAACATTTCTTTCTATGAAGCCTCCCACTTCATTCATAATATAATGCGCAATTAGGCCATTTGTAATATGTTGTTATTCGTGTGTCTACTGTATTGCTATTATTTGACTTTTTTTTAATATGGCTTGATTTGAATATGTGTAAATGTCCCCAAACAAGTTATTCATCTGCTGAATAGACCTGGCAATAATATCTTTCTGATTTTATTTGAACAAAATATTCACAACATTATGGCTTATTTCAAACCTTTAAACATTTACTAGAAAGTTAAAATAGATGATCAGGCTAATGTTGTAAAATGAACTAGTTCTAATAGTTTATGTATTTTATGTTTCTCCAAAATCTGAATCATTTTAAAATAATTTAATGGCCATACACTGCAGATTGTCCCTTATTAAGTTTGCAGTTTCTTATTCACTAAGTGGACTCCAGACATCCCCTAGGGTAGAGGTTGTTTTTTTTTTTTTTGGTGCAGCTGCAGTCTTTGATTATTTACCCCAACACAAGGTGTAATCAAGTGTGGGTAATAGTGGGAGGCTTTTCCCAGGGTTTGTTCAAGACCTTCCCACAACTTCAAGCTGGTGAGAAACTAAATCCCTATTGAACTGGAAGGAGGCTGCCAACGGTTTTCCGACCAGGCCTGGGAAAGCTGGCAAATTTCTAGCACGCGTCAGACGTGCGACAGTTATTCAAATGTGGCTCCATTCTTTACCCCCCCCCAAGGCCCCTTCCATTGTGCGAACACATCTGCTGCTGCGCGGGAACATTCAAACTGGGACAATTTCTGCTCGTGTTCGAGTTCCCTGTGAACACTGACAGCACAATGCAAATCCACAAAGACCAGAAAAGATGTAGGGCCATTTGGTCTACAATAAAGAGACACAGTCACAGATGAAAACTGGAAAATGTAAGAGTCTGAATTGAAATTCAAGCAAATTGTCTCCTATAGTTTGAAAGTCTCTGATGGAATATGTTGATATTTTAGTTGTATTGTTATTATTATTATATTGCCTTTTAAAAATTATTATTGATTGGGGAAGAAAAAAACCCCCCCTCAGCGTTTGGCAACAACCATTCAGCTACCTGGCTCATGCCACATCAATTGCTTTTACTTGATTGACCTTGGACGCGTGCACTGAGGGAGGCTTCAAACTGTTAAATCACATAAACATGCAGTTTTTACTCCACAATAAACAAACCTACTCCCAGAAGAACAGTGCATCTGCAGCGAATGTTTTTTTATTTATTATGACAAATAAAAATAACCTTAAATAAAACGAATAATAGGAGAATGTTGCTTTTTATTATCAAAGAAGAGACCAGACAAAAGATCTTTATTAAGCAGATGAAAGAAGACAAGCTCACACAAAAGGAGGAACATACTTTATTCATATGTTTTCCTTTAATCTACCACACACAAACCCATCTCCTTTTTCTTTCTTTCTTTCTTTCTTTCTTTCTTTCTTTCTTTCTTTCTTTCTTTCTTTCTTTCTGTCTTTCTTTCTTTCTTTCTGACCTTTTTTGCAAGTTTAATGTACTATATGCATATTCAAATTCATTATAGGTAATTATAGGTTATACGATGTTGCTTAACACCACGACTTTTTATTAAAAAATATTTCTCATCTGATATTTTCATTTATATTTTTTTATGAATTGCATTAGGCGTTGAATGTAAAATTGTTATTTTCTTGAAATTTTACAATCAGCTAGCATCGTGCGTGGAAATTCTGACATTTAACCTCCTATTGTTTTCCAATGGAGATTCCAAAATTATATTTCTAGAGGATTTATTTTAATGCAGTGGCTTTCTACCCTGTGATTTTGTGATCTGAACTACCCCTTTTGCCCAAACCAAAAGCAATAGGAAAATAAAGATGTATTATTTGAAGTTCACTGACGTCTCTTGTCCTCTTGAACTCATGGTGCAGGAGTGGCGACCCGTTGATCCGTGAGCTGCAGTGAGAATTTCTACAGTCAGACTTTCTCAGACTCATTAGCATTACACACACACACACACACACACAATCACAACATATTCTGATGGGACATGTGTCTCAACACGGTAGCAAGGAAGTCCGAGAAACTTCACAAACAGTGACAGAATCAACGGAGTTGAACTTTTATATCAACATTGATGACAATTATTTTACAGTAGCTACATATTAAGCACTGCACTAATCCCCGTGGAACAAATGTTAATACATAATGAAGTACACGATACACATAGATCACAGTTAAAGATTGAGTTCTATTTTCATGCTTTGCTGACATCACATCATTCCATCAAATACCCAGACTAAATGATTCACTAATAATTACAAACATCACCTAAATAAATCAGCAGGCAGCGATAGAGCAGAATAACTGACTGACGTATCGATGTATTGGTATTAAACAAATACACTTTTCAGTACATATACAGCCTCATCGAGATGTTTAAATCACAAGCGGCTCAGTATAAAAAGCTGAATGAAACATAAAAGCTGTAAACATACCAGAGGTGCGGTGGTCCCGTCATGCTGCAGGTCCTGCAGGTCGCGGCTGTGGCTGGCTGAAGGCTCGAGTTGTATTGAGCGCCCTTTTACAACACGAGGTTTGGAGACGCACTGACAGGGACTCGTCTCTTTGTGGGCGGAGATCTGCAGTGAGGCCACGCCCCCTCACAGCGGAGCGCTCCTGCACGAGAGCGCACAGGACTCGGGAGGCTGAAAAAAGTCGCAAAAATTTAAATCCTGTAATAATATTGAATGTTATTTCTCAAATTAGACGAAATCTAATGTACTTTTTTGACACTAACCGTGTTTATACTTTTTATTTATTGAAAATATCAGTAGGAATTAAAGAATACAAATGGTACAAATCAAGAGAATAAAGAAAGTTATGCTTAACAAAAGACAGAGAAAACAAATATGGATAATTGTATTCCTCATATTTAAAAAAAGAAATTACAACAAATATCAAAGTTTTTCAGGTATTGCACTGTTCGGAGCAGATTGATCCGTTTAGTGTGGTTCTAGTGTGGTTCTCCCTTACAATGTTACATTATGATGTGATATATTCTGATGTGTCGTTTATTTATTTCATGCAGCTGTGTCAGGCATCCAGTTCCTTTTATTACTCTGTGCACTTTATTTTTGCTGCACGTGAACCACTTAAGGCTTCCACAAACAGCATACGTTATAGTATATGTTAAGTGACACATTAGTAAATACCGATTGATACTCACTTTGCAGAACATCAAGAAATACTTCTTGTAGATCCCTTTCATACAAATCTGTCCTCTTTTGAGACATCGCTGTATAGACTGCAGCTCATATTTTGCGATTAAATGCACACTCCCTAATTTCCCCCTGGACATCTCTTAATGGCCCCTGTGTCTCTGTAACTTCAGAATGATTCAAAGCCATCTGGTGCCTTTGTTCTCCTGGCTCGTGCTGTTCTCGTGCCCCTGACATGTCAGCACAATGGAGCCCCTCGGCCACAAATCCCAATATTCAAAAAACCCGCCATCCTGCCTCCTCTGCAGCCTGTCCAATGCCTCTCCTGTAGGACTCAGGCTCCGCTGGTCCATGCAATGCGACTTATTGAGCAGAAATAAACAGCCTTTAAGTTAGATATCCCATGTTCCATTTGTTTTGTCGTCAATGTTGCGGGAGCATCAGTGGACCATGTGGATGCAGAGCACGCCGAGGAGACGCAGCCATTGGTGGAGAAGCTCGTGTGACGCTTCAAGTTTACCTTTGTCAACTTTGAGGAGCAAAACAAATGTGCACCACCAGATGTGAGCTGGAGCTTGGCTTTTCGCTTGGTGTAGGCTTCTGTGGATATTTAAATCCTGTCTGAGCCATCCGTCTGATTTATGCAACGTGCAAACTCCATGCGAAGTGTTTGCAGACTGTAAACGACGCTTTGCTCGACGCTTCTGGTGCTTCGGGATTTATTTGTGATGTGGAACAATAACAAGACTCACGTCCTTGTAAACGAAAAAGCGTCGGTTTAAATTATATTTCTCAACCCTGTCTGCAAATTTAGTTTACTGTGTTGAGCTCAACTTCCATTGATTTAAATTGTCTTTGAAAGGAAAAGATTAATAGTTGATTATTGATTTATTCAGGTCTGTTTTATCACTTTTCTTAACACAGTGCGTTAGAATGATACAAAACAGCTTATTGATTTTTCAGAAATAAATGAATAAACTGAATATGCACTTCTGAAATAATTCGATTTATCGGGAATGTGCACATTCGTTGTCATATTCTAGATTTGATCAGCATTTATCTTAACCACAACCAGTCAGATTTGCCAATATAATTTATTTAATCGGTATTTTACGATTGTATTAAGTTTATTCTCAGGATCTTTTGTTACGTCCTCGCGTGTCACGTGACTCCGAAGGACGCTGATGCAGATTTCAGTGACGTCAATTGGACAGAAAAAGTTTGTATTTTTGTCTCTGGTGGCAGATGCTTTATGAAACTGGCGTTGCTTTAAGCTTGGGAAGCTCATTTAATAAGTGTTTCTTTTTGCTTCCCCAGAGAATGACACGATATCACATCAGGGTGAGCAGAACATTTGCAAACAACATACAAACGTATGCAGACATCTCCCCTTATTTCTGGTGATTTTCTTTAAAGCAAAGCTTTTATAGTTATTTCATAGACATTTTTTAATGTCCTGCTCCAAAGAGAGTATGTTACTTCTGACATATAAATAAATGAAGTGTGATTAAAATGAGGAGCATCTATAAATACATCTGGTTCACAACTATTGTAATGACTGATAAATGACAACTTAAGTGTAGTATATAGAACATTAAAACTATTTTAATTGTCTATGTGTAAAACATGAAGCATGCTAGTCAGTAAAGAAGGTATTGATCGAGGTGCTACACTTAAATATTAGTTTCCCTTGATAGAGCCCAAACATAGAAATCTGTCTCTGTCCCTGATTCTTTTTTATCAAGCAGTTTTCTAATAGTATCTTTATAAAACAATAAAGAAATTTCATCACAAGTAGCTCACATCTCAAGACATACTAAGTAATAAATAAAACAGGATCAACACGTACACTGCGATGCCTTAATGTGTCATTTTGGAGTAAATATCAAAAAGCATTTACCTGGAAAACACGTCCTGTCACATCTTCAGCACCATGGACAGTGGCGTCCACACTAGGTACAGTCATTCTGATCTACCTAGAGTTATAGATTCATGGTGTATGTCGAGGTCCCAATTACAGAAACCTGAATATTTTGAAGATCGGTCATCCTAACTTGGAGTGTTGTTGGAGTGTGGAGCTTTTTTTCAGTTTTACACCAGAAAGTAATTGACAATGACATTTTAATGCTTGTTCTCTTTACATGTGTTTTAAGAAAAAGCTAACATTTGAGTTTTTAACAAAAAAAGTGTCTGGATCTTGATCTATCCATCCATCCATCCATCCATCCATCAGGACAGGTCACCAGTTCAGGTGATCTGTCAACAGGACAAACACAGGGACACAATCACACACATGGACAATTTCAAGTGAACAGTTAAACTTCAATGCATCTTTTCAGACTGAGAGGAATCAAGGGTACCAACATAAAATACACATCTGAAAGGGAGACTGTGAAAACTACACATGGAAAAGCCCCCCACCTGGAGTTGAACCACACTGTGAGGTGAGAGTGCTCCATGTTGTCCATGTGGCTTCTGGACCTAAATAATCAGAGAAGGATGACTCTAATGTCCTTAATATATTTTACTACCACTTTCTACTACTACTTATACTACTAATGCATTTACATGCATTTCCCAATACTGACAAAGTAAATCTACTGTGAAGTATACAGGCAGGTGACCCTGACGTCAACAAAGAAGTTGAATCTAAACCTGCTGGCTCATTGAAGTCTCTGAAGTTTAATTATAAACAAATAGTTTGTAAAATAAAGGCTTGATATGTATTCATGTCATTATCTTACAGCCCAAATTACTTGGATGACGAGGTTTAAAATGTTTAAAAGGCCCCTCATATTTTCCAAAGACAAACAAAGACAAAACAAACTTATTAAATCCAGACTCCAGAAAGGCCTTTACTGAGTCAGATAAAAGCCATGTTGTGTCATTTTATCTTGACCCTCTTCATCTTGATTGTATAGCATTATTATGTTGACGTAAATTAAATGTAAATTTAATTGATATTCGTTTAGCCACTGACTCTGTGACTGTGTTGTCCTGATCCTTATATATTTGACCACTGCATTTGGCACAATGGACATCTTGCTCTCTCATTTGAAGCAAAGATTTCAAACCTTCCAAATCCAATTGGGTTTTTTTTTGTCAACCTTGATTGGCCACTTCTTATTCTTGTGGTGTTCCACTAGGTTCATGATTGGGCCCTCTCTCATTCACCCTCTAATAATTTGCCCTTGGATCCATTCTTTGGAAACACTGTGCTATACTTCTATGTAGAGGACAGTCAGATTTATATGCTTCTAAGACAAATCTCACAAAACCAAACTGTTGCTTTAAAACGGAACTGACAGCAAAACAGAAGTGATGGTTTTTGGGAGCCACTTTGTGACCACTTGTTCCTCTAGCTCAGCAGGTCAAGCTCACCATTTAAACCCCTAATGTTAAAGTTGACACCAACATTAAACATGGTATTTAGCTCAAGATTCATTTGATTTGAGCAGCTGGTTGAAATAGAGCTGTATCAAAGCTTTAAAGCACCTTATTAAACCAAAAATGGATTGGATTAATTATTCCTGTATTTTTGAAATGTGTTTGCGTATGATATGGTTTAATCTATGTGAAGAACCAGACTGTCTTTAATAATCAACAATAATCTGCATCACTACACGACTTCCATTTTGCTCTTCAGTGTTTTTAAAATGATCAAGTGAGCAAAGGAATGGATGTTAAATAATTAATTGATATTTTTTTTTTTTTTGCATGGAGAGATTAGATTGTGATAAACTCTAGATATTGGTATTTGTACCCAATGTACACATGATTGTGTTGCTTCAGGTTTACTAAGATATATAGAAATAGGTAATCCAATTTAAACAGAATGGCATGCAAGATATGGAATGGAATGCTTGGTAAAAATCCATATCCATACTCATAACCCTACACAAACTATCAGCAATACATTAAGATATTTAATCACACTTTTGAAATGATATGAGAAATATGTTGAGTCAGTCCAATGTGAGAAAGATTTATAAGTAGGATTGGAGTCCAGTTTGAAAGAATATCATGCACACTATTACAAATAAATGCCTACAAATGCCCTGAATATAAACCTAAACCAGAATGAACAGCAAGGTCTATAATGCATTGTATGGGGTGATTTCGTTCATTTTATTGTTTGTTGTGCAATTGGCACTTACCCAATCAAAATATCATCTACCAAGGTGTGTCAATCGTCACAGTGTGTCTAAATTGATATAGAAATAAAAAAGCTTAAACCATTGCAGAGTAGGCGGCTTATATACTCATAATTTCCTGTTCTGGTGATTGAATGCACTCTACAAAATATCGAAATGCATCAACTTGCAGACTGAACTCATTATTGCAAAAACTCCAATAATCAACTTTTTGGTTTTTGGTTTTGTTTTTTTTACTCCCAACTTGAGCACATTTTCCTATATTACCGCTATTCCACACAAGGAGAATAATTGGAGAAGTGTTATTTCCCCTATTGGAAAAAGAGGTCTAGCCATCGTCAACATGATTTTAAATGAAGAGCGAGACAGAATCTTACTTTTGAAAATTGATGGTGGTAAATAAAAGAAAGTAAGAGGGAAAAAAAACATAAAATCAGGATAAACAAATACGTAGTATGCTGTGCCTGTTTATTTTAAATGAATGCACTTTGATGCATTCATTTAGAAAATATAGGAAACGTATTTTACTATATATATACTTATATATTAGATATTGTGTGCAGTACATTTCGGAAGCATGACTACTGTTAAAAATGTTGCAGGTTGAGCAAATATAGTCCGATTTTGTGCAAATAACAAATCGTGTCGTGGGGGTAATTAACACTATGCAACCGATCTTTTTGTTGTTGTTGTTGTTGTTATCAATACTGTCTCCTCCATGTCCGCGTAATTCTAAGACGATAAAGTTACATCGAAATCTTGGAAGACGCAGATAAAACATGCAATAATGTTTGATTGTATTTGTCTTTTCAGTAGTTTAAGTAAACCTGAGTTGTTGGTTGTTTATGTCCTATTCAGACTTGTCTCATTTATCGTCCGTGTTCCGCAGCCTCAGCCCCGTACAGCTGCTTCAGACATACGGATGACGATAGCGTAGTTTTTGGCTTGGGATGCCAGAAATCCTTTCTGGTGCTGTCACGATCTGGAGTCCGACATTAACCCCTCGAAGTCTGGAAACTTCCACGGAGCAGTGGTGGAGGCGATCACCTGACTGCACCGAGTCCTTCGACGCTTTTGGTTTCACGCCTCAGTGCGCGCGCCCCGGCCCCATCTGTCTGATCGAGGTGGCTCGTGTCCGTCTCATGCCAGTTATAGCTACCTCCAGATTTTAACTTAGTAAACACAACCGACTCAAACACTGAGGTGCTCCTGAAATGTTTGGGTTTACTTTTACACGTTTCCCTTTTTTTTTCTTCCTTTCATCCATCCTTGTCTAACGTTGATGTTGGCGGCTCATTCTTATTCTTCTCGATATATAATAAACAATTTGGTTCCAGTCTATGACTTCATATGATCTTACAGCCATGTACAAATAAGCTGTAATTCTATACACCTCTTGGAAAAAGCTGAATGAATAAATAATATATTTTTCTTCTACATTTGCTGGAAAACTGAGTGATCCCACGTTTCCTCGATCCTTCAACAAAGGACCACTGTGCACAGATGGAAACCCACGCTGGAATCAAGACAAAAAAGGTCCCAACCGAAGCCTCTCTTGCACTTTTTTTGTCTTATTTCGAAGGGACAGTTCCCAGGATGAATTTGATGGCAGTTATTTGGGGCCCCACGGGGCAGGGCGCGTGCATAACCGCGCATCTTCAAGGCTTGACGAGGTAGAAGGGTTACAATTCCTCAATATATCGGAGCAGCTTGCAGCCGAAGAGCAGCGCATTTAAAAAATGAGCCTTGATTGTTATTTCAGGGATGCACAAATCAGCATATTGGAAAGATCAGTTGTACGACCCGCTTCTTTATTTGACTTCAACCGTTTCAAAGGTGGAGGTGAATATTTGTTTGCGCAAAGTCTGTGCGTAAAGGAGAGCTGGAACATATGAAGTCATCACAACATTATTTGAACTTGAATGTTTTTAGCCATCCATTGATAGTTTTCTTTTAAATACTTAGATAGCATTTAAAAAACATTTCATATCGAATGGCAACAGCCAAACTGTGTCACGTTTTGGGCGAATTGCTATGAAAAACAAGAAAATATTTAATGTGGGGAACTAAATGATGAATTTATGGTTAATATTGTCATTATTTGACAGTTTCCTCCTCGTGTAGGACCTTCATCTTGAATGCAGTGTATTTTACTTTGTTACCAAGCAATAGAACAATTGCACCATTGTGTTTTTGCGATGTGACCCAAGCCTCACTCCCTCCCTCCAAAAAGAAAAGACAAAAACCAGAGCTGAAGCGCACTGATGGAGAATGGGAGGACGGGCAGGAGCAGGGAACCTGACGGGAGCAGCAGCGCAGTGGTGGCAGACAGGAGATGGGGGTTGGGGTTGGGGGTAGAGGGGAAGGGGGAGGGGGGCGATGTAGAGAGGGGAGGGGAGCGGGATGGCGGGCTGGGGTCTCTTTCCATCTGTTGCGCAGGTCGTGGCGCGTGCCGTACGCGTGAATCCGACCGGCATCTCACGAGCTTGTGATGTCTAACGCAAACAGCAGGCAAAGTATAACTTAAATCTACAGAAGACAGAAATAAAATCAATTTAGTTAAAGGTTTAGATATCGACAGTGTAGATCAATCATTTTGTTTCAGCTCGATTTGAATTTGAAAAGTGGTTCTTTTATTCCCTATATAACTGAATCAGTGGCTCCATTTTGTCTCGTAGCCTTTTTTTTTTTTTTTAGATCATCTCTCCATAATATTAATTTTTAAGTATAATCATTTACACCCATATTTCACAGATGCACTTCACAAGTATATACACAAGTATATCTCTTTGCTTGTGCCCGCATCCTCCCACATTACTCCAGGTAAAAACCGCGCTTGTCACTAGAAACAAACAGCTGCGGTTCCAAGCAGATGTTAATCCATACATAGCGTGGCTTGGGTTTTTTGCTTTATTAATTTTGGCAATAGATTAGTCCCCCCTCACCTCAGATTCACTCATTGGCTCCGCGATCGTTTTGTTGTGGCGGGAGATAGAGGCACTGAGGAGTGGGCAATAAACAGTTTATACGGAATAAACGCGCATTTGTGTTTATATGTGTTGTTTTCGGTTTAACTTTTTGAATACTGAAGAAGTTAATCATTCACTTGTGCCAAATAAAGATCAATTTATCGCGATTCGGTCGTTATTTCTGCGTAACTGCGTTCAACTGAATACCAGATTGATGTATAACTAAATCCACATTATTACAGTTTTATCAGCGAAGTGGAAAAGAAGCTGTTGGCTTACTGAAAAAAAAAAAATCTAATTAGAAGCTCAAGTCTGCGCTCAATTTGCTTCCTGCATGTGAAAGGCAACGTGGATAGTTTTAAACGCAATAAAGCACAACACCGTCACGAAAGCCTCGCATACCGCTGTATGGACGCAGACCACACACCCCCCAGCTCCGGGACCAGATGGTCCCAAGTGGACAACCTCCTTCTCCCAGGGGTCCCCCCCCCCAATCCCCCTCTGTCCCCTCCCTGTGCCAAACCCCACAGCGCCATGGCTTGTGCTCCCTCCCCTCTGACGCCCCGGAGCCACATAAATAGGAGGCTCCGCAGCTCCCCTGCACACTTCCACTTAGCAGCTCCAGGAGCAAGTATCTCCCCTTCAAAAAAAAAAGCACAACAAGCAGCAAACGAAATGAGTCCCAGCATGACCGAGGGCAGCCAGCATCTGCCGGCGAGATCCACCGTGGCGCAAAGAAAACAAGCTAACGAGCTCAGAAAGGTAAGAGAAAGAGAGAAACTACCGCTGATCGTGTGACAGGAAACGAGTTTTACACTCGATTTGGTTGGAGTCGCAGTAAATAACAGATGATCTTTCCCTCCAGACTCTGAAGCCCATGTTGGAGAAGAGAAGACGAGCTCGCATCAATGACAGTCTCAACCATTTGAAGAGCCTGATTCTCCCACTTGTTGGCAAAGACAACGCACGCTACTCCAAACTGGAAAAAGCTGATATTCTGGAAATGACCGTGCGCTTCCTCAGAGACCTGCCGTCCACTTGTGCCAAAGGTGCGCATCTTCTCCGCACACAGATTACACAAAATCCACCAGACTTCTTCATACTTTCTTCATGTCTATGCTATGTTACTGATCAAACCTCTCCTTTCCTTTCTTCCAGACTCTGCAGACAGATACAGAGAAGGTTACAAAGCCTGCCTGCAGCGCGTCTCCGCCCTGCTTCCCAAAACGAGCCTGGATCAAGACGCGTGCCAGCGCGTGCACGACTTCGTCCAGCAGTCCATGTCCACCACCGTCACCCCAACCTGCCTGAACTGCTGCGCACAGAGCTCCAGGACTTTGCCTCAGATCCAACAGAAACTTCTGAGTCTCAAATCCAGCTTCAGCTCCAGACCGGAGAGCCAGTCTCGCGACTGCCGCGCGGCGGCTCCCGGCAGAGCGCAGTCCGGCCCGCAGCCCGAAAGCGAGGCCATGTGGAGACCTTGGTAGCTTGGATAGAAATACATTGTCTTATTTATTCTACCACGCTTTTAATTGTTGGTTCTTTTAGTGATAAAAAAAAAGAAAAACATATCCTGTATAATATGTGAAATGAAGATTTGACTTGTTTTGCATTGATGTCAGAGGGCATGGGCACAGATCTCACAGAACCTGAAGTCTATGAGCTTTTTTTGAAAATGCAATCCTCTTTGGGGTTTCAAAGATACGGGTTGTAAGCAACACATTTGTAAAACCCCAAGGGTTATTTTCTTTGACGTTTGCACAATGGACTTAAAAGTATTTTGGTCTGTGCAACAGAGTAGTCTGTAAACACTATGTGTTAATAGGATGACGTTCAATGATGTGGAAACTTGCATTTTGTGACATTTCCAATCTTTTGTAATGACACGATATTTTCAATAAATGAAGAAAAACGTACATATTCCTGTTGTGTAATCCTTGGTTTTGTGGTTGTTGAAAAGGGGTAATAATCACAGAGAAGCTGAGATTCCTCAGTGAGAGGATTCCCAAGGTAAAAAAAAAAAAAGAATTAAAAAAAGGCGCGCAGACTCATGAAGCCACAGGTCAGGAGGAGCCCATTGATGCTGATGAGCAGCTGCTCCATTGTTGCGAAGGCGAGGCGCCTCTCTCAGTTGCCGCCAAATCGGTGGGAAGAAGTGAGCTGGTTGTGTGGTGGGAAGCACATCGTGATCTCTGCAGTGGTTATATGTGAATTTGTATTTGGCATGACCCCAAAACAGATCAATTGCAGTATGCTGCCACGACTGAACTAATATATAAATGAGATCAGTCAGTCAGCCTGTTTAAAACTCACCATTCTTAAATGATTTTACATTTACCCTAGAAGCTGTAAGTTTTATGTAATATCTGAATCTATCAAGCCATATATACCACCTTGGCCACATATATGTTTCCCCCCCTATCCCTCACTCTGAAGATAGATAATTGTAGACCCATTCAGCTTTGTACAAAGCTGTTAGAACAGTTCACACACATTCATTGAGAAACGATTTACATTTACAAGTATTTCCAAATCATGAACATCTGTGAAGTTTTCACTGATTTGATTGAATCATTTATATTATTTGAGATTCTGCAGACTTGACAGGCTGTGTCTTTTATATAATTCTGAAATCATTAAATAGTTGTGTATTAGGAAGAATATCAGTTTGCCAGCAAGTAAACCCTATCAGCAACAGTTGAACAACTCAGTCATTCATTGCTTCAGTTCTGCACGATTATATTTCTAAAATCAAAAACTACTGGAGTTTCAGATCAGATGTTACCAACCTTTCTTCCTTGGAGCCCCCGCCCCCAGGATTGCGTCTAATAAAGGCTGAAGACCCTTTCCCAAATTCCTGATTTACCAAAACATTAAAGTGAAGCCAAATTCTGGCAGAGACAGCCTCTCTTGAAAGCTTTTAAAATAAAAGCAATGAGCAGTTTCTCAGATTTTCTTATATATATATTTTCTCATAGAAATGGTCTAAATGTGATTTAATTTCAAATGTACTTTTGCGGAGGGATTGGTTGTTTTAAGCTGTAAAATGAGGGAAGTTTCTTTTGTTTCATTTCACAACTCCCTGCTCAGTGAGTCCGTGTAAATCTGAAAAGGAATCAAAGTTCCGGCCTTCTGTCATGAAAACTAGACTGTAACTACTTCTTGAGCTGAATTATTGAGATCAATTATTCCACATAATGTGCATCTTCAACAATGTTGAGTTTCATGATGTTGGACAAATAAAAACAAACATTTAGCTAATTATGGTATCTGTATTAGGAAAACCATGTCTTCAAATAAGACCCTGGAAGTGTGTGTTCAGGGAGTCATGGAATCAAACCTTTTAGGAAATCAATGGATACATTTTTTTTTATTCCTTGCTCTGAATTCAATCAAATCCCAATGTTCAATATTGCTGAAACAATAAACTGATTACTATATAATTGGTTCACCCTCATACAAATCATCAACAGTGTCATGTGTGATGTATGTGTACATTTTGAACATGTGTGTGGTTCATAGTTCACTGTTCTATGTGACTGACAGGCTGCTGGAGCCAATCCCAGTGTATCATGGCTCAGGTTAAACATCCACTAACACAGATCTGGGTCTTGTTTCATTTTTTTGAAGCCTGATGACAGATTGATAATGTCACTCGCCAAACCTAAGCCTTTAAAGAACACTGGGTGTTTTGGTTTGAACTGAGCCCTGCTGCTGTCTTCTCAACAAATCCATTGGCGAAATGACAAAAACAAATGTGGCTTTATCAGTGAGGATACTGGATTGGAAGCGGCAAAGTGCCGACACGCAAACATTCTTTGGGTCACTAAAGTGGAGGCAACGAGCCTGAAGTTATTGGCGATGCTGTTTGTTGGCTGACATAAGTCCTGGGATGATGGGGAAGGTTGTGGAGTTTCACACTGGATGAACTGAAAATGTCAGTGAACAGCGAGGCCACTTGATCTGCACAGCCACCAAACAGCAGCTGTGGGTAGCTGATCTGGCAGCGCTGCTTCTTTCAGATGTGCTTAAAAAAACAACCTTCGTCCAGCCTCATATAGCAAAGAGAGGGTAAGTAGGCAGATGGTGGGGGAAGGGCACAGGGGGCTTCTACATGTTCAAACTGCACAGAAAGATCATAAAGGCTGCGTGCGAGACTGGGCTCCTCATCTGGTGGGGAAGTGGCTCTTTTTGGTTTTTTGTTCTTCCTGGTTAACTGCATGGCGTGTTTTGAAACATTTTATCACTTTTTTTCAGATGCATCTTCATTTTCTCATAAGATGTTGTGCCTGCACTTTAATGTTTGAATGATTTTTCATCAGAAAGAATACAAATCTGCAAAATTCATTTTAGGCAGTGAAAAGAATAATACCATAATCACTCATATTTGATCTGCATTTCAAAAAGAGAGAAACCTGCAGTTCCCAGAAACAACTCGCTGAGGCACAGGGAGAAGATGGAAACAAAAAGGTCCTGTTGGCCTGCATGACTGGAACAGGGACAGAGAATGAGTTCAGCTGTTTTATCTTTGTGTAAATTTATCTGTGCATATTTCTGTTTAGGATAGTAGAATGATTCAATTTGCTTGCTATAGAATGCAATGTACTTAAATAGAATACAACACAATAGCACTCATGGTCATTCTTTCCAAATAGCAAAAGCAATAGAGCTTAATGGAATGGTTTTAAGGTTGTCTTTTGTGTGTGTGTGTGTGTGTGTGTGTGTGTGTGGGGGGGGGGGGGGGGGGGGGGGGGGGGGGGGTTGGTTGGTTGGCTTGATGCTTTGGGGTCGAAGCCGCTTCTTCCTCTTTGTGGAGGTTTTAAAGAGTCTGAGGCTCCTTCAGGAAGAACAAGTGATGTTGGAAGAGTTTTTTTGTTGTTCAGCATTGAAAATATACAAACTCATTCGACACTTTTGCAAAAAACAAAAACAAATGACTAACCTTAGCCCTTTATCAACCCATACTCCTTCTGATATGATAAAAGCGCCACAATTCTCGCTTGATTGAATGAAATATCGGAGAGTCGGAATATCAGATTATTGACAGTAAAGTTTAAAACATTGCTCTATTTCTCTTCCAGTCAACACATCTCACGAAGGCAATGCAGCTCAATGTCAACATTTGAATTACATTCAAGACTTCGTGGAAATTCTTTCTGGTGTATCTTCTTATATTTCTTCTTTCTGGAATATTTCTTGAAACACATTTATGTTTTGCTGTACGTAAGACCAACATCCACCTGAAAGGACAATTTCTTGCTCAGATTACTGTAAACTTTTAGAAAATCACATCAGCTTTAGACACTCTGGAATGATAAAGAATCCATTGTTGGATCACTGTACGCACTCAAAAAATCAACTCAGCAATTTTTCAGTTTCCATATCAGATATATGGTTGATTAACATGAGCATGTTGAGTTTCTTGTTGTTAAAGCGATCGTATTAATACATGTGGTTCAGATAATATGAATAAAGGGGATTCAATTATTAATATGAATAGTGAATTAATGAAATTGCATTAACTCAAATTATTTTTGTGTTTGTGGAAATGACTGAGAATGATTTTTTTCAGTGTATGTGAGGAAAATGTATCTATGTTTGCAACACACAAAGAATTACTGCAGAAAATGAATGTAATCTCAACCGAAAGACCATTTTAATGAAACCTTCTGGTGCAAAATACCGTGAAACGTCCAATAAACGTTCACCTGCAGCAATTGCTTTATGCATGTTTGTACAAACTCCCTCTGACAGTCTGGCTTTGAGGCTCGTCTGTGAGGAATGAGGAAGCTAGTTTTCATGGTAGCGTCACTGATATCTCAGCTCAGGCCTCATCAGTCTCTGTTCTTGTCCTGTTTGATCTCAATGCTGCACTTGATGCTATTAATCACAACATCCTATTACAGAGACTAGAACACATCAGGTACCTAAAGGTGCAGCACTAAACTGGTTTCAATCACATTTATCAGACAGGTTCCACTCCGTTCCTGTTCACGATAACTCTTCAGCTCAGACTGAAGTTAAACACGGAGTTCCACAGGGTTCCATCCTACGCCCTATGCTTTTCACATTATACATGATTCCTGCAGGGAATATTATCAGGAGACACTCCATCAACTTCAATTACTACACAGATGATACACAAATCTATGTATCTATGAAACCAGACGATACTAATCAACTTTCTAAACTAGAAGCTTGTCTTAAATACATAAAGGCTCGGATGAGCCGTAAATTTCTACTTCTGAACTCAGATAAAACTGAAATTATTATATTTGGCCCAAAACATCTGAGAGATTAACTTTCTAAATATATAGTAATACTAGATGGTATTACTTTGACCTCCAGTTCCACTGTGAGGATCCCGGGAGTTTTTTTTTTTACCAGGATTTATCCTTCAACTCACACATTAAACAAATCTCCAGGACTGCCTTTTTTCACCTACGCAATATTTCCAAAATTAGAAACATGTTAACTCAGAGTGATGTTGAAAAACTAATCCATGCATTTGTACTGTCAGTGTAGATTATTGTAACTCCCTGTTATCAGGGTGTCCAAATAACTGCTTAATCAACTGTCAATTGATTCAAAATGCTGCAGCAAGAGTCCTGATGGGAAGTAGCACAAGATCACATCATTTCAATATTAGCTCCTCTTCATTGGCTCCCTGTTAAATCTAGAATAGAATTTAAAATCCTCCTTCTAACTTATTAAGCGTTTTACCATCGGGCACCACCATATCTTAAAGAACTGTTAATCCCATATCTCCACAGCGGAACTATTTGTTCTTAAGTGCTGCTTACTGGAGGTTTCCAGGTTTTCTAAAAGTAGAATGGGAGGCAGAGCTTTCAGCTTTCAGGCTCCTCTCATGTGGAACCAGATCCCAGGTTCTATTACGGAGGCTGACACTGTCTCTACTTTTAAGGCCAGACTCAAGACTTTCCTTTTCCAAGCTTACAGTTAGAGCTGTTTCAGGACACCCTGGACCATTATAGCAAAGCTGCGGTACGTTAAGACTTCTGGAGGCCCTAAACTGAGCTTCTTTCCTTCACTCACCACGTGTCACCAATACATGTCACTAATATTTGCCTCTCTCCTGTTGTTTGTGCTCTCTGTGTGTCTCTCCCTCTCTCTACCGCCCAGCAGGATCTCTGACAATGGAACCAAAGTTCATGGTCTGAAGCCTCCTGCCCTGATCCATCTTCACAGTGTGGATCTCTGTCTTGTCTGTCTATCCTGTTCTTTTCTCTCATTCTACCCTCACCCCAACCGGATTAGCAGAAAACCACCCACTTTAAGCCGGGTTCTGCAGGTTTCTGCCAATGAAAATGGTAGTTTTTCCTTTCCACAGTCGCCTATCCTTGTTCACGTGGATTTGTTGGGTTTCTCTGTAAGAATGCCATGAAATGACTTGTCTGTATTCGCCATAATATAAATAAATTTGAATTTGAATTAATTGAATTCGAGATTTTTACCATTTGCTTGTTGATTTGGCAGCCAGATTAAAGCTTCGTGCGGACCGGTTCTGGCCCATGAGTCTTATGTTTGACACTCCTCCTTTATGCCATGTAAACATGAACACATGAACACATGGTCAGTGGATATATATATATATATATATGCGTAGTATTTTCTCAAGATTAATATGTAATTAAATGCAGCGGTCTACTTACATTTACCACAAGGTAATGACTTACACCATGCCTCTGTTGAAATTCAAGCATAAAAAGGACAAAAAAAACAAACACAAAATCCCACTTTTAGTTGAGTGAAAAACCTTTGTTTAATACATTATTTTATCCCTCCATCATCTTCCTCCTCTACTGTTACGGCCGTCTTTGTCCTCTTTACATCCATGAATGTTCTTGGTCTTCAGTTTCTCCTCGTGCAGTTCCTTCTCCCGTGTCCTTTGTTCTATATGTTCACTATCTCTCCTCAGCACATGTCCAAACCATCTCAACCTAACCACTCTGGAAAGAAGAGTAAAATAAATACTGTACAAAATGTTATCGATAAGGATTTGGGGCATTATGCTTTTTAATTTAATTTCCAAACGTTTCAAAAGATACTAAAATCAACACAAACATATAATTCATTCATTCATTTATTAATTTATTTGAATGTGACAGTGCATATTAATGAACAGACAACCAGTGTAAATATGGGGGTTTAGCTCTGAGCTCATTTCCATCCGCTATATCATCAAATATTTCATTTTCTTTAAATATATTTCATAACTTTTCATGAATTACAGTATTTGTTCCTGAAGCATATATGTGTTTCACATGAATACGTTTAGTCGCATGTGAATATACTTCATTTCTGCCTCTTCAGACCTGTTGTTGGTCATATGGAGTATGTGTTTATGTGTTTGTAAAGGTCGATGTCGGACTCTATATCTTCTTTTGTTTGAGACTCGAAGAAAACGCCGAAACCACCCGATATCTCCCAGCTCGCACCACGGAGCCGGTAAAAGTCACCAGTTTTCTCCCCCAGCCCTCCGATAATTCCCATGAAGTGTCGGTACACTGTCAGACAAAAGGCTCCCTGTTATCCGACCTGCACAGATGGGTTGCAGACGCCGAATTTGTTCGAAAAGACAAAAGGGGGCTCTAACTGTAGAGGTGCCGACCTCTCCATCCCACTTCAACCCCCCTTTTTTTTTTTTTACCATCATCCTCATCATCCTCATCACCATCCCCGAGTCCCTGCGGGGAGGTGCGGGGCGCGTGCACCAAGTGTGCCTCTCAGTTTGTCACGGCAGGGCTTGGCTTTGTTGAAGGATCATGTCGACTCGATGCTTTCCATCACCTGCTCACTGTTTTGTGTTCACATGTCTGGATGTGTTTGTTTATTTGAAATGCTCAATAAATACAAGTTTAAATCCATCCAAATCTGAACTGCATTTTTGCTTCCAATGATGAGTCACAGCAGAGTGAATAAATCAACCAGCGGGTGGACTGCAAAGTATAACAATGATAAAAGAGCACACTTGATGTTTGATAGTTTTTCAATAAAGGATGCTTAACATGCCCTCTGGACTGCAAAGCTTTGAAACGGATCATGTGCTTTCTCAAACATCTTTCATCTGCATGAACAGATTGAGCTTTCTGTGTTGTCACCGTGCAGCAGCGATAAACAAGCATTTCATGAAAGCTTGGACGCTGAAATATCAGAGTCAAGCTGAAAGAGACAATTACAGCAGGGAGGGAAACAGGAGGGGTCCGAAAGGTTTCTTTCAGTTGGACAACATGAGCCCATTACAAGCATGCAGATGGGATACCCACGCCAAAACTGCGTGGATATAAAGTGTCGTGCGCGTTAACTTTGGAGAATGAGTGTGCGCCTTTGTGTGTGTTGTGTGTGTGGGTGCGCGCACGATGCGGATACGAGATGGGCAGGGGCTACAAGGGGATGGAAGGATACTTGCTGGAGATGAGCAGGAGGGTGGGGGTGGGGTCATAAATGGAGGTTAAGGGCGGGTGGGGTCTGTAACAGACAGACATCTGGTCCCCGTGGCGCGTGCTGTGCGCGTGGTTCCCCTGAGTGCAGTGGCATTTAAAGGGTTGTCACGTTGTTCTAGTTTTTATTTAAAATGTAAAAATGATCCGGTTGTCTTTCAAAATTTCATACACACCCGACAGGGAACAGTGCTCCAAATACACGCGGAGACCAACTCAATCAAAGTATTGAAAAAACTAAACTAAACTAAAACAACAAATCAAAGAAAACTTAAAAAAAAAGAAGAAAAATTACAGTGATTGCACAATATGCCTATTGTGAAATTCAGCATCACCACTCACTCTTTGTTATTCAGCCCCCACCTCCCTGAATGTGGGTTTGGCAGGAGGGGGATGCACCCTACAGGTACAGACTCCCCCCGGGCAGAAACAGCATTAAACGTCATATGCAAAACTATTGTTGTCAAAATCTAACAGCAGATGTTATTTGAAAGTAGCTTGGCTTGGGTACGTGATTGGAGAAGGAGTCTTATGTATGTGGATACTCAACATGTACACAAGCCTGACCCCTATGCCAGCAACCCATGTATTGCATCATGTTGCTCTGAGTGAACTTTATTCAAAATACATAGCATAGTATAAAAGATAAATTTAGAATTACACTCACACACACAAAATGATTACGCCCACAGAGAAACCTCAACATGGAATCGAAACACACCAATCAGCAGACAAACAAAAACTTCTTAATCGATGCAAAGTTATATCTCTCTGTGTTGAAATTTTTTTTTATAATACATCTTGTAATATTTGATACAGAAATGACAGTATAAATGTGCGTTATATAGTCGACATTCTGCTTCCAGTCACCTCAATGCCGTGCGTAATTACGCACGAAAGGCGCATGTATCTAATGAACAATGAACATTATTTATATGTAAATCATATAAATTATATGTTCAGTTGTGTAATACAATATAAAATGAAAAGGTTGCAATATTGATATTTTCCGAACGAGTAAAATGGGTTGAATTTGTGGCTTATTTACGCACACACTGCTTCAGTTGTTTTTGACGCAGGTTTTGTTTAATTTGTTCTGCAGATCATAACGCAGACACGCACTATAGCGACGCGTGGATTAAAATAGAAGACAGATGGTTATCATAGTAAATGTGATGCTTTTGTGTTGTTTTTCGTCAAATACAGGGCCATTCCCAATCGTTAGGTTGGCTTGGGGGCGTACCCGTGACGCACGGAAACCGACGCCACGGACCTGGATAAATACCACGGCTCCTGGCAGTTTGAGTCACATTTGAACTGAGATCAGACTTGAACACTTCAGCCACACAAAGCCGACGCAGAAAATGTCTCCAAACATGACTTGTGAAGCTCTCCCGTCTTTTTCTCCAAAGATGACTGTCGCCAAGAGGAAGGAAGCTCTTGAGCTGAGAAAGGTAAGCAGCGTGACCGAGATGTGTTTCATTGTACTGATTATTCCTGTTATTCTACGAAAATGTAAACTAATTTCTTTGTCTTCCTTTCAGACTATGAAACCACTGATGGAAAAAAGAAGGCGTGCGCGTATTAACGACAGCCTAAACCATCTGAAAAATCTCATCCTTCCCCTCACAGGCAGAGATGTAAGTTCATTTAAAACACAGTAAACGCAATTTGAAGATATAATCCACTAAAGTTAAAACGTAAAGTATAATGTACTTTCCCAGATTTTAACATTACAATATCATTTTTTCCCCCAGAAAACTCGCTACTCCAAGCTGGAAAAAGCCGACATCCTGGAGATGACTGTGAGGTTCCTCGGCGACATCCCTCCTGTGAACACCACAAGTGAGTTTTGGTTCTACTTCTTCAACATAACACGTAGACAAATGAAGAACTCGGAGATTTTGTGAAGCAACACAACTAATTTTCTCTCACCCTTTCTTCCAGACTCTGCAGACAGTTACAGAGAAGGTTACAAAGCCTGCCTCCAGCGCGTCTCCGCCCTGCTTCCCAAAACGAGCCTGAACCAAGACGCGTGCCAGCGCGTCAATGAGTTCGTCCAGCAGTCCATGTCCGCCACCGTCACCCCAACCTGCCTGAACTGCTGCGCACAGAGCTCCAGGACTTTGCCTCAGATCCAACAGAAACTCCTGAGCCTCAAATCCAGCTTCTGCCAGTCCCGCGGTGGAGCCGCGGCTCCCGGCAGAGCGCAGTCCGGCCCGCAGCCCGGCGGCGCCGCCGTGTGGAGACCCTGGTAGAAATCTCCGAACTGTAAGAAGACCGCACGGCGGTTGATGTGTAGGAAACGTGTCGATATAGCGTCACTTGTATATACGCACAGTGATTCAAACCGCTCGGTTTCCGTAGATGAAGATCGTGACTTCATCGTTGAATTGTCCTGAGTATCATATACTCCCGTTATGCGCACGAGTCTGTTGTCCGGTATAAGTTGGCAAGTTTAGACAGTCGTATTTTCTGAAAATCTGCATGTATGTATACGGTAACTATTTAGTCCTCTTCGTGGGCTAAGTGAATAAGGGCCACTGAAACAGCCCTGTAAGACCCAAGGGGTCATTGTATGTGGATTTGCACAATAGACATCAGTGTTCTGAGTCTGTGCAGACGAAATATGTAGACATCAAATGTCTCACCAAGTATCTCTGTTGGGATATGTTTTTATTGTTTGCTATTTTCAGCAGACGTTGTATATATATTGTACACAAATAAAAAAAACAAAAAACAACAGATGTTGTGACTCTTGTGGTTTTTTTGCTGTGACGTCAAATTGATGTGACTCACACAAAGAGGAATTTAGGATTCAAACAAACAAAGGCATGGTCGTGTACACTCACCCAGCATAAATTAGACGGGCTGCAGCTCAGATGTATCAAAAGTGTGATGTGGGCCTAAAAGCAGGGACACTCTAGAGGTCGGACGGATTCATTTACCCATGTTGATCTTTCTCTTGACGTTTCTTTAAACATTAAATTATTTACTTTAAGAACGAAATAAAAAGTCAGAAATCACCAGTTATTTTGCACAAACGGTTTAGAACCAAATTCATTGTGAATGTAATAGAAACAAAGTCAAGATAAACGTCCCTGATGACATTTGCAGATTGCATATAAAAACTACAAACCTTCTTATCTTTGAGCAGCAGCAGTGAACTAAATCTTAAAAATGTAAAAAACTATTTTACTTCCTGGCTCAAGATAAAGCTTGTGCCACACAGTCTCCCACACTTTGAAAAGCAATGACCTGAAACAGAAACAGAAACATAAGTCATTTAAATAAGTAATAAGTAATTTTTTCTCCAAAAAAATGACACACAAAACATTAAAACCAGGCGACAGACATGGTTCGAGGTAGCTATAGAAGATGGATGGGTGATATCTTGAAGTCGCCATTTGTGTATAAGATGTGTATGTAGTATCATGGTTATATTATGCACATATTTCTTTTCGTTTTCTATTTGTTCCCATTCTGCTACATTATCAAAAATGTCTCTGACGTAGGGCAATATAAGCTCATTTTTAGTGTTTGTGACTGTCTCTGTGTTCGGACCTGTCCAGTGAGTGTCTTTCCTATTACTCATTGTTGTTTGTGACTCTCAGTTGGACGGTATAGATTATAAAATACATTGATAGTAAATCTGTCGGACTGAGGTTGAGGTTAAAAGTGTTCACAGAACGCGTCATGGAGCCATAAACGTTTATTAGATGCGGTCTCTGCTGCCCTCTTCTGGGCCACAGACCGTGATGCTTTCAGTTTCAGTTGCACAGTCATGCTTCGAGCTGTGAAACGTTACTTTACTTATAATCTGAGTGGATGTTGCGCAAATTGCTTCCAACAAGCATCGATCAATTTAGGAACATCAAAAAAGATGTGTTTAGTGTGAATCGGTTGTTGCTCTCTGGATGTTTGCCTCTGAATGTGAGGCTTCCTGCAGACAGCGTGAGAGAGAGAGAGAGAGAGAGAGAGAGAGAGAGAGAGAGAGAGAGAGAGAGAGAGAGAGAGAGAGATCCAGCTCTCTCCTGCACATCACACCGGAATCTCGCTGCAACACGACACCAGCAGCTCCGCGAGAATTCACCTCATCACACCCGAAACCATGTCGGTGTCCCGGATGCACGAGGCAGCATCCCCTCTCCAGATATGCAGGTGGGATTTCGACGCAATAACTCGCACGCGCTCACGATAACGCAACAGGACTTTGACCGGACACCGGCTGAGCGCGAGCTGCTGACCGACCGGATGATAAAGCCAGATTATCCTCAGCAGGTTGAGCCGCTGCCTCATTCCCCGTCCCGTCGGAGCTCGTCTGTTTGACTGAAGCGGGGTTTCATAGTTAACGGAGGCTGATCGGTGAGCCCGAGGTTACTGTCGCCGCCGTGTCGTATGCGATGACCTCACACCGTTAGCACGCGGTATCGGTCAAGGACACGGCGGTGCCACGATCGCTATAATTTTATCCTCGCTATGATAAGTTTCTTCATTTTTTTTTGTTATTAGTCAAGGATAGACTGGCTCATAAAATTCCAGTTTGGAGAGGAACAATGCTTTCTTTCTCCTCGTGGTTATTTATTTATGAAGAGTAAACATCCTTTTCTGTAAGAATCCGTGTCTGCTGATCAGAACAAGCCTTTTGGAAGTAATAAACTTCATTTCCCGGCCGGCAGCATGCGGATATAGAGTCTGGGGGACTTGCGGCTCATTTGTAGGAGGAGTCAAGTTTTCTCATTGTCCCTGCTGTCTGCTTTTAATGACGGACTCAGTAATAATAATAATAATAATAATAATAATAAGTCTTCAGGGGACACATTTGAATGAAGCCTTCTCATGTGCCTCACGCAGCATCAAAACAAACACACAGAACCCAAACAACAAGTCATGCACGTGCTATTTTTGTTTACTGCGTCATCATGTCATTCCATCCTGTGGTCATCCTGTTCCTCTTCTGATACAAGAACGATCATGCGGTAATATAGCCTCCCGGCTGATAAGTAGAACCCGAGAACCATAAAGGGACCTGCAGCTTTTGGAGAAGCTTTGAACGAATTGTAGTTTACATGACTGACCACTAGTTGGCGGTGTTGTCTTTGCAACACGTGCCTGTATGAGGTGCATGGAAAAAAAGAGAAAAAAATCACATTATTTTGAAAAAACAACAACTTTGTGAGCTGCTCAAGCAGCAGTCTTTGTATGTGCAGAAAAAATAATTGATTACACCATAGTGCACATAGAAACGTTTCAGAAAAGTGTTCCTGTTTGGGGAGCTTGGGGTCCTTCAAAACTCAGTACTGCGCCATTGTGTAAATAAACAGAAAAAAAAACATTAAAGTCATGTAGACGTTCATCACTGTCTCTTTGGTTCTTACTGGTTGTTTATTTTGTATTTCTGGCTCAGGTTTGGATGCTTTGCATTGCTTCTAGACCAAAACAAAAGACGTTTACATGTATGTATGTATGTACATCCATCTTTAGTACCACTATTCGTCTTCTTCTTGGTGTGGCTTGTGTGCAGGGCCTTACTTGGGATTTCAACAATCTGACCTGCCAAAGCGAATCACTGCTGACTGCAGGTGAAGGCAGGGTTCACTGTAGTCTGTCCATCACAGGATGAGACATTGACACTTACAGGCCTTTTGGAGGCAGCAATTAACTGCAAACCCATGTTTTTTTTTTTTGTAATGCACATTAGAGTATTTGAAGTAAAGACAAAATTGCACTGGAAGAAATTTGAGGTTGAAAATACAGTTTATGAACTGTGTATCCATACTCCTGTACTCACTCATACCAGGCATACACTACACAGTAATTATGTTAATTGTAATATTCATTTCCAAAGATCATGGATACAAGGAATCAATAAATATAACGTATATAGTATAGACGGCCAAGGAAGTCGGTCATTTTGAAAAGTTTTAGAGTGCAAACTAGTCCTACAGGTTAATTCCAATTTACCTGAAAATTGGCATGGCGAGCAAAGTTTCCTCAAACAAAGCAGCCCACAGATCCTGGATGAGTGATGAACTCCTCGGATCTGTTCAGAGAATCGCCGCAACTAAACAAACACCAGATTTTGATGCACTGGCAACAAAGGGGGAGTGTTCCCACTAAAAGTGAAAAGAAGCATTAGCCTTTTTAATGTTTACGTTTGATATGTATGCATGTGGAGCCGACCCGGCCCCTCTGTCAATTTTTAAATGTCAGTGTGGCCCCGGAGCCTAAAAGGATCATGAAAGTATAATGTCAAACGGCGTAACAGGCAGTGATGTGAAACTCTGCTCTACGTGCTTCAATCTGCCTGAAACTAAACATTTACCATCACAGTGCTGCCCTGAACACTTCCGTCTACTAATATCTATTCACAGTCATGGCGCCACATCCGTCCAAAAATCAGGTGACATTCTCAGTCAGAGAATGACCCGTTCAACGCAGCTTCCAGCTTTAATTAGTTTACTTTTATAAAGATAGATTTAAAAATCTTATGCACTCCTTTGCTTATTGAAGCCTATTGCTTTGGTGTGTCAAGTATCGTATTGCCATTTACACAGTCGTGGCGGCAGACAGTACATTCATTCATTCACTAACGTGACCACATTAATGACATGTGGTACCCGCTGCCCTTTTTAGAATTGCTTCCAGGTTTCTCTGCCTTCCTCACGGACAGCTTTTCTCAGCAGAGTCATTGGTTGTGTTTCAGAGGTGAAAACGGAAACATGTTGTGCCATTCAGCAGAGTTCATTCTGCTCAGATTTGAAGATGTGGATCAGATGTATTCATATTTGCATTAGTGGATGAGAGGTGCCTGTGTGCTTGATGATTGTCTCTCCTACCAGGCAATGTAGGATTTTTCAGCTCAAATACAGTTCAGGCCCCATATGTCATATAAATGTCTCATCTTCTTCAACAAGTCAGTGTTTCTGTGCTGGTGCAGTCCATGCCTGGGGAGGAAATGACACCAAATTGTAATTTCCCATCTTGCTTGATGCTATTTTCCTTTGCACAGGTAAAAGTAAAAAAAAAAAAAAAACTTCTCGTATTTATTTCAGTAGTAGAATTACGTTGTTTGAGTGTACTGGGATGAGTTGACACAAATTCTATGGGATATTTAGGATTAGAGGACATAAACTGTTTTCCTCTGTGTGGGGCTGCAGGAAAAAAATCATCTTCACCAGATTTATTGGCGGCTTTAGGTTTGCTTTTGACTTGTTGGTCTGTGTGAAAGTGGAGCCACCTGCATAGTGGAACAGACCAGTTGTGTGGAACTGATAAGGTTCTAATCTTTGATGTTTTCACTGTTTTGGACCCGATTTTCCTCTCTGCAAACAAATATTAAGACACACTTGCATAGCGGAATTAAATGAGGCAGGCTGAAGAAAAACTGACTTCCTTGATGTGTTTTTATGACACACAAACCTCAGTGTAATGATGCAGCGTAGTAATTATTGTGAAGGTGTGTTGAGATCCAGTTTGGCCAGTCAGTCGTGTGGCATGTGAGGCGGGGATCAGCCTCATCACGGTGTGACCTCGCTCCCGGCAGCGACGTCAGGGCCTGAAAAAGACAGGAGGCACGGCAGAGGAGATCACAGAGAAGAGAGAAGGCTCCGGACTGCCACAGTTAGTCAGGTAGTGCATCACCATGCGTTGCTTCAGGCCCCGGAGCGTCAAGCTGCCTGATGAAGTGGACAAGGCAGCAGAACGGCAGCTTGTTCAGAATCAGCAAGCGAGGAGAGTTTTTAATGGAGATGATGAAGCCGGAGCTCAGCCAGGCTCCAAATACCAAATCACCAGGTAGTTCACCTCGGATGCTTCTGACACTTTTGTTTTTTCCTCTAACTTGCTTAAACCATGTCTTATTTGTAAACCTCATTATATAGGATTTCAGCAAAAATAAAGTAAGTCAAGTTTATTTATAAAGCGCTTTTTACTGAAAATCACAAAGTGCTGTACGGAAATCTGAGCAATAATAACAAAATATAAGAATTTCATAAAATACATAGTCAAAGTGAAAGATTAATTTAGCCAGAAGCTTACTTGAATAAAAAAAAGTCTTTCAGTGTTTTTTAAAAGAGTCTGTGGATTCAAGCGTGCGGCGGGACAGGGGCAAGTCTTTCCATAGTTTCAACCCCAGTTACAATTTTGCAGGTTAAATTTCCTCGATTTGACTTGTTGCCTTTGTTCTTGTGATTCCACTGATTCTACTACATTCATGTGGATATATTGTTCTCAAAACTGTCTAAGTGTGATTTTAGTTTTGAATGAAGAATTCAACACTTTCCTCGTATTGACAGTTGTGTAATAATGGACAGCTTTATTTTTGACGTTGTACATTTTGGAGCAGATTTTTAATGGAAGTGAAAGCTGTGACTATGCTACGCGACCGTTAACGCGACTGGGGCACACCTCAACACGCACACACACGCACACCTAACAGTTTTAGCGATGTGACTCACAGCATTCAGTCAGATCTCTTTGTCGTCTGTTAGTACTTGTGAATTTTGATTTTGCTCATGACCTCTGCGTACGTAGGCAGATGAGACGGTAACTGGTCAGGCGAGTTGAACACGGGACAACTGGCTCCAGCTGATGTGCACGATGATGTAATCTCAGCGATAATACTTTCTGTGTGTGTAGGGAGTGATCCGGTCTGTGGATGCACAGGATTCCTCAACCGGCTCCTGCACACGTTAGGATTCATGCTTGAAGGACTTTATCTACGAAACGCATCACCACTGATATGCTCCTGGCTTTCTGCCTACAAATGTCTCAACTTCTTTTCTTTGGGTTTTTGTTCCAAAGCTGTTTTGAAGCCCACTTCAAGTATGCGTCAGTACAAACAGAATAAATCAAAACGTGCCATTTAGTAACGTGTTTCTGGCTGAATTTTAAGCTCATATTTACAAACTAATCCTGAGCTGATAGAAGTTGGGATGGCACAACACAAATAAAAGCAATGTTTGCTAAATTTAGAACCTCTTCTAAAACATCTAACAACAGTGTTTGAAAAAGCAAAACCTGTGAAAACAAACCAAAACAATGAAAAAAAATTAATGAAATGAATGGAAGCTGTGATGAAAACCTTTTTCTTCTGAATTTGTGGGGGAAAAAAAGAGCAAATCTTGTCTAAGAAATGGACTGCGACTAAAAAGAAACACCCTGACTTGTCTTAAAGTTTCTGTTTACTTTCATCTCTGTGAGTCAGAAAAGCTTTTAATCTTTCCGTTGAAGTGTGAGGAAGTTTCACAATTTAAGATGAGATCTAAATGCAAGAGGCGTGTGCTTCTTTGCTCTCGACAGCAGATCCACAGTGACTCGTTCTCTCTCTCCACGGCAGGATTATGCGCCCGGATGACGCCAACATTGTGGGCAATGTGCACGGCGGCAACATCCTCAAGATGATCGAGGAGGCTGGATGTATCGTCAGCACGCGACACTGCAACACTCAGCAGGGGGTGAGACGCCACCGCCGGGGCCCCCCGTGAACCACCTTATCCTGTTGGTGTTGTTGACGTTCCAGGGAAGCCGGCAGTGTGAATGGAACGGCGATGGTTTACCAGATCCCGGCTTTCTCAGAGGCAAAATAGATCCTTATTCAGCTCAGAAACATTGTAAAACAAAATCTGGAAAACTGGGTTTTCTTTCCTCAGTGCATTGTCTCCCTGCTGAATTTAAAGCCCCTTTATGATGTTAAACACCACAAAGAAAAGAAAAAAAACATCCTATACGTGCTGATATAAAGGCTAAATCATGCAATGTCTGAGGCTGGCCCTGCAGGTGTCAATAATGCACTCAAGTGCAACACATAAATATCACCGCAGTTAAAAATGAAGGTGATGAAGAAGAACTTTATTTGTTTTTTATTTACACTTTCTGATGAGAAGACTGAAATAGTGGGGGACATGGTCAGCTTCCTCTTTACCTACATATTCATCAGAAACACACGCAAGAGGGGAAAAAAGTACCTTGTGACACAAATGAAGTGAACTAATTAGACTAAAATCTTTTTACAGTATAAATTAGATTCCAGCTCCCCCCTATAAGAGAAGCTTGTTGGTACGGCCCACCTTAAGGCATTCGTGTCAGTCCAGCAATCAGAATTCAGCTTCAATGTTCAGCTCAAGGAATTATTATTTTTTTTTACAATATTATACTGTATTTTCTCAATGGTTTACTAAATGTGCACACTGATGTAATCGACCAAGTGCTGTGCAAACTATTGGAGTAAAGTGTGAAACTGTGTGTATGAGTGTGTTGATAATAAAATCCACATGCAGAAAGTAACTGCAAGTAACTGGTCCAAGATGTGGTTCAGTTGTGAGAACGTGAGAAAAAAAGCGAGAACAAGGAAGTCTTCCGTGTCGTAAACGTGAACTGGGAGACACACTCATAGTCAGACATGTCTTATTAAAAAAATGCTTTTTTTCAAAAGGTCTGATGAACAACTTCACTAAACTGCTCAGTCAACTTTATTTATGTAGTTGAAATAACTTTTTTAAAGATACATACATTTGTAAAGCCAAGTTCATTTATTTTGACCGTAAATCACTTCCTTCCTCTTCGTCTTCATTTCACTTTTCACCTGGTGAACTTTAGCCTGCTTTTGCCTTCATCATATTTTGCATATCGTCTCGTCTCATCGAGGTGTGTTTCCTCCTCTGAAAACAAACTCAGATTAAATCTGTGCAATCTGATCTCACGAAGACATGTTCAGCTTTGAGCTGAATAATTAAACGTGTTGAACTGAGATAAAGTTGAGAGTATTTCTGCTGCTTACAGCTAAAATACTTCTTATTTTATTTCATCACCCATAAACCACCTGGTATGTGTCAAGTAAGTTTATGATACAGAGGAACATACCAGAAGTGATAAATGATTTGATGGCATTTCACAATAAGATACACAAACTTAAACTTAGTGTGAATATCCTGAGGTTAATGGAACCCAATAGATTATTTTGGTAACATGATCCCATTTGAGATTTTAGAATAATATTCTTTAACCACTCAGATAAACCTCGTAGTCATATTAACAGAGCAGAACTTTGTACTTCAGGGGCATTTTGACTTTTCAGATCTCTCTGATTTCCTTTCACAGTCCAAAAACAAGTGTTTGAGATTAATTGGTGAAGCGTGAATGTGAGTGTGTGACTCTCTCTTTGCCCTCAATCAGCTGGAGGCTTCAAACCACTATAACTGTCACAGATGTATTTGTCAGCGTTCATTATTTCTTTATTCAAAAGCATATTTATTGAGGAATAATAAAGAAACATATGTTTGAACAAAGATATAGATAGATAGATAGATAGATAGATAACTTTATTAATCCCCGAAGGGAAATTGTTTTGTTGCAGCATTCTGGTTTATAAAATACAATGGAATAGAATTTAAAATGTAGGGAATAAAAATATACAAATATACAAATATAAAAATATCTGGGTAGGACATAACTTAAGAAATGAGCGTGAGTAATTATAATGAGGCTCTGACGGAGGTAGACGAGTTAAAAAGTCTTATTGCCGTGGGGAGGAACGACTTCCTGTAGCGTTCCTTCGAGCAGCGGGGTTGGATCAGTCTGTTGCTGAAGCTGCTCTTCAGCTTGTCCAGTGTTTTGTGGAGGGGGTGGGAGGGATTGTCCATGATTGCTAGCAGTTTTGCCAGCATCCTGTCCTCCACCACCTCCTCCAGGGTGACAAGCTTGGAGCCAACAACAGACTCTGCCTTCCAAAGGATGTTTTTCAATTAAGTAAGCAAACACTAAATCAAATCCAACTTTATTTATAGAGGACTTTTCATACAAACACAAAATTGCAACACAAAGTGCTTCACATGAAATAGAAAAAGTTAAATAAAATAAAATAGAAACACGTGCATGAACGCACGCACACACACACACACACACACACACACACACACACACACACACACACACACACACACACACACACACACACACACACACACACACACCCAACCACCCAACTAACCCCAACTGCCGTAACAAAATATAAAAACTGATATAAGATTGATGTAAGAAAATATATAAATATATATGTGTGTATGTGTGTATATATATATGATATCAAGTAGACAGTAGTTACAGATCAGTAGCTGATCTGCCTCTTGTTTTATCTTAAGATGCATAAAAAGGAGAACCATGTGTCGTCAGCCGCTTCATATCTTTTTAGTTGGACTGCAGATGCTTCACACACTTTCGGTGTCCAACAGAGAAATATCTTCTCCAGGCATCATGTTGTTGCAAGGTTTTCCCACCCACTCGTGTTTCTCGTACCTTGTTTGCACTTTTTGAAATCGATTGAAATCAGATGGAATAACGACATTTAAAAAATGCCATTTGAAATGGGGAATTCTAAAAAAAAACCTCGGAGGATGTTTGATGTCATATAGATTTGAAGCTCAAGAGATCATTTTCCCATCCAGCGATGCTTCTCTGCTAATCTCTCACGACTTCTCCACATGTACACACATTCACACGCGCATATGAATGAGTGAATGAGGCTCTCTGTCTTTCCACAGGACCGCTGCTTGGCAGTCCTGGCTCGGGTGGAGAAGACAGAGTTCCTGTCGCCCATGTTCATCGGCGAGGTGGCTCATGTCACCGCTGACATCACCTTCACCTCCAAACACTCCCTGGAGGTCCAGGTCAAGGTGGTGGCGGAGAACATCCTCACAGGTGACTCACTCGCACGGCAGGCACACGCCCCGTCGTTAAGGCAAGCCCATTGTTTGGAAGAGGAAATTATTACCGTGCTATTTAGACGCCGCGTTGCAGTGATGATTTAGTCTGAACTTGTTTCCGGTGTGATTGCTGCTCGCTCACCTTTAGCCTCATTCTCACCCGCATTCATGTTCTCTGACACACACACACACACACACACACACACACACACACACACACACACACACACACACACACACACACACACACACACACACACACACACACACACACACACACACACACACACACACACACACAGGGTGAAGTTTCTGGATATTTGTTCAATAGAAAAAAAAATCAGGCTAATTGGAGTCTTTTATTTGTCTAAAAAGTTTATATTTTATTTCTAATTATATTATTGTGCATTATTTGCATTTTTGGGGTTTTATCTGAATATTTGAAGAAAAGTGCCTGATGGTGTTAGTCTCTGTTTTCAACAGTAGAGGGCAGCACGCAATAAGAAAAATTAGTTCACTCTCACGCTACGTGTGGCAGAAAAAAAATGAAGCAAATCTATGTTGGTTTCTGAAGTATTTTACAATGAAGGATTCTGCCTTTATTTAGTTATTTACATTTTACACACACACACACACACACACACACACACACACACACACACACACACACACACACACACACACACACACACACACACACACACACACACACACACACACACACACACACACACACACCATAACTACTAATCATCTAAGCCAGAACATTAGTGTAACTGTAAACATGTCTAAAATAGAATTATGTCCCAGTTCCAGTAAACTCTACTGGATGTGCTTATTTGTTAATAAATCACTTGTAAGAAGAAGACGTAGAACTGAATCAGTTAAAACGACCCGTTCATCCTCTACTTTGGCAGATTAAAGTGTGAGGGACAGGGAGTCCGATTAAAGACACATCAATGGGCAGAAAGACAGCAACGGAAATGAAAAGGTGAAAAAGAGTGAGAGAAAGGAAGAGATATAAAGGAAGGAAGTGTGAGAAACAAAAGAAGTATCCCCAGATAGCTGTTGCCCTGGCAACAGGCCTGTACTGGTTGCTGGGCCGGTTGCTGGGCTGGAAGCGGGTTGACAGAGGCGGAGGTGTGGATGTGAGGTGGCAGGTGGAGAGCGGCGACCAACATGCAGGCATCACACTGGACAGCCTGTGAGGAAGGACCCCTGAAGAGAGCTGACTGAGCTCCATCATGGAGTTACATTATGAGGCTACAAGCAGGTTTTAGTCATTCATGCATTTACATTTCATTATAGTGGTGGGTTAGATACAAAATCCTACCAAGTAAATAAAATCCAGGAATGTTTTTTTTTTAAATCAGGAAAAAAAAAAAAAAATAACCAACTCTGTTTTGAAGAGAAAAAGGACAGACAATGTTTTAAATATCAAAAAAGTGGAAAGCCCATCGATATAGTATTAAAAATGACACAACAGTTACTTTTAAAAATCATAAACAAAGTTAATTAACCTTTGTTTTCATGCACATGGGAATGAAGTGTAAGTGCCGTGTCATGCAAGTGACTCAATACATTTTATTTAATTTAGCATTGTTCACAGATAAAAATCACAAAGTGCTTCACAACAGTGCACAATAAGACAAATTACTTCACGATAACGTAATAATAAAACACAATGCAACATAAAACAATAATTGAACAGCTCTGTATAAAATTGTCCTCAGCTTCTTAGGAATGTAGTGTAATGTGATTACTGTTTTGTACTGAAGACTTTCCTCAAAACTTTATATGTCATTTTTGAAATGACACTATTGAGTAGAAC